>NC_088841.1:3013957-3248011 GCF_904066995.2 Poecilia reticulata
AGTCTTAACTCTTAACGATAAGAGGAGCAATGCAGGTTCTCCACCTTCTCTGCCTCAGGGCATCTCATGCTGAGCTGGAAACCCCCACTGCCTCAGTCTGCATTGCAGGATGTGCATGGAGGTCAGTGGAAGGAAAATACAAGCATTGTGTTTTGGTCTCTAAGCCGATATAAAATAGAAGAGGTTATTAGTCATAGATGACCCAGAAGCCAGTGTTTAAAATGCCCTGTCCAGTGACCGAACATATTAGCCTCAGTAGCTTCAGTATGTTAGCTGAGTTTCCATTACAAATGTGCGCTAATTCTGCTAAAGTCATAAAAACACAATTTCGCAAGTGCGGTATTTCAATTAAATAAGAAATTAAATAAAAAAATAATAATCGGGGCTGCACAGTGGCGCAATTGGTAGAGCTGTTGCCTTGCAGCAAGAAGGTTCTGGGTTCAATTCCCGGCCCCGGTCTTTCTGCATGGAGTTTGCATGTTCTCCCTGTGCAATTTGGCCTCTCTAAATTGCCCCTAGGTGTGAGTGTGTGTGTGCATGGTTGTTTGTCCTGTGTGTCTCTGTGTTGCCCTGCGACAGACTGGCGACCTGTCCAGGGTGACCCCGCCTCTCTCCCGGAACGCTAGCTGGAGATGGGCACCAGCACCTCCCGACCCCACTGAGGGACAAGGGTGTTAAGAAAATGGATGGATGTGAATAATCTTGTTCATGCGATAAGTCAGGAAAAATTATGAATGAATAGCTCTGCCATATCGTTCTTTTGTTTATGTTTTGTTTTAAGCATTAAAACCCATAGGGGGCAGTGTAGTGCAACGCTAAAACCTGTCAGCCAATCAAATTGCTTCAAAACAATCACAACTTCCTGGTAGGAATTAAACGCATACCAGAGATTCATTTGTATGGACAGTTATATATATATATATATATATATATATATATATATATATATATATATATATATATATATATATATATATATATATATATAGGCTGAACAGCATTAAAATAATATATTAGAATATAAAGTTATTAAAACAGAAGATGATGTTGATAAGCAATTGTGTCAAAGCAATTGGATATATAAGCACATTATTTGTTTTTTGTAATGTACGGGAACCGAAATCTATGTTTTCTCAAACACAACTAGAGTTCTCTCAAATCTTCTCTTTTTATAAATAATCGTTTACAGTGATATTAAACAACAAGGAGCATAAAAATGTTTTCCCAGATATCCAGTTATGTCTGGGCTTTAGAACATTACCAACATCTGGTAACTAAGGGTGATTTTTTTTTAGTTTCCCCATTGGAAACTAAAGAAAATAAAGAAAATTAAAAAAAATCTTAATATTACATAAAAATCCCTGCAGACATTTATTCATATCAGACTATTTAAAAAAACAAAACAACTTTGTAATTTAAAAAGAAGTTTATTATCTACTATCATCTATTTAAAAAAAATAAATAAATAAAAAAAGCATCACAGTGCTGAAGTGACTCCCAGTCTGCAGCTGTTGGTCCACTTTGTGTGACCTGCTCTGCACCACTAGCTGCCTGCTGCTGGATCCCAGAGAATAATGACATGTTGGTTTTCAGTTCATCATAAAGCAGAATGTTGTTCCTGATGTAAACGAGCTTCAGTTCATCATTGAGGTCTACAAACTTTTTTTTTTGCGTTGTTCTGGCTCCCCTGTTTGCGCTCTGCTATCTTTAAGCAAAACAAGAAGCTGTGATCTGCTGTGCAGTACAACGGAACCATGTGCTGTCAGTATGCATCTCACGGCAAAGGCTTAACGACCTCCCACCTGACCCCCCGCCTTCCTTCTCACAGGAATTTGTAAAGAAAACACAACAGCGGCAGGAGAGCAAGGACCAATGGCTGTAAAGTAAAGAGATAAAAGAGATGAGATTGGGTTTAGGATGGAGATGGAGGAGAAGGAGGGATTGTAGATTACAAAGAGAATCAGATAGGAGGAGGATAGATGAGACAAGAAGCGAGCCGGGGACGGTTGGTGGGGGGAGGGATGCTTCTCAGAACGAACGATATCTCTTCTCCCTCTAAAGCCGCCGTCTAATCATTTCATTCTTTGTTTGGCAGAGATGGAGGAGACACGCAGCTCTGACTGCCTCAGCACATAAAGACAAAAGTTTAGGAGTTTTATACTCCTAAACTGATGATCAGAGTCAAAAGATGGTAAAAAAACAGCCGAACGTTATACGAAAAACATGACTGTCTTTTATAAATGTGTATATAAAGTACAGAAAGGGAAATTGGGATATTTTTGTGGTTAGGACAGAGAACCAGTTTTCAATGTTGGACAAAAATGAGTAATGACTTTATTCTTTAAATGCCAAAAAGCCATAAAAGTGGCCTTATGTGAAAAGTAAATGCTGCCACTGTTGGCGGCAACATCAGCCATCCACTGGTACCGATAACTGGAAATGAGTCTTTAAAGGGGCAGTATGTACATTTTATTTAAAAACAAAAAAAATTAAGTATTTGTTGATAATGTCACTATGTTGAGACAGGATGTGTGAGACAGAGTATCTGAGCAAAAAAAAAAATCAAGCTCCTCTAAATTCTCCCAGTGCAAGCTACAATCAACCAATCAAAGCCAGGAGGCGGGTCTTAGTGCTGTCAATCAAGCCTACGTGTGCAAGAATGGTATATCACTCAAGTTTATGTGTGGGAAAACAGACAAGCAAGTTATTTTTGACAATATAGTGTACATGTGTAAAAAAAATGAATAAAAAAAGCCAGTTATTGACTCAGTGCCTGATATCTGAGACCCGACTACGAGCCATGCTGCCTCCAGTGCTGCGGTGACACAGCGGGGTGGGGAGGGTGAACGCTGCGGGCTCACCGTAGAAATGGCTGTCAACTGTCCTCACTTAGAGAGAGACATTTAGGATTTGAAAAAGCACTTGTGCGAGCTGAGCAGTGAAAACTCAGCTTTCAAAGTCTGGGAGCGCCAAAGCTGCTCTGTGGAAAATTGGACTTCTTCGTGCCAAGAGAATTTGTCTTGCCTGTGTAATGAGCTTTCAACACTTAAAAATGAAGTCAGGCAAGGGAACAGTGTGCCACACTAGCAAGAGATATACTAGGGGTGGCCTGCCATCTGTTAGCAGATCACTCTATCTGCAGTGATTCCTTATCAACAGGAGGCACAAAGACCTTCTGCACACAGAATACACAAAACAGATTTCATGAATGTTTCTAAAGTGGATATTTCCACTTGGTAGTACTGAAAAAATTAGGTATGAAAAAATTAAAACTACCACTGTAATTAATAAAAACTAAACTAAAACTAAACAATATCTAACTAATAATAACTAATAAAAAGTAGCTAACACACTGTAAAAACTGAATTATTCAAGTTACAACAAAACCAAACTGCAATAAAAAAACCTCTGCTCTCAGCAGATGCCACACCTTACATGAACTTTGACCTGAGTGCAGTTGCCCACCCCTCCCCCCATCTTCTTCAAATCAGACAAAATTGGTGTCAAATGTTTGTGCTACATTTGTGCAGCAAATATTTTCATTTGTGCTACTATCATTTGAAATATATTAAGACATTTTATTGCACAGACATAGTCACATTGATTGGCACCAATTTAGTCTAATTTGAAGAAGGTGGGGATGGGGATGACCTTTCATGACCTCTGGAAATATTTCTTAATATCTTTAAAATTATAGTGGCACAAAGTGAAATTTTTGCTGCATATACCAGCACAAAAGTTTGATACAATTTTTGTCCAATTTGAAGAAGGTGGGGGGTGGGGGTCAGCCTCACTGCGGTGAATTTTGTTGAGATTTGTGAGATTGACAAAGGAGGCGCGGCTGCAGACTGATTCCAGTGATATTGTTGACAAAGTGAAATGAGTGAAATGAGCACACTATATTTTCTCTGTCAGCTATTAACATCAATGGCAGAGAACATAAACCGAGCCTTCAGCCAGCTCAGTTTAACCTTGAGAAAGAGTCACCGGTTGGTTGGATTCATGGCAGAATCACGATCACCTGCAGCGCCGGAGAAAACAACGCTCAGCTTTGCTGGAGCCGCTCAGCGTTCCTCAGCCGCTGCATTTATCTTTTAAGCGCCTGCAGATTCCCGCTTTTTAATTGGTTCCCGTTCCCTCTGGTTGGTAACTCGTTTCGAGTAGCCAAGTGCACCACCTGCTCGGCGCCCAGCAGCAGGAACACATGGCTGCAGCAGAACATGGAGGAGCATTGAGCAGCCACAGAGCCAGATTGTTTCCCCCTGGAGTTAGAACGGAGCGCATCAAATAAAACAGAAATGCTTCCAATAGACTCAGAGTTGTTCCTGGTGCTGCTCTGGATCTCTCTGTGGAGGGATTTATTATATATTGGTTGTTTAACACGTTTCAGATCAACTTCATGCTTTTGATTATACCTTCTTTCCAACTTAAAGCTATAAATAACCGCAGAACAAACTGGCAGTATCAAAGCACGCTTCCGAGGCGTTTCCTTTTGATACAATGTTTAAGTACATTTTTAAGTTGAGTAAAAATAACACAACAGCAGCTCAGGGAAATGAAATGCGTTTCTCCATGTGTTCTGTTTGCATTACCTGGCTCTGAGCCTCCTCTATCACTGATACTGATTGCTGCAACATTCCACCTCCCTCCTGTCACGCTGCTTTCCTGGAACTGAAGTACGGCTGCTTTGCTGTGAGCTGTTTAAAAGTCTGAAGTTGAGCAACTCATGTATGAAAAAAATGAGCAGATAATTCTGCATTGGAAATGATTTTTTTGTTGTAATTGGTATGGTGTAACATTCTAATCTTAAACGATGTGTTTTCATTTGCTGTAAGCAGAAGCTCATCATAATTAACAGGAATAAAGGAAACATCAGGTTGTGTATAATTAATCTACACAATATGTTTTATATCCAACCACACACACAATCACTCTCACAAAGTATTCTATATTCACTTTTCTCCTGTATTGACTTCTGTTCATTTAGCCCGAGCCTGACCTTTAACCTAAAGCCTAATCACACAGCAGAACTCCTTCCTACGCAGCCTTGGCTTTGGGCGTTTTCTTTATTATTTTTTTTTTAATTTCTTCTCACCTGATAATGTTTCATGTAGAAAGTGTAGCTAGCACCAATAGGAAACTAAAAGTAACACTGAGAAAGACGACATTTGAATGATAGAACAGTTTACTTCTTTTCAAGAGAAACAGTGATTTACACTGCTGTGTAAAAGAATTTTTTTTTTTTAGCTTTACATAATGGTATAATGCTATTCCCTCATCAGAAACACACCTGGAGTTTTGCTTCGATTCTTTCATGAAGGTTTGAGAAATCCTTTAATCTCCACGGCAACCATCCAGCTGTGCAAAACGCCTGGGTGGACCTAGCTCCGCCTTCGAGACGCAGCTCCTCCTCTGAACTGCAGTTTCCAAGTTTCTGCCTCACACAGCAGCCCTCCCCTCGACTCCTCCACTCTGCTCCTTCAGACTAGCCAGCAGCAATTAACAAACACCTGGTGGAACTGCTTATCTCCTGAGCTCATTATAGGAGCAACGCTGGTAAAAATGTTGTTAAAAGGTTAATAGAGGAGCCATGTTGTGATGACTTCCTGAAGGTGGAGTTTCAGAAAGAGCAGGAGTTTCTTAAAGAGACAGAGACCCAAATTCAAGGCATTGAGATACAAAGTCAAATTTGATATATACAGCATTTCTAAAACAACTGAATGTGACATAGTTATTTGAATACGCCATAAAATGGTAGTATAACAAAATTATTTGTTACTTGTGCTATAAAATGGCCCTTTTTGCCTGGACATACATAATACTGCCCCTTTAAAAGAACACATGAAACGTCTTGATCTCCTTCAGTCACATTTATGTCACTGTTTCCATGTTGCAGGTTTACAAATTGCATTTTTTTAGATGGCTAATGCTGAACATAAACACTGAAACAGGAAGTCAATTAGAATAATGATCTATGTGAAACTTTTAGAGACAAAATGATGGAGAATTTACCACATCCTTTAATCAGCAAGAGACTAACAGAAGCAGATTCGCTGCAGCTGCTGGAGCTGGTGATGCTGTGGCTGGTGGTGGTGCTGTGGCTGGTGGTGCTGCAGCTGGTGGTGCTGCAGCTGGTGGTGCTGTGGCTGGTGGTGGTGCTGCTGGTGGTGCTGCAGCTGGTGGTGGTGCTGCTGGTGGTGCTGTAGCTGGTGGTGCTGTGGCTGGTGGTGGTGTTGGTGCTGCAGCTGGTGGTGCTGCAGCTGGTGGTGGTGCTGCTGCTGCTGGTGGTGCTGCAGCTGGTGGTGGTGCTGTTGGTGGTGCTGCAGCTGGTGGTGCTGTGGCTGGTGGTGGTGCTGCTGGTGGTGCTGTAGCTGGTGGTGCTGTGGCTGGTGGTGGTGTTGGTGCTGCAGCTGGTGGTGCTGTGGCTGGTGTTGGTTCTGCAGCTGATGGTGCTGCTGGTGGTGCTGTGGCTGGTGGTGGTGCTGTTGGTGGTGCTGGAGCTGGTGGTGCTGTGGCTGGTGGTGGTGTTGGTGCTGTGGCTGGTGGTGGTGTTGGTGCTGCAGCTGGTGGTGCTGTGGCTGGTGTTGGTTCTGCAGCTGGTGGTGCTGCTGGTGGTGCTGTGGCTGGTGGTGGTGCTGTTGGTGGTGCTGGAGCTGGTGGTGCTGTGGCTGGTGGTGCTGCTGGTGCTGCTGCAGCTGGTGGTGCTGTGGCTGGTGCTGTTGGTGGTGCTGGAGCTGGTGGTGCTGTGGCTGGTGCTGTTGGTGGTGCTGGAGCTGGTGGTGCTGTGGCTGGTGGTGCTGCTGGTGGTGCTGCAGCTGGTGGTGCTGCAGCACTCCTCCTACAGTCTCATTGAACCTGGTTATCCCCATTTTGTCCCTGTAATGTTTAAATGACATTATAATGCATGACTAATTGCGTTGTGGTGGAAAATTTTATTATCATGCAATATATTCTGGCTTTAATAATTTATTGGTCATGTCATGTTATATCTAAGTGCTTATGAACTCTCTCCAGATGAACCTGTCTGGGCTGCACAGCCAAGGATAGACGCTGTTTTCTGCAGCTGCATGGGAGCTAGACTGTCTCTGTTTGGGATTCCTTATCTTCACTGTGAAACCTGTGTGTGGTCTCTGTCTGACACACACAGTCCACTCTGAGCCTGACTTGGAGCTTTAATCTGATCTCTTCTCCAGTGTTTGACCTTGTGGCTATCATGTCACGCCTATGGCTATCAGTCAAACCTGACTGAGTCATTT
Organism: Poecilia reticulata; assembly: GCF_904066995.2. Classification (NCBI taxonomy): domain Eukaryota; kingdom Metazoa; phylum Chordata; class Actinopteri; order Cyprinodontiformes; family Poeciliidae; genus Poecilia; species Poecilia reticulata. Next base: position 3,021,214 of record NC_088841.1, read on the forward strand.
TCACTTAACAGCGCCTGGCAATTCATTTTTTCCACAGCGCAAAAATGACATAATCATCAGTGTTGAGAAGGTTTTCTTTGAACTGGTAATTTGTTTTAATGAGGGAATTTTTGGTCCAGGAAATCTGGTCTGTTTGGGTCAAGCTGTGTTCAGTCTCTGCCTAAAAGCTTCAGTTAGGAGCTTCAGGTTTAACAAAAGTCTGCAGCGCAACTTCTTCTCCTTCACACAAAAGGAAAATGTTGCATTTTTATTTTAGCAAGTATGGGAAGCAAATACAGCCTGAATGGCAAAAGAAATTCTGAATGAACCTTCAACAAATTGTCGAGTCTCTATTAAAATATAAATAGTGGAGGTGGGTCGGGGATCTGATCAGATGTTCTGGACTTGGGATCCTCCATCAGGAGCTTAAAGCTCTTTTCGGGTATTATAACCTCCCGGCTCTAATGTTACATCTTTGGCTCAAGCTTAGGGTGAATCACACCAGTCATGTTTGGTCCAAATTAATCCAACTTCAGTCAGATTGCCTAGAAAGTCCCGTTTGTTTGGGGAGGAGTGAACGTGCAACCGAACTCTAATGTGGACCAAAAAAGCAAACTCTGATCCACCTATAAACCCAGTAGAAGTGAACTCTGCTGCCGTTCAAATGTATGAACGCCAAGCAGACCCGAGGCAGCTCCAGAAGCAAAAAGCAGACCATAGCAGAGGGCATTCTGGGCAAATACAACCACAAATAAACATGCCACTCTATCGAAAAATCATATCCTTAGTCTTTAAGTTTATGAATCTTTTTATTAGACTTGTGAACTGATGTGAAATATTGAGTGGGGTAAAAATAGATGTTTTCCCCACTCTAGCAGTTTATATCAACTGTTGATACATTATGGTTTTCCATTCTCCTCCTGGTGACGCTAACGCTGGTCCACAAAACGGTGACAAAAAAAGTTGGGTTAAAACTCCAGTCAGCTGCTTTTCAACAATAACATATTATATAGCATATTTTGAAGATGGTATCTAATGTTCAGTATTCATTACCCAGTCAGTGTAAGCATGATCATAATACAATACTTTGACCTTCTTGAATTCTGCACCTCATCAAATGAAGCAAAGTATGAAAAAACTAAAAATATAAAAATAAAACTAAATAATATTTTCCTACCCCTTCTTGGGCTGCCACCTTATTGTGGTGGAGAGGTTTGAGTGTCCCAATGATCCTAGAAGCTATGCTGTCTGGGGCTTTATGCCCCTGGTAGGGTCACCCAAGGCAGACATGTCCTAGGTGAAGAACCAGACAAAGCGCAGCCTGAAGACCCCTTATGATAAGTAATAACTTTGGATCTGGCGTTCCGTCGCCCAGACGCGGGTCACCGGGGCACCACTCTGGAGCCAGGTCTGGAGGTGGGGCACGATGGCGAGCGCCTGGTGGCCGGGGTTTTACCCACGGAACCCGGCCGGGCTCAGCCCAAAGAGGAGACGTGGGTCCCCCTTCCAATGGGCTCACCACCTGTCGGAGGGATCAAAGGGGTCGGGTGCAATGTGTTACGGGCGGCAGCCGAGGGAGGGGACCCTGGTGGTCTGATCCTCGGCTGCAGAAGCTGGCTCTTGGGACGTGGAACATCACCTCTCTGGTGGGGAAGGAACCGGAGCTAGTGTGCGAGGCTGAGATGTTCCGGCTAGAAATAGTTGGCCTCACCTCGACGCATGGCTCTGGTTCAGGAACCAGTCTCCTTGAGAGGGCCTGGAAATACTTCCAGTCTGGAGTTGCCCAAGGTGAGAGGTGCCGGGCAGGAGTGGGCATACTTGTTGCCCCCCATCTTGGTGCCTGTACGTTGGGGTTTACCCTGGTGAACGAGAGGGTAGCCTCCCTCCGCCTAAGGGTGGGGGGACGGGTTCTGACTGTTGTCTGTGCTTACGGGCCAAACAAAAGTTCAGATTACCCACCCTTCTTGGAGTCCTTAGAGGGGGTACTGGAGAGTGCCCCTCATGGGGACTCCCTTGTTCTACTGGGGGACTTCAACGCTCATGTGGGCAATGACAGTGAGACCTGGAGGGGCGTGGTTGGGAGGAACAGCCCCCCCTGATCTGAACTCAAGTGGTGTTCTGTTGTTGGACTTCTGTGCTCGTCACGGATTGTCCATCACGAGCACCATGCTCAGGCATAAGGGTGTCCATATGTGCACTTGGCACCAGGACACCCTAGGCCGCAGTTCGATGATCGATTTTGTCATCGTTTCATTTGATCTGCGGTGTCTTGGACACTCGGGTGAAGAAAGGTGCGGAGCTGTCCACTGACCACTACCTGGTGGTGAGTTGGCCCCGGTGGTGGGGGAGGAAGCCTGTCAGACCCGGCAGGCCCAAACGTGTAGTGAGGGTCTGCTGGGAACGTCTGGCGGAGTCCCCTGTGAGACGGAGTCCCCTGTGAGATGGAGGTTTAACACCCATCTCCGGCAAAACTTCGAACACGTTCCAGGGGAGGTGAGGGACATTGAATCTGAGTGGACCATGTTCAATACCTCCATTGCCGAGGCGGCTTATCGGAGCTGCGGCCGCAAGGTTGTTGGTGCCTGTCGCGGTGGAAACCCTCAAACCTGTTGGTAGACACCTTCGGTGAGGGATGCTTTCAAGCTGAAGAAGGAGTCCTATCGGGCCTTTTTGACCTGTGGGACTCCAGAAGCAGCTGATGGGTACCGGCAGGCAAAGCGGCATGCGGCTCGGGTGGTTGCTGAGGCAAAAACTTGGGCGTGGGAGGAGTTTGGAGAGGCCATGGAGAAAGACTTCCGTACGGCTTAGAGGCGATTCTGGTCCACTATCCGGCGCCTCAGGATGGGGAAGCAGTGCAGCACCAACACTGTTTATGGTGGGGATGGTGTGCTGCTGCCCTCAACTTGGGACGTTGTGGGCCGGAGGGCAGAATACTTTGAAGACCTCCTCAATCCCACCAACATGCCTTCTGTTGAGGAAGCTGAGACTGGGGACTCTGAGTTGGGCTCTCCAATCTCTGGGGACAAGGTCGCTGATGTGGTCAAAAAGCTCCTCGGTGGCAGGGCCCCAGGGGTGGATGAGATCCGCCCGGAGTTCCTTAAGGCTCTGGATGTTGTAGGGTTGTGTTGGCTCATACGACTCTACTATATCGCATGGACATCGGGGGCAGTTCCCCTGGATTGGCAGACTGGGGTGGTGGTCCCCCTGTTCAAAAAGGAGGACCGGAGGGTGTACTCCATTTACAGGGGGGTCACACTCTTAAGCCTCCCTGGTAAGGTCTATTCAGGGGTCCTGGAGAGGAGGGTCTGTCGGATAGTTGAACCTCGGATTCAGGAAGAGCAGTGTGGTTTTTGTCTTGGTCTTGGAACACTGGACCAGCTCTACACCCTCAGCAGGGTCCTGGAAGGTTCATGGGATTTTGCCCAACCAGTCTACATGTGTTTTGTGGACTTGGAAAAGGCCTTCGACTGTGTCCCTAGGGGGGTTTTGTGGGGGGGTTCTCTGGGAGTATGGGGTACCGGGCCCTTTGATACGTGCTGTCAGGTACCTGTATAACAGGTGTCAGAGTCTGGTCCGCATTGCCGGGAGTAAGTCGGGCTCGTTTCTGGTGAGAGTTGGACTCCGCCAAGGTTGCCCTTTGTCACCGATTCTGTTCATTACTTTCATGGACAGAATTTCTAGGTGCAGCTGAGGTGTTGAGGGGATCCGTCTTGGTGGCCTTAGGATTGCATCTCTGCTTTTTGCAGATGATGTGGTCCTGTTGGCTTCATCAGATCGTGATCTGCAGCTCTCCCTGGGCGGTTCGCAGCCGAGTGTGAAGCGGCCGGGATGAGGCTCAGTGCCTCCAAATCCGAGGCCATGGTCTTGGGCCGGAAAAGGGTAGAGTGCCTTCTCCGGGTCAGGGGGGTCGTCCTGCCTCAAGTGGAGGAGTTTAAGTATCTGGGGATCTTATTCACGAATGAGGGAACAAGGGAGTGGGAGATCGACAGGCGGATTGGGGCAGCGTCTGCTGTGAAACGGGCGCTGTACCAGTCCGTCGTGGTGAAGAGAGAGCTGAGTCAAAAAGCGAAGCTCTCGATTTACCGGTCGATCTACGTTCCCACCCTCATCTATGGTCATGAGCTTTGGGTCATGACCGAAAGAACGAGATCACGGATACAAGCGGCCGAAATGGGTTTCCTCCGCAGGGTGGCTGGGCTCTCCCTTAGAGAGAGAAGCTCGGTCATCCGAGAGGAACTCAAGAGTATACCTCTGCTCCTCCACGTCGAGAGGAGCCAGTTGAGGTGGCTCGGGCATCTGGTAAGGATGCCTCCTGGGCGCCCCCCTGTGAGGTGTTTCAGGCACGTCCCACCGGGAGGAGGCCTCGGGGAAGACCCAGGACACGCTGGAGGGAATGTGTCTCTCGGCTGGCCTGGGAACGCCTTGGGATTCCCCCGGAGGAGCTGGAAGAAGTGGCTGAGGAGAGGGAAGTCTGGGACTCTCTTCTGAAGCTGCTGCCCCCGCAACCCGACCCCGGATAAGCGGCAGAAAATGGATGGATGGATGGATAATATTTTCCTAATAATAACGAATAAAAACTAGCAAACACACTGTAAAAACTCACTGAAACTATCGGAACTGGACAAACAAAAAGTCACAATGAAATAAAACTGAACTATTCTGAAAAACCCCAAACTATTACAACCCTGGTAATGTGTAAAATGCCCCAGGTGGAATGGGGAAGTTAATGCCCAGCTTGCTCTGCCACAGTAAATGTCAGCCAGCCGAGCTGAGGAGTGTGTGTGAAATGATGGGGCAGTGTGAGCAACACCACACTCCAACTCACAGGGCTTCTGTCACATCTGCTTTCATTTGTTTAAACACAAATTGTGCAGGACATGTGGAACCACAGTGTGAACAGGCGAAGTAACAGCCAACTCAGCTCTTGGACTTCAACCGTAGCTACACTGAAGCAGCGTAAAAATAACCACCTAATATTTCAGGGTGGTTTTTTTTGCGTTGAAATACTCTGTCCAATTTTAAGTCAAATAAATTTGAACAGCGTCTGTTCAAATTTCAAGTTTTTTCTTCTCTTTCAAGTTTTTTCCCTGCGTTCAAGTATTTTCTTCTCTTTGTGGCGTTTTTTAAATAAATGAAAGTGTGCAATACCGCCACCATCTGGTCTGGAGTGTGAACTGGAGCTAATGCCGTTGATGATAAGGTATTTACATCACACATCTGAAAATTGATTGGGTGCTTTCTTAAAAATTACATCATGATTATCCTTTTTTTATTGTATGCAATTTTAATAAATAGTAAAAGATTATTAAGGCACTTAAAAATTCATACATATTCATTCATATTTTGTTCACTTAAAGTATACTTTTATTTAATATATTAAAAGTGTATTTTGGTACAATTATGTTTGTGTGTTTAAAGTACTTATTTTGAAATTGGTACAAGTGTATTTTTAGCATACTTCAGATATACTTTCACCTGGGGAAACTATATATGTATGATTAGAAAGACACCAAATATCGCATTAGAACATCCGTCTTGGCACCTCGATATGATTAAGTGATGTAGTTTGCAAAGGGTGAATAAAGCCCTGGGCTGAACACACAGCCTGGTGGGATGCCGGTGTTGATGGAAAGAGTGGAGGAAGTGTGACTGCCTGCTCTCACACTGTACAAATCCAGTTGCATTGATTGGTTTCTCCAGATTGTCCTTGAGCGTGACTGTGTGTGTGTGTGTGTGTGTGCGTGTGTGTGCGTGCGCGTGTGTGTGCGTGTGTGTGTGCATGGTTGTTTATTCTAAGCATCTCTGTGTTGCCGTGGTGATTTGTCCTTGACGTACCTCTGCGACCTTGCAAGGACAAATGGGTACAGACGATGGATGTATAGACTTTTCATTTTTATATTTGCTGCTCTTCTTCTTCTTCCTATTGCTATGATTAATCAATAAATTCACATAAAGTATAGTTACTTAGCAACACAGAAAGCATACATAACTTACTTTGCAGCAGAATGCCAAATACTTTTGCATGTAAAATTTGTCTCAAATCTCTTGACCACTGGGACTCAGCCATAGAAATACACAGTTGCACTTTGCTGCACTGTGAGCAGTGAGTACTTTTCGTTTGAAATCCAGATGCTGAGCTTTAATTTTGATACTAACCGCCATGCGGCAGCCTCCTCTGAAGGCTTCCCAGCGGTCAGCATTCATTAACCTGCAGTGTTCAGTCTTGCTCTGGTCTATATGGAGGCGGTTGCAGTGGATTCCCAAAGTGAAATACAACCAGCCTACTCAAACAGATTACCAGCTCGGCATGAGGAAGCTTCTAACTCAACCCATCCATCGCCTCATCCCTCCTGCAAATTTTTCCTCCCTTTCTATCTTATATAAGTGTGCAGCCCATCACCCCTGACACACACAAACACACACACACGCTCGCTCGCCCGCTCTCTCCAAAACAAAGTTTCATTATCATTAGGGTCACATTGTGTGTTTGTGTGTGACTGTCAGTGTGTGTGTGAGAAAGCAAGAGAGAGAGAGAGAGAGAGAGAGAGAGAGAGAGAGAGGTGAGCGGTAGGGAGAGAGGGAGGCTGCTTGTGACTGAGAATGTGAGAGAGGACAACAGAGGAGGACGGATCGGTGGCAGAAAGCAGGAGGCGCTGCTTGCAGTCAGGAGGATGCTCCTCTGACATGCGGACTTTCTCTGACGCCACCGGCTCTACCTGACCGCCGACCAGCCCGCTCACACACCACGGAGCTCGTGGTTTTATTTTTTCCTTCCCCACAGTCTCCCCGCCGCCGCCGCCGCCGCCGCTCTCTCTTCCCCCGGACCGGCTTCTGTCGCCATGCCGCCGGCTGCCCGCTCGGTCCGTCTCCGCGGCACCTTGCCTGCAGTGCTGTGGGTCTGGCTGCTGTGGAGCAGCGTCTCAGCAGGAGGTAAGGATTTTTCTTTTTTCATTATTATTGTCGGATGCTGCTCTTTAATCCTGTTGTAGCAGTGTTTTTAAACTCCCATCAGCTGTGTCTCGGATTGCGTCCAAGCAGATCGAGAGCAGCTTGAGTTCAGTTCTCGGCGCATCACCAACTCGCATTTTTTTTTCTTTTCTTTTCTGGGCATCCCCGGCTTGTTTTCGAGTCAAATCGTGGGAGGTTTCGAGTGGATGGGGAGGTAGTCTGAAACAGCCCTTTGAAGTCTTGAAATAAATGCAGGCTATTTACAGCGAGAGCGGCTCAAACCACCGAGCGATTTTTATTTTTATTTTTATTTGGCACGAGCGGTCCAGGGATGTGCGCGCACGCTTCCCTTAAAACGAGGAGTGCGCGCGGAGCGGAACCCACTCGTGTGCGTGGGAGCCTCGATCAGGCAGCACCAGGGTGAATGCAGAGGAAGAGATCACCTGTCAACAGGCGCTGCAGTGAGACTGGCAGACTGAGCATCAGCAGGGAAAAATAGCAAAATAGAAGAACGAAGTTAAACTTAATACCCACGAAGAGAAAATCTTTCCAAATACTTCTGTAGCTGTAGCTGCGTCTCTATTACAAATTCTGCGAATTTTGGGAAAAACAAAACAAAACACTATTTCACATTTGCAGAAGAAACGCAATCACAATCACAGGTGAATACGTTTTCAAAAGATAATTCATTAAAAATATATATGTTTTACCACGATCCTCCTACTTCCTGTCGTCGTCTTATTTGATGTTTGCGCCAGTGGCAACATCCGGTTGTTGATCATGTGACTGGTGTGATGCGAAAAATGTGTTTCCATTGCAGTTTTGCGAAAAGAGCCAATTTTTTTTATATGGCCAATAAACAACCTCATCATAGCATTACAATTTTGTTTTATCAAAAAACGATTATTTATTTATTTTTTTAAATTGGCGTTTCTGGTAATCAAATGTATTTCTGAAAAATAAAATTGCACAATCCTATGATCAATGGAAATGCAGCTAGTGACATGGTGGATGTTTGTTTGGCTCTCTGTTTGGACCTAGTTCTTAATAACATGGGAAAAATGTATAAACCAGCTAATATTTTTACGCATTGAATTTCCACAATAGAATGTCACTAATAGTACCAGCAACATGTTTTTATGTCAGTTTTTCTTGGCATTGGATTGAAAAGCGTTTTCAGTATATTTTCCATTGAAAATCAACATCCAGCAGAACAAAATGTATTCATCCTCTTTTCATAAATGTTTTGTCTGTTCTTTAATTACATATTTAGGTTAAGACAAAGTAGTGGTTATTTAAGATTGACAATGCATTTCCAGCAGCAGATGTTCATCAGAATTATAAGTTGTCTTCTTTGGATTTTAAAGGTTGCAAATTCTTTTTGGAATCCTACCTTGCTGATGTGAAGGTGGATACATGACGTCACAGCTTTCCTTTTTCGATGCAACATTTCAATAAGAAAAATACAAACAAAAGCATGAAATGGTAATGCTTAGGAAAGTTTGCTCTGCTGAGCATTTCCTCCTGGTCAGCTGAGGCGATCAAAATAACTTCGCTTGATACAATTTTCTTCATCTCTAACTGGGGCATTCCTCCGGTCTGGAGCCAAACTCAGGCTCTGCTACTAACATGATTACAGCATGTTGGGGATGATGGTTGTGACACAGTTATGGAGAAAGTGTTTTATGCAAAGGAGTCTTTTGCTGTAGTCTCATTAAAGATTTGTGGTGCATGATCATTGTGGTTGAAGCTGTAATTACTGAGGACAGCAGCATATTCTCCACAAACAGATCCGTTCTGCCTCTGATGCCAGTAAAGAAACACTCAAACAGTTGTTGGATTGTGATATTGTTGCTTGCAACTCTCTGAGACCTCTGGTACGATCATCTACGTCAGGTGTGGTTATCCACTGCGACGGTTCTTGAGATCTTGTTGGTATACCTCTATTGTATTCATGACAGTTGAAAACAAAGACAATTTTTTGCAATATTAACATGTGCAACAAATATTGTGATGATGACATATGGTGACGGAAGTTCATCTATTGTTATAAACTCTTAATCTCCGTTTTCGGCATGAGCCAATAGCTGTGTCTGCAGCTAACCAAACAAAGGTGGTAGCAGCTGCATCTAAAAAAAACTAAACACAAGCAGCATATTCATTTTTGCGTAAGAGGTTAACGCTGAATTCATGTTGAATTTTGCATGCCTTATCTACCACGGTGGCCAGAGGTGGGCCAAGGTGCAGACAATGTCCATTTGTGACCTACACTGAGGTTCACTATTCACCTATTTTTCAGTGAAACATCACTTCAAGTTATTTGGGGATGATGAGCCTATTTGCAGATTTTGTTTTATACATCATATCAAAACTATGTGAAACAAAATGCAGCTTGTGAAGCTGATATATGTAGCTGTGATGGTGTTTGACATGCTATTGGCTGATGTTTGCAAAGCAGCAAATTCAGGTGTGCCATTCATTTCATTTTCCTTGGTGTTAATTGGCTGTTCCTCAGCTGATATAAGGAAGACCATATGGATGTTAGGTTCTGTTGTAGTACTAAGGTTTTTTCCCACTGTCCTTAATAATGCATGTTATTGTATATTTGGTGTTTATTAGAAGTAGTCAAGTATTCATTTTTCAACTACTTGTGTGTGGGTGTTGTCTCTAACCTGGAGGTCAACTGCATACATGATAACCAAAAATTATGGCCTTATTTCAAAATCTGAGTTGGTAACAAAATGCATGACTTTTCAAGTCAACATACTTATACTATCTGAATTGTCAGTTTTGTCATTTTTGAGGTTTGTAGTGTTGATTAAAGTCAGTTGATGTGCTTTGATGTCCAATAAAAAAAAGAAACAAAAACAAAAAAACAAATTCACCTTGTGGACTTATTGTGTTAAGTCATCAAACCTTTTTATGTTGATCTAAATGTGTTCTAACATGAAAGCCTTCCTGTCAGAGTTGCACGTTCTTCCTGTCCAGAGGAAAATGGACTACAGTGTCTGTCTGTTCTCTGTGTCTCTGCTCAGAGCTGCATTAAACATGAATTCTCATAACTTTCAATTTCAGGGAATGTCATCATTCAGTTCTTTTAGTTTTAATTTCAACACCATGTGAGTGAGCTGTCACACAGCCATCAGTCATAACTTTTCTCCTGCGCCTTTCAGTAATTTCCTCGTTGAACAAAAGCTCCCGTGTGAACCGGCCTCTGTGAAGCTGTGAGCTCTTAAATCATGTCGGCCTGGGAGGAGCTGCCTCTGTGCCCTGATGATGCACAAACGTGTCAAAGTTTCAGCCGAGAAATCATCGATATCTTCTCAGCCAGGCGTCGGCCTACTTGTTAATCCACGCCACTTCATTGTTGGCGCGCGGCGGTTCGATCTACACGCGCTCAGTCCCTGCGTCTTGCTCTGCATCGCTGGGTTCATCCCACCGCCGGCGTCTGGGCTTAATGAGCTCCTCCAGCAGAGACCCGATGCCATCCAGCCGGTTCAGGGAACGTGTCTGTGTGTGTGTGTGTGTGTGTGTGTGCGTGTGCGTGTGTGTGCGTGTGAGTGTGTGTGTTTGTGTGTTAACCTTGCACGCTGTTGACATGAGCGTAAAGTTGGGGCCCGATCGCTGCTTGTTCTGATTTCTCAGGGTTAGAGCGATAATGTCGTAGAAAAGGCAGCCTGATGATGGGTGAGCGGAGAAGAGAAAGCAGATCTAGCTGCGGTTTGGATCCAGAGAGCAACTTGCAGCAACATGCAGCAACTTGCAGCAACATGCAACAACATGCAGCAACATGCAGCAACATGCAGCAACATGCAGCAGTGCTATTGACCCAGACTGCCCCTAGAACTATTGCACATCCTCTTCAGCAAAAAGAAGCAAAAACTCACCCTGCTCCTGATCCGCCATTCTCCTCTCATCTCATCACCTCCGCTCTGCTCTCCAGCTTCCTTCCTCTGGTTCTTCTTCATCCTCTGTGCTCATCTTCCATCTCCCCCCCCCCGCACCCTGCCTCCCGTTTCTTGTGAGCTGAGAGGAAAAATAGAACTGAGGGGAGATTGTCTCTTCTGCTTGACTAACCCGAGCCTTATTACACAACCAGATCCTTAGGCTCCAAACTTTTGAGACTATATTGTGCCAAGTAAGCATCAGAAAGAGGCAAAGAAACGGAGTTGTAGAAGAAACATGAAGGCAGGTGTGAGGGAGGAAATAAAGAAAACAGAATATGAAACATAAACCTTCAGTCTGTCACTGCTGATGCTGTGTTGATCTCATGCACACAGCAAGTCACACGTACAACACATAGTAGTGACTCGTAGTTGTGAATTTTCAAAGTTCTTTACAAATTAGGATCTGTGGAAATTATTTGTATTTAGTCCCCCTTTATTAAATAAAATCCTGTACAAACTGGCCTTCAGGAGTCAGTAAGTAACAGAAGTTTAAAACAAAATCCCACTGGTCTGTCATCTGAAAACTAGACAAGAGCAAGGGACAATTGAAAATTACGACAGCGTATTAGGTCCACTGTAGATAGAAGGGAAAACCTTGGAAAATTCGGAGTTTAAAAGTAAAACAATTTGCTAAAAAAAAAAACTTAAATTTTGAAGCTATTCTCAGAAATTTTCTAAAAAAGACTTGAATTTGTACGTTTCAGAAGAGAGCAGGCTCTTTTCAAAACCATTTCACAGTGGAAGCTTTTGTAGCTACAAACATTTTATTAAGGGTTTGTTGAACCGATTCTCCTCCAGCATCCATTGTCCTCAGTGTCTTAACTGTAAATATGTCACCCACACATTGCAAATAATTCAATTTTGAAGTTCACCGTATTGAACATTTTCATTTTTCAGCTTAAATGCAGTGGGATGCGGTTTTATTTTTGGATGTTTGGTCGGCATTAACAACAGAGTGGAAGCCAAAGTAATATTTTGGTGTCTTAAACTACTCATGTCTTCTGTAGAAAGTAGAACCAGGCGAGAACAGCTGCTGTAAATTGCGTCTGATGTGACTGAGGTTCAGGAAGCAGAGTACTTGTGCCGAGTAGCAGGTTGGATGAGTGTGTTAATGGAAAACATTGTAAATAGACTGTGAAAAGCTTTTAAAAACACACACAATTGTTAAAAGTCAGATGAGCAAAGCTGTATTCTAACTGAGAACAAGTAAGTGAAAAGGAAATGGTTTTAGAGATAAATTTCCATATTGTGTTTTTTTTTGTTGTTAAAAATGGCTAAAGGGTCTATCAAGACAAAAGCAGGCAGCTGTGACAGAAACCATCAGGAAGTTGTTCTGACTCCTTTTTAATCAGCAGGCGCCTGGTCCTGCTGCAGGTGGGCTCAGAGGGTTTTAACCTTTCATTTCCCACAGAGCCCCCAAGAACAGAAGCTGCTCATTAGCATGCTCATTCAGGCCTCTGTGTTCCTAATGAAGAACTTATGCTGTGGTTTTAGATGAGGCATAAAGCGGCAGAGTAGATTTAAACGACTGCCGCTGATGTTTGTCAGGTTTCCGCCTAATAACTAAAAATGATCTGCATGTTTTATTAGTGCATGCAATATTTTCATTACTATTGTGTTCTGAAGGTTTGTGGACCTGCAGGCGTTAAGAATCTAACAGGAGAGTCTAGAACAGGCTGAACTGAACAAAGCCGTATCTTTTCAAAGTCACAACATCCAATTGAAAACATGGGCTTATTATAAAAAACTGTCAGGTGTTTCATATTTTTAGATTATGCACTTGTTTCTTTTCCAGCTTTAATTTGTGTCAGGGTGGGGTGGTAGGTGATGGTGAGGAGAGGAGAGAACGCAGGTAGACCCAGGATGTAAATGAGAATAATGAACTTAATGAAAGGTAGCTCCACAGTCCAGAACAGGCAGCACGGCAGAGAGTAGCACACAGCTAACACCGGTAGCAACTGATAACTTGAGACTGAAAACAAGAGCTAAGCTAACCAGGACTTAACAGTTTACTGGAGAGCAACAACTGACATTCGACGTACGTAGACGACGGTAGACAAGGATCCGACGAGGAACACGGACAACAGGTGGGACTAAATACACTGGGAGGGTAATCACAGGCAACGAGACACACCTGGGAGACAATCAACGGGGAAGACGCAGAGACAGACTCACAGGGAACAGGACCACACAGAAAACTCAAAAATAAACACAGAAACACGGATCATGACAATTTGCTTGTTATATCATGCTCTTCATTTGCAATATTTATGGCTTTGAACTATAATATTTTATTTATAATTTAATATATTTGTAATGCATATGTATGTAAGCTCCAGTGTTAGGATGAGTTTTTTATTTTTTATTTTTGGTCATATCAAAATTGGTTTATTTCACAAAACTGCAACGGAAACACCAGATCAGCAACCGGATGTTGCCACTGATGCAAACCATGAAGGAAGGAGTTGGACGATCATAGTTCATAGTAACTTCAATGACTTATCGCATGAACCAATTTATTCACGTGTGATTATAATTGCGTCCCTTATTTAATGAAGGTTAATCCTGATGGTATTTTCCACTAAATCCACACTAGCGAAATATTGACAAAGTTTCGTGCTCGTTTTGAACGGAAACGCAGCCTGTGTGTGTGCTTTGTGTGAGCTACCTGCGGCTATATGAGTGTTTAGATGTTTCTCTCTCAGTCCCTGCACTCATTAGGATCAAAGTAATGGATGCCGCCTCGTCAGGCTGACATATGGTCGGAACCAGTAACTAGCAGGTCGGTGGAGTGTTGGGGTCTTGATTTACTCACTGCCTGGTTTGAGGTGTTGAAGTTAACCTCTCTGGTGTTTAAGCAGCGTCTGCAGCTCTTCCTGGTGTGGATGTCTCCACCCTGGCGGCTCACCTTTGTGCAGCAGCAGCTCTGCTTATCGGGTCCGTCTGTGTGTGCGCGCGTGTGTGTGTGTGCGTGTGCGTGCGTGTGTGAGCGGCGTGGCTGACGCTCAGCAGGAGCGCTGGCTGCATGCGTCAGTGCCTGGGATTATCCTCTCTAGGATGGCTGCCGGATTGCGCAGATGCTGCTGACACTTCGCTACAATAGAAGCAATTAACTCAAGCTTAACTTTATTTATGTCTGTTTTAGGTCACAGCTGCTTGTGTAACGCTGACCTCAGGTGCCAATAGACATTAAATTGTGATGCCTATTGGTACCTTAGGTACAAATAAATATCACCTTATTTGTACCTAAGGTGATAGGTATCACGTTTCTACTGTATCATGATTACAGAGCTAAAATGTATCATCTTGCATTTTCTGTAGCATGCATGGATGTGAATGCCAAGGCCATTTGCTTCTTAAATGTCTGCTGAGTTTCAGAAACCTTCGCCTTGAGCCGCCTCTGTTCTAAAACAGCCATTAGGACAGACGTCTGAATTTTACTGCAATTCCAATGAAAAGTTAACTACAGTTAACCTGTAGTCATGGTTAACTGTAGTTGTCTTTGGAAGCAGTTTGTAGATCATAGCTGTGATGCTGAGATTTCATTCGCCTCCTGCATGTGTTCAAACAACCAAGCTAAGTTTACATCTAACAGGTTATGTGTTCCCACTGCACTAACAGCTGAGACAAATCATGGTCTTTATTGATAATATATCATGTTGGTAGTTTGTATTGTTGTAGATTTCGAGGTGATGTTTGATTATAAAGCAGATTGTAAATATAAATCCTCTGCATGTACCTTGGAACCAGTAACTGGCCCGTGCCTTGGTGTCAGATAGACCTGCTGTGGCTCTTTGCCTTTTGTATAAAAGTAAAACTAATAGAGCTACAAAACAGTTAAACGATTCTATAAAACACAATATAGTTTAATGAGCGACATCGAGGTTTAGAGCCAGTCAGTGAGTAGAGCAGCAGCTTCATTCAGGCTGCGAATGACTGGAGACTGGATGAAGTGATGACAAGACGTGAAGGAAGAGTTTCCTTCGTCAGTCGGGGGCAAAGTGTTGAAGGAGGCGTCGACTTCATTATGTCATCATGTGTTAATAAAGCATTAATACAGTATATCTGGAAAGTATTCACAGTGCTTCACTTTGCCACATTTTTTGTTATTATTCCAAATCGAATTGAATCAATTTATTTCCTCAACATTCTCCACAAAAACACCCAGAGCCTTTGGCAGAGAAGCCGACCCACAGCATCACAGACCTTCTACCATACTTCACAGTGGACATGAGGCGTTTTCACACATCAATATAATTGTGATGGTGGGACAGAAATGGCTTTTCATTTTTTTTTATTTTTTATTTCTGGCATTGTTAAATGTAGCTGGTGTCCAGCTACATTTAACGATGTAGCTGGACACATTGTTAAATGTGTCCAGCTACATGACTTAGTGACCCAAGTCTTCATGACTTGGGTCACTAAGTCATGAAGTGACCTAAGTCATAGAGACTTAGTGACCCAAAGATGCCAGTTTGCTGCAGTCTTCTATCAGTGAGTTTTGGAGATTTTTATTTTACCTCCATTTTCATCCTGCTCTCTGTATGCAGCAAAAAAATAAATATTTATCTTTGTCCAAACTCGAGGCCAGCGCCTGAAAGAAATGGACTTCTGTGTTCCAACCTATTTACACCTGGGTCATGGATTTCTAATTCAAAGTTCCCTGAAATTGCTGAACTTTGTAACAGCTACATTTACTGTAACAGGGTTTTTAAGGTTGTCGACGATGCGATGCCTGACGGCGTACAGGAGCCATTATAGATGGAGGAGTACATTTCTGCCAAAACATATCTCACAAATTTTCTATTAAAAACCTGGACATTTCCAAGTTTGAAAAATCTAAAATTTGCAAGAAAAAATCTTCAATTTTGAGATTAATTGGAGATTTTCAATTCTTATCTAGACAATGTGTTTACTCTTTTTTCTCTATCTACGCTGCCAAAGATATATGATTTTATTATTTCCCTAACATGGGATTTTCCTCTAAATGAATTCACCTTTTCATCCTCTGACCTGGTGAAATATCATAGAATGTTAAGTCTAATCACCACAGAAGTTGCCATAGTTTTAAAGTTTCAGATACTACAGTGGCATGCTTTGTCTCCAACATATCCACCGTTTCTATAGCTCATTAGCTGATGGAGCCAGTAGTAAGACCTCGTCCCTGGTTCTCTGTCCGCTCAGCTGTGATGCCTCTGTTAAGTAAATGTCGTATTTTGTGATGCTCATGCAGCTCTGTGTGGCGCTGAACGCTCGCGCCCACAGCCAGGGACAGAAAGCCGGACAGCAAGGAGACTTGTTTTCCAGAGACGCTGTGGGAGATGTGATATTTGTTTTTTCTTTCACATTTGGACAATTTATCATAGAGGAGCACAATGGCAGCAAAAAAAAGTGTCAAACTGTTGGTGAGAAATTGTTTTATTACATTTTGAATAAGCAGTTGACAAACCAGCCAGTTATTACCAGTTATATGGCTGAAGTGTGAAACTTTGAGCTCAGACACTACAGATCCACTCAAAGCAGCGCTCTGGGTTTCTCAGGCTCTGGGCTTCTCTTCCTGTTGTTGTTCCTCATCTATGCTGCTCTCTCATGTGTCCTGACAAATATTTTTGCTCTCCATCGCTTCCTGTCAAATTTTCATATAAATCTTTGCTACTATAAACTCGTCGCTGCTCTCTTGTCCACAGGAAGCCATTCTGATGGTACGTTTATCTCTGGTCTGTGTTTACCTCACTCTATCACCTCCTGGCTTGGAAACCGTAGGTGCTATTTAAGGGTTTGGTTATTTAAACTATAAAATGTTTAATTCAGACACTCACAACTGGTATCTTGAAACAGACATTTTGATGAGTGATACCACTGCTTTTTGAGATCTGAAGGACTTAATGAGGTTTGGTATTAAACCGTTTTCTTTTGACTTTTGTGTCTTTATGCAGTTATAAGTGCCTGAATTTCATAGATTGCTGTATATTGTTGTTTGCTTGTAAATGTTTGCGTTTCTGTTGCAAATGTATGCAAGACTTTGATATTTGACCAAAGTCGAAAAAAACACAATTTCACAATTGCAGTGAAATTGTGAAAGTTCCCTGAAATTGCTGAACTTTGTAACAATGTGAAAAAATGTGGAAAACATTATAAAACAAATGCAATTAAAATCACACGTGAGTAGCTTGCTCATGTGACAAGTTGTTAAAAAACACGCCAAACCATCATTCTCCTACCACTTCCTGTCAGTGTCTTTGTCATCTCCACCAGTGGTAACATCCTGTTGTTGGTCACATGACTGGTGGGATGTGAAAGAAGTGTTTCTATTGCAGTTTTGCGGAATACACTCATTTTGATACTGAAAAAAAAAAAAACCTGACTCATCCTAGCCCCAAAACTTTGTATCGAAAAACAAAGTTTTTATTTTTTAATTGGTGCATTTCTATTAAGCAAATTTGTTTTTGAAATGTCAAATTGCGCCACTTTAAGTTCAATGGAAACGTGGCTAGAGATTGTGCTGTTGGTCATGGATGTCTCTGTCCTTGGGGATGATTGGCCAGCTTGCCTCTGGTTGGCTTAGATGCCCTCAGATCTCTATGTAAGACTCATTACTTGTCAGATCTGTAACAAGCTGAAGGCATGGAGCTGAAATAAATCCTATTTTGCCTTATTCTTGTTGAGAACTGGTTACCCATTTACTAATTTTGTTTGATTTTTTAATTTTTTTAAAATTGGAGCTGTGTGTTTTATTATGAGCTATGTGGGAAGGAGAACACAGCAAATAAAGGAGTTTATGGGAAACCATAAATGTTTCTTGCTCTACAGAGGCGATGGACTTGAACGCCACTCTACGGCCGATAAAGAGAGAGAGTCCAAACCGCAGCCTGCGGTCATTTGTCTGGCTGGCACACAAACACATCATCTTATTAAGTCCTTCACAGCACGAAGGCACAATCAAGTGTGTCAGACGCCAAGCCTTTTTAAGAAAAGGTTAATATTTCAGTTCCCGTTTGCTTCAAAGCTCACACTAAGCCACCGCTACCCATCTGCCTCTGATACCAGGACGGAGCTGGAGAAGCTCTGGAAGCTTTCCACAAACTGTGTCTGTGTGTGTAATAATCCTCGGCGCTGGCAGAGACGCTGATAGCCGCGCCTGTCACGCCGTCGAGTCGGTACGTTTGTACCCCTGATGGAGCCGAAAGGAGCAGCGTGGAACGAAGATGGAGTGTGTGTGGTTTTCTGCCGGCCGGCCTCAGCCTGGGCTCCACGCTTCAGACATGCTGGGGAGGCTGGACGCTTCGCCGTTTGATTGATTGATTCCTGTCACAAGGGTCTGGGGGAGTGCATGGGTTCTCACAAAAACCAAAGCCCTGTGGTGCATTTGAAAATTTTTGGTCCAAATGTTTCGCGACGGAGATGAATATTAAGTGTGATGGAGAGAGAGAGAGAGCTGAATCCCCCCAGCAGGATGACGGCTGCCACTCAGGCTCTGTCGTAGTGGAATGTTGTTTATGTCAGATTAAGAAACTGTTGCAGTTACATAGAAGAACCCAGCAAAAAGCTTTGGTTTGTGTTTGGCAGGTGATCTTTAGAAAATGTGAAATATGTTTTTGCCCCATGACTCTGAGGGCAAGCTCATGTCAGTGAGTTAGATTCTGGGGAACAGGAGGAAAAGTGGGGCTTTCAATCAGAATTGTCCATTTTTTTCATAAAGCACTTTGATGCTCAAGTAATTTCACTTATATATGTTTTTTTATTTCTTTAAAAATAGAATGTCAGAAAGTATTTGTATCCTTCCCAATGGTCAATTAAAGAATCTTTACTGGCATTGCAACATTACAAGTTTTCTTGAAATTGCTAAACAGCTTTTTAAATGTTTCCATTTGTATTTCGTAGATGAATCTTTGGTCATGAGCTCCAAAGCCTTTCTGGTTGGAACGCCTCCTTCCTATAACACTAATATTTAATGTTTGTGATCAAAATATGGCAAAATAGAAAAATGTTTAAGTGGTCTGAATACTTTTGTAACCGTTATATCCACCAACGTTTTTAGAGGTTTTGCTAAAGGGGCAGTATCATGTAAAATTAACTTTACATTGTGTTATAATGTTATTCCCTCATCAAAAACATACGTGGAGTGTTGCCTTGATTCTTTCATGCCTGTTTGAGAAATCCTTTAATCTCTATGGTAACCATTCAGCTGGGCAAAATGCCTTGGTGGACCTAGCTCTGCCTTTGGGGACGAAGCTCCTCCTCTGAGCTGCAGGTTCCAAGCTCACAGAGCAGCCATCCTCTATGCCTCTCAGCTCCTTCAGACAGCAGCAATTAGCTCAAACTCAGTCCAAGGGCCACCTCAGTGGCCCTTGGACTGAGGTCCAAGGGCCACTGAGGTGGGGGGCCAAATTGTGGCCCCCATGCCACAATTTGGCATGGGGGCCAAATTGTGGCCCCCATGCCACAATTTGGCAATCTGTTGTTTTAAAGAGATAATCATTCTATATGTGAACTTCTGGTTTTAAATCTGTGACATATTCCTTCTCATTATTTCACCATTTAACCTCTTAATCTGCACCAGAATGCCCACATGCCGTTTTTCCATTGTATTTTCCGGGGCTGAGATTTAAGGGTTTAACCTCTGCCAGTGTCCATTATGACACTTTTATTGGGCAGCCTAGAGCCCCCCATTTTGATTGACACTGCATTCGACCAGTAGTTATATGAAATGGCTTTTTCAGAACCATTAATATCCAGACAGCGATTTGATATGCCTGTATTCTTTGTGGAATATTTCTGACTCGTCAACTCGGAGACTAAATCTAAAGCCACCGATGTGTAGCCAACACATGTCCTCTCATAAGTATATAAGGCATTTTGGGGTTTGTTTTGATTATTTTGGTAATTCTGACCTGAAACAAGACAAGTTTGGTTTGATTTAACTCCGGACAGTGAGAAAAAATGTGCCTTTGTCTTCCTTTGGTGTATGTAAACTTCTGGTTTCAACTGTATCAACTGTCCCTCTTTCACCTTTTTGGCATGAATGACGCATCAGGGTTACTACACACATAGTGCATTAGGGACATTGTAGATTAAAGAAGTACATTTCTGCCAAAAACACTAAGAAAATAATTTGAGATTACTTTCATAAATGTTCTAGAAAAAACAAGGATATTTCTGTGCTTGAAAAGTAAAAAAAAATCAGAAATTTTCTATGAAAAAACTTGGAAGTGTCTGAGTTGGGCAAGAAAAAAATCTGACTTTTGGATATTATCTGGAATTTACTCCTTTTATTCTAGAAGATTTCTGAGATTTATCTCAAAATTTCAGAGTATTTTTTGGCAGAAGTGTTATTTATTTCTTCTGTCTCTAATACGCCGTCGTAGTGACAGCACCTCGTTCCAAAACAAGTGACTTTTAAAGAACTTCTGGGCAAACAGCAAATATGCTAAACGTTTCTCAGGAGACTGCGCTTAACGAAGAGTGGGAGCCATCTTTTGTTTGATCTACACATCCACACAGCGAGCTGTTGATTGGACCAGATGGTTGAGTGAGTAGAATGCGCAGCGTAACATCAGAGCAGAGCGTGTTTTCTGTGACTTTAAAGCCAGCCAGGCAGCCCCGAGGTTGGCTGGTTAGTCCTGATTTACTTTCAAGAGTTTCTGAAGGGCCCCCGTTAGATGTGCTGCTGCCACGGAGGAAATACATTTATAACAGCAGAAAACAAGGTCATCCAGTCTCTGGATGTGTTCGTAGCTGAAATGAGGCAGGGAGGAAACCTGTCACACATGATGAGCTCAAAAAGATGAAAATGCTAAATGTCAACGGAATTGATTCTGAAGCTCTGAAGAACCTGACAGGATAAACTGCGAGTTGGTCGGATATAAGAGTCACTAATGTGTGCCGCAGTTCTTTACTTTTCAGTCAGGTGGCAGAAAAACCTTTGAAAATCTCTGGGCTTTATTTCAGTAGACAGAGGCTTTCACTGGGAAGTGTTCCCAAGACTGAGCAGTTGTATTCTTGGGCTTTAATGTAAATTAAATTTGATCTTTATCAGTTTTGAAAATGATGTAAAATCCAGAATCAACATCCTGGATATTAGTTCCTACTTATAAATGTCCTGAATAAATGTCCTAATGACACAAAAAATATGCATAAAGCAAAATAAAAGACACAAACTAAAATTATAATAGTAAAAGCAACTTTTCTGCCAATCTGACCAATCACCTTAATGCTTCCCGTATTTCCTTCTCTTCTGGCCAATCATTCGGCTGATTTTTGACCAATCCCATTAGTCCTCCTCAAATTTAACATCCTGTTTCATGACATCTCTTAAAAGCAAAACCTGCATGTGTGACGCTAAATGGTAACGTTTGTCTTTCAGACTGAATCTCAGCTCTAGTCTCTACTTCTTTTTAAGGGTGGGAAGCTGTGATCCATCTGCTTTCAGCACCAGAATCAGTGCAACAGAAGTAATGATTATACCTTACACCTTATGTTTCGCTTCAAAGTAAATATTTATTCAGACCTTTATAAATTTAGTTCCCAACTAAATGTTTGAATCTTCTTTTTCACCCTAAGCATTTAGATCCAAGTTGAATATTTTGTTAGCTAAATATTTAGTTCCAAAGTAAATATATATTTAGTTGACAAAAAAAATAAAAAATAAAAACTCCTGCAACTGGAGTGATTCAGGTGTTGCCAGTCGCAGGAGTTTGTATAGAACTCCAGCAAAACCCAGCTTTTATTTTGATGGTCCACTTCCTCTTTTCAGCATGCCAATTTGCATGTTGGCTAAATATTTAGCTTGGACTTAATTATTTAGCAAGCTAAATATTTAACTTGATTTCTAAATATTTAGTTAGCAAGTCAATTTTAAAGTCCGAGTTAAATATATATTTCGGAAAATAAATATTTAGCTTGAAAATTACATGTTTAGCTCAAAAAATAAATGCCTAGTTTGGAAAATAACACAGTGAAAATATGACTTTGAAAAACAAACACCCTTTGTTATTCTTTTTCTCTAAGACAAGCTAAATAAACCAAAAATATTGCTATAAAATTTTTACTGTGCAACTATACAAGCGGCAGCTCATAAGAATCCCACTGCAGTGATATATAAAATATACTGAAAAGCAGTTTGATCTGCTGCTTCCTGACGCTGAGAGCATCATCAATCTGTTTCTCTCTCGCCCTGCATGTTGGTGTTTCTCTTTTGCTTCATTATTTATAACTAGATGTTCTTCTTGTTGACATCTGGGTCATGACCACGGCGAGGTTCACCCTAAAAGCTTTCCTCCATTCTTCTCTGACCCCTCTCAGTTCGGCTTTCTTTCACGTTTCATGCGGCTGGTAAGGAAATCCAGAGCAGCTCTTTATTTATTCATGAATTAAAAGCACAGAGCCCACATAACTGTGACAGGGCGTCAGACACACACACACACACACGCATACACACACACACACACACACACACACACACACACACACACATTTCTACTCTATCTGTGTGACAGTGATCATATTTACAGGTGTATACACACACACACACCCTAATGACTGATAAATCATCTCAAATTCTTATCCACATGTTTGATATTTAACTTGCAAAATTCAACTGGCAAACAAACACACTTTCCATTAAACTTAGAGAGATATTCGTTGGTTTTCTTTGGAAGAAAATTATTGTTTATTTCCACTTTACTTCTTAATCTAGATTTATGGAAAATACATGAGATTTATAGAAATATCTAGGATGGAAGCAGCGTTGCTGCAGCTTCTCTCATGTTGCTCTGAGCCTCATGTCAGCATCACTTGTCAGTTTCCATCTCAGCTTTTCATCAACTTTGGTCAAATGTGAAATATCGATATTCACATAGCAGCTTATGATCGCTGGTTTTAGATGGCGACATTAATAGTAGTATTTGTGAGCAGTTTCCAGTGATTTTCTGGAGGTTTCTGGCCCTGATGAGTGCTGGTTGCTCTGCTGAAGGTCGAGCAGTATTGAAGCATCCACGTTGTTTTGTGTGGCGCCACCAGACGCATCCTTTAACTTGACATTTAGCTTATGAGGCAATCAACAAAATGGGAACTCATTACTGTGGATCAATAGGCTGGTGAAGGCATCACAAACCGCTCAGACGCAAATGTTTTACACGCTGGTCCCTGTAAATACCAGCATGTTCCGTGTTCAACTGACAAGTGAATTAAAACAGGATTAGTTCAAATGTCAACCGAGGAAGAATTATTTTAATATATCTGGGACGAAGAAATATTATTAATAATATTAATATTTCTTCTGTTAACAAAAGCTGCTGGTTGAATCAGGTCTACTGATGTAGCACTAAACTGAAATGCTTTCCTTGACTTTACTACTAAATAGTGCAGTTGAAAGGGCTGTGAAGGTTCTTTTATCTATTTTTGTTGTGTGGAGTACTTATGAGCAGTCAGTATTCTACCTGCAGTACGCAACAATTAGATTGTTGTCAGGCTGGAGAATCTGAATTTTTAGGTGCAGAATTCAAAAAGAAAGTTCTGTATACATGGATTGGGTAGTGAATACTCAACAGAATATATGATCAAAAAAATTTATTCAATTATTGTTCAACAACAGCTGAATGGAGTTTACTCCCAACTTATGCTGTCGCCATTTTGTGGACTAGCATTAGCGCCACCAGGGGAAGTATGGAGAACTGTAATGTATTGACAGCTGATGTAAACTGGGAAAAAATCTATTTCACATCAGTTCACAAAGCTAATAAATATATTCATGAATATGAAAACAAAGTAGGAAACAAATATCTATAATTTCATTATGTTTTAGTCTTATAAATGTAAGACACAGTTATAGTTTTTCCCCATTAATTGTCATTTTTATTTGTTTCAGTTAACAAAAGTGTATCCTTAATTTCAGTTTCTATTTAAGTTGTTTTAACTAATTATAATAACCATGGTGATTAGCCGTAACGTAATGCCCGAATGGTATATTTTTAGCCAATAGAACCAGAGAGCAGTGCAGAGAGGTAGTCTGCTTCACTAACACCCCCCCACCCTTACGATCTCCAGCGCCCCAAACCCGCACCCCCTCTCCCCAAACCACACACAGCATACACAGTCGTCTTTTTGTGTCTTGTGGGGACTTCACATTGACTTCCATTCATTTACAGCCTAACCCGTACCATCACATACCTAACCCCTAACCCAAGAACAGCATTTCTCCTCATGGGGACCAGGATTTGTCCCCATAACAAGCAATGGTCCCCACAACATCGACAGATGCACACTCACACACGCAGTCTGCTTGTGTGGCCGCTCTCTGAAGACACAGCGTGTGAGGAGGGTTTCAATGACTTCTGTCTGCAGGCATACTCAAACAGCAGTGTTTTCACTGAGCAGAGTGCCCGCCAAACACTTCACCGCAGACACACTTCCACACATAGGTTTGTATTCCCGCCGCGTGCTTGTCAAGAATTTCATTGACTGTATTCATTCCCTAAGCGTTCCCTCTCTGACATTTCCACCTAATCCCGCTCTAATCTCAGCCCTAAACCCCACATCCAAATCTGAAGTGCCCTGAAGAGAAGGAGACATATTCCGGCTGTGCCGTACTTGCCTCTCTCTTCGCTTTCTTTTCGAGGACGTTTAATCCTCACGAGGATTAAATATTTTCGCATGAGAAGACACTTGCCGTCCCAAAGCCGCTGCAGTTTGGAACGCGCGACCGCCTGTATGTTCCTTCCTACAGCCTCATCTGTTACTGCAAACCAAACACTGTTAGCTGCTGTTGAACTGTTATTCTTTGTTCTGGTTTGTTTTGTTTTTGTCTCTTTCCCACATCTACAATTCCTTGTTTTAATTACTCCAAGGTTGCACAAATTTTGTATATTCTAATATTCCTATTAGAAAAACAAGGAAAAATAAACATCCTAAAAGAAGTATCCTAACCCACATATGTTAAATTTTTGTTCTTTGTTTTGTTTTGTATGCACCAATTGGTGAATAAAATAAAAGGATCATAGTATTGTTATGACATATATTGTGAAACATGAATCAGTCCAGAAGGTGCTAGTGTTTACCTGGAATATCAAATATCCCTCTGAATTTGGTCGTTGCAAGTCCACAAACTAAACTGTTGAAGATTTACATTTATCATATCAGGATTAATTTCTTTAGATGTCATTTTCACAGAAGTTCACTCAGATATCTATGCTACCTTAAAAAAATATACAATTCAACCCAATTTGATTCTGTTCAAAAATACTTAATTAGTTCAAAAGGGAAATTACATGTGTTAGTTTATATTGTTGATGCTGATGGCTGTAGCAGTCTGTATTACAACTCCTAAAGAAGCTTCTGACTGAAGACTCTACTTATCCCCTTACTTCCACTCCATTAATTGGAGTGGAAGTGCATTGTGAAAGACCAGCATAGATCAGCACATAGCTAGAAATTAAAGACCATGCTAACTGGCGCTAGCCTTCATGACAGGAGAAGCTGCTTTGCTAAGACCCGCCTCCTGGCTCTCATTGGTTGTTTCTGGTTACCACTGGGAGAGAGCAGAGTTTGACTTTTTTTTTTTTTAATACAGATTATCTGTGTTTAATACACATCAATTTGTCACAATGTAGTGACAATTCCAACAAATATGTAAAAATATATATATTTTAAAAAAAGTTACATACTGCAGCTTTAATAAGTGACACACTGTCCATATCTGATGATTTCTACATGTGATTGAAAAGCTGTATGTAGTATATTTAAAGAATGCCATATGAATAAATGGATCAATTGGGCTGGTTTCTCAGAAGACTAGCATTCGACTCATGAAGGAGACACGGAGTCTGAAGATTTGCAGTGTGCCAGTGTGTTATATTGACGGTGAAAGACAACAACACATATAAATCCAACAAGAAAAATAGACATTTAAAAGGCCATACAAAAAACAAAACATGCGCAATACTAGGAAAGAAAATAAACAAACAAAACCAAAGTAAATTAATCCCCACAGTTGACCAAGCCCACACCCTTCAGTCCGTTGACCCCAAGCTGGGGTAATCAAATCCCAAGACAGGCTGACTCTGGGTAAGGTGCTTGCCTTGATGTGGTTTAGGTCCCAGGTGGGAAATCCGAAATCAAGATGAGACAGAAAGAGTTCTCAGGCTACAAGGAGCCTCCTACCATCCTGGCAGGAGAGCGGAAGTCTTCGCACACGTAGTGCAATCTTTTTTCTTATGGCTCTAGGCCTGGACATTTAGCTCGCCATCTTCTGGCCTGTACAAATAAACAGGACCAATAAACTTTGAAATCCAATTCAATCATTCTGATGTGTACACAAATCTATATTCAATAAATATCAAGTTCATTATCAATCCAATCAATATCCTATTTAGAGACATTAAAACTTCATTATTCAACCCAGTGTGGGTTCACTCAACCCCACACAACCAAGCATATTGCTAACCGCTACGTCAAACACTCACCAGATCCGCCGGTTGCTCTACATACAACTGACATCTCTCCTGGCTGGTCTGGTGGTAATCGGCTCCTATGGCGCCATTATAGTTAGGCGATTTTTATATAGAATAAAATAAGGTGAAGAATATAAAGAATAACGCTCAACAAACCTGTAGCTCAGCTCTGCTCTGCTTTCCCCAATGCATCTAGTGTTCAAACTTCCTGCTCAAATTAATATAGCCAGCCAATAGGCTGCAATACAACATGTGACCTTAGAAACTGGGCAGTGATTGGTTGCTTCATAGTCTCGTGAGAGCGACACTATTATCAGGATTATCACGTGATTTAATGACGAGTTTGAGAAACCGGTGAAAGCTAGAAATTTACACCCGGGCTACACCCTCCCCCCTTAAATCCATGCAACACCGATGCATGCTATACCACCTGGATATTAGAATATATGGGAGCAGATGCAGGTTCAATAAACATTTCATCATAAGCAGTTGCTATACTATGCAAAAGGGTTTTCACTACAGAAGCTAGTGGTTTGCCTAAAGCAGAATACTGCAGACGCTGGACTGGTTTTGTCTGTCGACTAGATCGACGAATTGGCTGTTCAGCTTCTAATTCTCCAGTAACCTCACGAGTGGCTATAGGTGATTCAGCGGAATGCGATGAGGATGTGGTTGAATTAAGTAACGTCTCTACCGGGCCATGAGACTCCAAATTTTCCTCAGGGGGACTCAGCTCAGGTTCAAGTAGATCTTTAGGGTCCATCTGATCATCTCCTGAAGAAACGTTTTCCTGGTCCAATGGTGGGTCCATAGCATCCGACAGTAGAGACAACTCACCATCAGGTGAAGGAATCCTCATCTCTGTTTCAGTTTCTGTAACCCTGCTCATGGGCTGGGTAGGGATTGTTCCCTCAACACTGACCTTCACAGGTGACAAAACTGAGAACCGAGGCACACTCCACTCATCTTCCTCATCCAGGCTCTCTTCCAGGTCCTCTGTTGGTTCCTGGAGACTGCGGGTATGAGGTCTACAAGTAGGTGTAGAAATTGGCTGATCAACTTCTTCAATCTGGGGAAGAAATCCACAAGGGAGAAGAAGGTCACGGTGCAGAGTTCGGGTCCCTCCAGTGGGATCCGCTTCTGGTCTTACAACATACACAGGAAGATCACCCATACTACCAACCACCACATAAACATTTGTCTCCCATTTATCCTCCAGTTTATGCTTGCCTCTGAACCTCACATTTCTCACTAATACCCGATCACCTTCTTCAAGATGGGCTGGTTTCACTCTTTGATCAAAACGAATCTTGTTTCTTCTTGCCATCTTTTCTGCATTTTTGGAAACTAACTGGAAACTTTCCTTCAGCCGAGAACGCAGATTCTGCACATACTGAGAATGTGATCGAGATGAGGGACTTTTGACAGGCAAGTTAAAGGCAATGTCAACAGGAAGTCTTGGGCAGCGACCGAACATCAACTCATATGGAGTAAAGCCTGTGACCTCATTTCGGGTGCAATTGTACGCATGCACAAGTGGTTTGACGTACTCTTTCCACCTAGTTTTCTGCTCTGGCTCCAATGTACCCAACATGCTGAGCAAAGTTCTATTGAACCTTTCAACAGGGTTCCCACGAGGATGGTATGGCGTGGTGTGCGACTTTTTAATGCCAGCAATGTTGCAGAGCTCTTTGATGAGGTGAGACTCAAAATCAGGCCCTTGGTCTGTGTGCAGGCGTTCTGGAAACCCATAATGCACAATAAAATTCTCCCACAGACATTTTGCGATAGTCTTTGCTTTTTGATTGGCTGTTGGAAAGGCCATAGCATACTTGGTGAAATGGTCTGTGAGGACAAGGATGTTTTTAGTGTTGCTTTTATCAGGTTCAACTGATAGAAAATCCATGCACAGGAGCTCAAGTGGCCGGCTGGTCTGGATGGTCACTAATGGTGCAGCTCGTTCTGGCAGGGCTTTCCGGCGAATGCAGCGATTGCAAGTTTTAATCTTGTTTTTAACATTTACAGACATGCGGGGCCAAAAAAATCGCGATCTTACAAGGTCAAGTGTTCTTTCAATCCCCATGTGGCCCATATCATCATGGAGACTTGAAAGGACAACAGGACGACATTCCTCTGGCAACACAAGCTGAAATGATAAAATCTCACCATCCTGTCTTCTTCTGTACAAGATGTCATCTCTTAATTCAAGACGATTCCATTCTCTCATCAGAAGAGGAAGGTCAGGAAGTTCAGCTCTAGCTGTTGGAGGGATCTTTTCTCCCGTTTCAAGCTGATGAATAACTTCTCTCAAAACAGGATCAGCTCTCTGTTTCTCCCTGATGTCATGAAGGGACAATGATGGAAGCACCGACAATCCTTGAAACTCATCAACATACAAATCAGGAAGGACTGTAGGAGTTATACTCATCGTTTCCACCAGAGTAATGTTTCTTTCCAAAGGACCATCAGGACTTTGGCTTCTCAGCAGACAGCTGCACTCTAAAAAGTGTATTTGGGCTGTAGTTAATGTTATGGTCTTTTTTACTTTAACCTGACTTAATTGTTTGGCTTTAGTTGTGTCAACTTACTTTCATGAGTTCAATTAACTTAAAAGTCACACATTTCATCTAAAACAAACGTTTAACTTTGAGTTGAAGTGAACCAATTAAGTTGAATGCAGTTTTACGTCTGACGTCATTACGTAAGCTTTGCCCGAGACAGATCCACTTTACCGACCGTGTGTGCAGCCGCCATTTCTTCTGACCGTTGACTGTTCATCGGATTGTAATAAAACAGTAAGTATTCTACACACCATGAAAAAATATTATTTAAACGGTGTAAAAATATTCATGACTTTTTCTACCTTTAATTTGAAACAGTTAACTGTGTTTAACGTCGAAGTATCATCAGTTATTTGCTTTGAACACATTTGCTAGTTGTAATGAGCCGCGCTATTCGGCGGAGCATGTTTGAACTTAACTGCTCTATTAGTTAGTGAACGTTTATTTTGGGTGTATACTTTTAATTTGACCCTAAAGAACTTAAGTAGCTAGAAGCCTTGTATGTAGTGAACAATATGAAATGTGGACCGAGGACTGCTGGCGTGTTCCGGTCGGAAGCTAGACTGGGTCAAAGTGTGGGAGCAGCTAATGCACTGCAGTGGCGGCCAGACTTTATAACAGGAACTACTGGACAGGTTGTTTTTAATGGGTAAGCTTAACGTACAGTTACGGAGGTGTTAGTGTTATACGCAAAACTTATTTAATGTGACGCAACTGCGCTCTGCTAGTCACCGTGAGCTGCAGTCAGGGAAGCCATTTGTTCCAAATGTCAGGCTGCTTACTGACGACAGGATATAAAACGTATAATATCCGAACTTCGCTAATAATCCATGTCATTTCTCTTAAAAAGGGAAAAGCAAAAAATAAAATAAGCAATTCATGTTTATAGGAACTTTGAGTTAACTTCTCTTTCCTCCTCTCCAGGCCTGGAACCAAGCATCATCAGACCATAGAAGGTAAGCCATATTTGCTTCACTAAGCTTCTAATTTAACAAAAAAAAAGTTATTAGTTATTATGCTGTATTGTATTGATAATATGAAAAACACATACTCTAAACTAATTCAAAAATAGGTTCCATAAATAACGTCATTTAGGGAGCTTAAAGTAAAAGGAATAATAGTTGGTCAAAGAACGAGATGAAATTAATTTCCTCCAAAGGGTTGATGAGCTCTCCCTCAACATGGGGTCAGAAGCTGAGTCATCTCAGAGAGTACTCAAAATAGACTCTCCATCCATATTTGTTTCATCTTCCTTGCCTTCAGATTTGGCAACATACATGTAACTCAGTTCCTGTCTTATCCTTCTAGTGTTGCACTTCATGTGGAGATGCAAAGACTGCAAGAGCGTGTTTTCCAGAAGATCTGAATTGCTCAAGCACTACAAACTAAATCCCAGGCATTATGTACGGGGCTATTCATGTCCATGCACATATTTAAGTTGCGCATGTAGATTCAAGACCTGGAATGCTTTACTGAACCATTTATCAAGACATCATCCAGTCCACCAAACAGTTACCAATGACTTAACCACATTCAAATGCCCCATTTGCAGTGCAAGTAATGCAGATTGAGGATTTTTACTTAGATTTTGGAATGATTGGTCAGTATTTACTTTTAAGTCATTTTGTAACATACTAAATAAGTTTTATTTTGTTTTTCAGATTAATGCAGAGTTCCTGAGACTCATGGCTCTTCCCCTTGACCAGACTTTCTTTGCCCGGTTGGACAGGCTCTCAAGTCAGCTGATTAAAGTCATCAAAGCCAAGGGAGGAGCAACACATGCAAAAATAGCTGGAATCATGAGAACCTATGATGAGGTATGGATATCATCGATATCTGGGGGACATTTACCATTTTTAATTTAAAGCAAAGAAGTTAAAGTATCTAGTTACTTTCAGACTTTTTGTTTTAATTATTAATACTTGATACACTTTGTGCAAAGCTGATATCACTCAAAGAAAAGCAATTTTAACTGTCTTATGTATTTTTGGTGGATTTAGTCAGTCAGTCTGTATTGCGGTTCATTCATGAAATTCATAAAATGCACCTTTCAGTCCAACTTGCCAGAAACATTTTTTTTAGCTTATTTTAAAATTAAAATTTTTTAAACGTTAGACTTGCATCAATTTTATGCTGCAAGATATCTCTTTAACAACAAATGATATTCATTAGTCCCAGTAGATTGTGCTAAGAAAAAGCCTAAACCTCAACAATATAGTCTAGTTTCACACATTGAGACCTGAAGCATAAATATGGCAGAGGTTGAATTTGCGTAATTTTGAAGAGAACTGTTAAAGACCGGTGGACATGTGGGCTGCACATTATGGTATTTGTTAGTCCTTTGCTGTTGTGAATAGCCTGAATATATTACTGTTGCATCCGAAATCTTGTCAGAGATATGGAATATTGATAACAATAATTTTTCTCCAGGTGGAGGACATTGGGATTCGAAGGGAATGTGTTCTGAAAGGGCTCATCACCTTTCTTGGAGAGGATCCAGAAGACCTTATTAAGGAATAGTGTGTAAGTTTCTTTTAAAGGTTTGAAGTTGCATCTTAATCCATTCAGAAAAAATGAAAAATTCAATGTCAGTTGCTTTTACATTTTTAAATTATTTCTGGCCTGGCTTTGCTATATGTAAACATCTGTTTTAATACAGCAGGCAGATTTGGTGTCAGAATTGTAAATTTAACATGGCTAAGTCCTGCTTAAATCCAGCAGTGGTGTGCTTTGCTATTCAGCAGAGACCATTATCTAACTTCACTATCAACTTCATTTACTGTTCACCAACATAATAAAAACAAGTTAATAAGACTGTTTTAGTCATGCTATTTTCATACCAGCTCCAAAATATCTGATAAGCAACAGAAATATGCATTTTGTGTTGATTTTCAACCTAAGATTACCATTGGCTTGAATTACTATTCTGCTTTGATGTATAATCTATAAATTTGTTTAAGCTAAAGCCTGCAATATGACAAAACACATATGAAGTTACATGCTTGCATTATCTTAAAAAAAACCCATTAAAAATCACCCTTTGAGTTATTCAATTTGTAATGCAACTGTGAACTTGGAAAATTTATCAAGGATATTTCAGATGCCATAAACGATTCTCTTCAATTCACAAGCTGTACACCTTTACACTTATACTTGATGCTTGTATTTATAAGGCTTTTCTTTTTCAATTGAGAGATTAGTTACAGTCTTCAAGTTTAACATGTTGTTTATCTCACTACAGGGCAGCAGTGGAGATGATGCCCAGATGGAACTCAAACAGCTTATCCTGGCAGTGTTTGTGATTCGGAAGGAGGGAGAGGGATTGAAAGAATCCCCAGAAGACATTGTCATTGGGGGAGTGGAGGTGTTGCATGACCTGACTTCAGTTGCCTCAGCATGTGCCCTGCTTCTGGGTTTGATATATGCCCTTAACCTGGCTTATCCAAAGCCTCTGCAATTCACATTTGAAGTGTTTCAAAAAATCTTCATGCAACTTGACCAACACAAGATGTCTCCCAAAGTTCAGAATTTGTTTGGAAGACTTCAGACCTCACAGTGAAGACAATTGCATCCTGTGCTAAAGGACAGATTATTTTCTGTCTTTGTTTGAACATGAGGGGGTCATGTTTTGGAAGCTTAACCTCAAGGGACTGAACTTTTTGAATTTCTTTTGGGACATTGTGCATATTAAAGCCACAGCATTAGTAGGCTGCTGTAGTATTGTTCACAGACACTTTCACAGCGTTTTTTCTTCTTTTTTTTCAATTTAGATTAAGCAGTGCTTAATGTTTACTATTCTGTTCTGATGTCAGTTAAATAAGTATCGGACATGGTTTAAATGCTGCAGCCATGACCCACTCCCTTGTTTGAAAGGATGTAGATGCTATTGCTTGTTTTCAGTTTGTTCTTGAAGATGTTAAAAACAGTCACACATGTTGTTACATTTTATGTAAAAACAGTTTAGGGATTGAGAATGTTGATTTCCTTTATTTTAGGAGGACTTGTGGTAAATCTATAAAACCTTATTTTTTCAGAGGAATACTTCTGGATTCTACAAGCTCACACAGGGATGTCCAAGGTTTGTTCTGGAGAGCCATCAATGTGCAACTTTCAGATGGACTATTTCAATATCACCTTACTGAATTCACACACCAGCAGACACTCAGCTGAGCAGAGACATAGTAATTAGCAGTTGATTTTATTTGGATATTGGATTCATCTGAAAGTTGGAGGATGGTAGCTCTCCAGAACTGGACTTAGGATACCCCATGTTGAGTTTACTAAAAAGCTAACCCAATTAAGCAGAAAAGCAAAAGATCTGTGTAGTATGTTCAGTGCATATGTTGTGAAAAATCTGTAAGTTTGTGATTTCACAATAAAATAAAAAATTTTCTATTTGTGCAATGTAAATTTGTTATTAGAACCAAGTTGAATTTTTGAGTAGTGTAAAGGAATTATACTCCTATTGTAAAAGCTAAAACATACTTTAAAAGTGATTTATATTTAAGCATGATTATAAGTACAAAATATGTACAAAACGACTTTGGGATAGTTTCATTTTTTAAGTTAGAACAACTTAAATTTTTGAGTTGACTTTCTATAAATTTAAGTTAGAGGGATTAAAAATTTGTATATGAATTAAAGTAAATAAATTGAGTTAGACTGACCTACATTTATCAAGTTAAACAAACTAAAAAATATATGTTGATCCAACTTAATTGAATTACTTGTTACCTACAGAAGTAATTCAATTAAGTTGGATCAACTTTTTTCTTTTTAGAGTGTGTGGCAAATGGCTCCAACCACATCAGGGGTGAGTTCTGCAGTATCCTCTGGTTTATCCATATGTGCTGTGATGAACTGTTGCACCATAGCCCATTCTCTCTGTGGATCAGGTGTCTGGGGGTGTGGTCTCCTGGAGAGGGCATCAGCATCACTGTTTTGGCTGCCTGCACGATACTGCAATTTAAAATCATATGTAGACAGCGCAGCAAGCCATCGATGACTAGCAGCATCAAGTTTAGCAGAGGTCAAGACATATGTTAATGGATTGTTATCCGTAATGACAGTGAATCTGGAGCCATAAAGATAGTCATGGAATTTTTCGGTTACGCTCCATTTTAAAGCTAAAAATTCCAATTTATGGGCTGGATATCTGGCTTCACTGGCAGACAACCCACGACTGGCATATGCTATAACTCGTAGCTTTCCCTCTTGTTCTTGATAAAGAGCAGCTCCAAGCCCGATGGTGCTAGCATCTGTATGCAATATGTAAGGTTGACTTGGGTTGGCAAAACCGAGTACTGGGGCTGTCGTCAATCTGTCAATCAATATGTCAAAAGCAGATTGACACTGTGCAGTCCACCTTTCATTAAAAGGTTGCTTTACATCATAGCTTTTATCTAGAATGTTTGCTTTGCGGCCCTGTTTGCGGGTAGAGGGTACCCTTTTGTCAGGTCATTCAAAGGTTTAGCAATAGCGGCGTAGCCATTAATGAACCTGCGGTAATAACCTGCGAAGCCAAGAAACGATCGTAGTTCTTTTAAAGTTTGCGGAACTGGCCAGGATTTTAAGGCACTAATCTTTTCCGGATCTGTTTCAACTCCATGTTCAGAAACTATATGACCCAAATAACGCACAGATGTTTGGAAAAACTTGCATTTCTGTGGTGATAATTTAAGACCATAATTTCTGAGTCGATGCAACACTTTTATCAACCTACTCTCATGCTCCTCTAGGGTGTCAGAGAAAATGATCAAATCATCCAAGAAGACCAAAACTTCTTTTAAGTGCAAATCACCCATGCACTTCTCCATAAGGCGTTGGAAAGTGCTAGGTGCATTCGTCACACCCTGGGGCATTCTATTGAATTCCCAGAACCCAAGTGGAGTCACAAATGCTGTTTTAGGCTTATCACTTTCCTCCATTTGTATCTGATAATATCCTGACTTCAAGTCAAGAACACTGAACCATCGTGAACCAGTGAGAGCCGAAAAGGACTCTTCCAGATTTGGTAATGCATAAGCATCCTTTACCGTTTGGAGGTTCAACTTTCTATAATCTATACAAAGCCGAACATCCCCATTCTTCTTTCGAACGACTACGATCGGTGAAGAGAATGGAGATTCTGATTCTCTTATTACTCCCGTCTCCAGAAGATCTCGCAAATGATTGCGAACAGCCTCAATATCATTTGGATGGATAGGGCGAGCACGATGTTTAAATGGAGTCTCATCATGAAGATGGATGTGATGCTTCACCCGATCAGTACATCCAAAGTCGAGGTCATGATGGGAAAACACTTCTGGAATTTCTCTGAGTTTAGCAATCACTCGTTCTTTCCAATCAGGAGGAATTGGAGAATTTCCAAATTCAAATTGGAGATCAACTTTGTCAGTGTTCTTGAGCTGCGCACTACAGCAGGAAACCTCAGACAGAAGCTGTGGTGATACTGTGATTTCTGCAATAGAAGCAGATGGTGACAATGTTATGCTGTGGTTCGACTCATTTGTGATAACCACTGGAATCTTGGGAGGTGCATGTTTAGGCAATGACACCAAACAACTTTTCACACATAAACCTCCTGGCAGGGGGGTAGAAGGCTGTTCAACTAATGCCCAACTGCTAACTGGCAGCAAGCTGGTACAGGCATAGCCTTCTAGAACGATGGTATGGCCTGCTGGAAAAATAACAGGTGACTCACTGCCTAGTCCTACATCACATACACTGGACTCTTGGGTTTGCTGGTGACGTAACTGAAGCAGCTGAAGAACTACTTTGTAGCCATACTTAGCTGGGCTAAAGCTAGCATTTTCATCTTTAAAGTGCTCGTCATATAAGGAATCAAGGGTGTTCATTCCAATCAGAACTTGGGTCTGAGTTCCACTTTTAACATCTGGAACCACAAGCGCCAAAGTACAAACGTCCAAATCTGTACCAACAAACTCTTTAGGAAAAATGACTGACATTTCTATGTAACCCAAGTATGGGACAGCTTGGCCTGCGGCTCCTTCTATTTGCAACAACTCATTTAATGGTTTCACTGGTTGATGAGAAAAATACTGATTATAGAAAGAAACTGGTATTGTGGTCACTTGTGATCCAGTATCTAACAGGCATTGAACTAAGTGACCAGCTATTGTTACTTGACCAGTACATTTTGAGCCAATCAGCCCTTGTGGCAACTTTGTAGCCTCTGAGGTTACTTGAAACAGATTGGTGCATCTTATAGGTGTCTGCTTGGTGGGACTTTTCTGGTCCTCTGCAGTTCCCGTTTGTCCCTCAACAAGAACTGGGTTCAGTTTAACGGCAGAGCATTGTGAGGGTTCATTTTCTGCCATTTTTTCTGTTTTTCCACAAATTGCTTCTTCTTGGCAACAACAAGTGAAGGATTAGGAGGATTGTCACATTTTGGTCTTATATGTCCATCTTCTCCACAATTATAGCAGTAACCTGGCTTGGGTGGTAAAACTGCAGTTTTTTGAGAAGATTGAGATGAACTTTTGCTAATCTGCGAAGGCTGCTTGAACTTGGAAACATGCACAGATTTCGGCAAAACGGACTGTTTCTGACCAGCCTGTGCTGTTGTAAGAGCAACCAACTGTTTCTGTACATCAGCTAACTGCTTAGCAAGTTGTTGGGTGATGCTAGTCAGGTTATCATAAGCACTCTTTTCTTCAGCTGATGTACAAACATGTGACTGCACGCTAACTCTGGGTTTACTGGAACCTAAATGCCGTTTCATGCGCTGGGCTTTAGCAGCTTCTCTGTCTTCTTCTGTTCGTAGCAACAGTAACAGCTCTGCAAAAGATGGTGGGTTTGCCTTACGCTGCTTAAGTTGGAGCTCAGAGATTAAAGAGTTATTCCAGCAACCACGACAGAATTGATTCAGTAAATGTTTTTCAAAATCAACAGCCAATACTCCACCCCTCCTTACAGCATGGTTCAAAGTCACTTGTAAGCGTTGAAGATAAACTGATGGCTTTTCACCTGCATCTTGAAACAACTCCATAAACTTTGCATACAGTTCGTCTCCATCTTGGACTGTCCCATAGGCAGAATCAAGAATTTTAAGATAACTTACAGGAGGTGCATCTGGTTGAAGGTGTTTAACCATGTCAGCAGCTGGTGGAAATAGACTGTCAAAAATCTTTCTGGAACGCTGCAGGTCTGATACAGCCGGGTCTCTTAACAAAAGGTCTACAACAGATCGCCAAGTTTCATAATCTGTTTCGTGTGAAGGTCTTGGGGTTCGACCAGAAAATGATCTCAATTTTAATGAGGACATATGTATTGCATTGTCTTCGCTTTTCATGATGTGTTCAACCACATACCTTTGCACTCCAGGCGGGTTGAGGGCTGAGAAGGACATGGCTGGCAAAGCTCCAGAGGCTTGTGATGTGTTCCCCGTTACGGGTTCAGGATTGTCTTGTGGCAGCTCCCTGTCTGCAGTGACTTCTTCCAATTTGAGAAAATCAGTATCTTTCGTTGTCATCTGCGGTGTTGTACTGGGAGTAGCCATGACTAACTCCTCTTTATCCGGCAAAGACTTCAAAGCAGCTGGACCAAGTTCAGTAATTGACCGGCCCAGTAGAGACATTACACTCTGAAGAACATCTGTGTAATCCTGACCTGTGAGCTTAGCCAAATTTTTCATTTCATTCAAGTAAGCTTGAGTTTTTTCTTTGGTTTCTAACTCGGAACAAACCACTGAAAGTTCTTCAATTTCATAACTAATGTTTCCAGTTTGACACTTATACGAGTATGGCAAGATTTTACGCAACCTCTCTAATGCATTTCCTGACACAAACTCAAAAATTATACAATCATGAAAATCTGAGTCAGAATCAGTTACAAATTTGAACTTTTCCATTGGTCCATAACCAGTCAAAAAGTCAGCTACTTCATTATCAGCTTCTGTGTTTGTTGCATATCTAATCAACACTGCATTAGGTATTTTAACCTCATATTTCATCAAAATGTCCATACTGGCAAAAAAACTGCAATTCTTCAGCTCTCTACTGCCTCCTCCTGGCTAGCTCGCCAGAAATAAATGTAGTATATTTAAAGAATGCCATATGAATAAATGGATCAATTGGGCTGGTTTCTCAGAAGACTAGCATTCGACTCATGAAGGAGACACGGAGTCTGAAGATTTGCAGTGTGCCAGTGTGTTATATTGACGGTGAAAGACAACAACACATATAAATCCAACAAGAAAAATAGACATTTAAAAGGCCATACAAAAAACAAAACATGCGCAATACTAGGAAAGAAAATAAACAAACAAAACCAAAGTAAATTAATCCCCACAGTTGACCAAGCCCACACCCTTCAGTCCGTTGACCCCAAGCTGGGGTAATCAAATCCCAAGACAGGCTGACTCTGGGTAAGGTGCTTGCCTTGATGTGGTTTAGGTCCCAGGTGGGAAATCCGAAATCAAGATGAGACAGAAAGAGTTCTCAGGCTACAAGGAGCCTCCTACCATCCTGGCAGGAGAGCGGAAGTCTTCGCACACGTAGTGCAATCTTTTTTCTTATGGCTCTAGGCCTGGACATTTAGCTCGCCATCTTCTGGCCTGTACAAATAAACAGGACCAATAAACTTTGAAATCCAATTCAATCATTCTGATGTGTACACAAATCTATATTCAATAAATATCAAGTTCATTATCAATCCAATCAATATCCTATTTAGAGACATTAAAACTTCATTATTCAACCCAGTGTGGGTTCACTCAACCCCACACAACCAAGCATATTGCTAACCGCTACGTCAAACACTCACCAGATCCGCCGGTTGCTCTACATACAACTGACATCTCTCCTGGCTGGTCTGGTGGTAATCGGCTCCTATGGCGCCATTATAGTTAGGCGATTTTTATATAGAATAAAATAAGGTGAAGAATATAAAGAATAACGCTCAACAAACCTGTAGCTCAGCTCTGCTCTGCTCTGCTTTCCCCAATGCATCTAGTGTTCAAACTTCCTGCTCAAATTAATATAGCCAGCCAATAGGCTGCAATACAACATGTGACCTTAGAAACTGGGCAGTGATTGGTTGCTTCATAGTCTCGTGAGAGCGACACTATTATCAGGATTATCACGTGATTTAATGACGAGTTTGAGAAACCGGTGAAAGCTAGAAATTTACACCCGGGCTACATGTAACTGCTGATCACTTAATGCCAACTAATCAGGACTCTAAATATATACTGTATCTATGATATGATATATATATATATATATACATATAATATATCATAGATTTTCTGGACTAAAAATGCTCAGTTAACAGGTCTAAATGGAGTAGCAATAAAATGTAGCTGTGCAAAGTATTTGGATTGGACTGGAATTAACATATTTATAGATGAGTTGGAGCTATGAAAGAATCAGTTTGATGTCCTGAGGAGAATCTGTTGCTCAGTGTAAAACCTGACTGTTCTTCTCTTTTTGGCTCAGTTTAATCTTCATATTGCTACATGAGCAGTAGATAAGTACGCTTCTATCTGCTGCTGCTGCTGCCGCAGCAAAGGTTAATGAGAGCAAGGAGAGGTAATTATACACTGAACGAGCTTAACTGCTATATACGAAAAAGATTAATATAAATGTGTGCAATTACACATGTGGGTTAACATGAGTGGGCAGGAGCTCCATGACTCTGATGGTGATTTGATTTGTTGCTGATCTTAACATTAACTAATAGAAGCATTTCAGTCGGTGAGCTAGTTCCATGGAGTAGATATGCTCACCGCTCTGAGAACATTCATGCTGGAGTATGTCACTTCTATAAACATTTTTTTAATACATATTTGTTAAAACTGTCTCTATTTTCTGACAGTAGAACTCATCTGACTCCTCCCTGTGGTTCTATTGCCATCTACAGAAATGCACCGCTTGGTCAGAAACAACCAATCAGAGACAGGAGGAGGGACTTAATGCTGTCAATCATTCTCATTTATGCGCTGCTCAATGTGCTAATGGCAGAGAAACAACTTACTGTTACAGGAAAACTGTTTATCCACCGACTTTGATGGCTATGCTAACTAGCTTTAGCATTCATGGCAGGCTATGTTGTGGTGAGCCAGCTATAGCTTAGAGAGCAAAGGGGGAGGGATGAGCATGAGGGTGATTGACAGCACTAAGACACTCCTCCTGGTTCTGATTGGTTGTTTTATTTTAACTTCCTTTATTTAACCTGTTAAAACCCCATTGAGACCCAGATCTCAGTTTCAACACAACCAATCAGTTCCATCTGGACAGAAATACACCACTCAGTTGTTTCTAACTGGTGTGTTTTTACAGTTAGTACTGGGAGAATTGGAAGAGGGCAGTGGAACTAAAACTTGTATGCTCTCACAACAAAATGTTAATTTTAGCAGTATGTAAAAAATGTATTTGTTATAAAAGTAACAATCTGCAGCTTTAAGGTTTGACTTTGGCTCAGGCTTTGAAAGATGAGGAAGAACAAAAAAAGGGAAAGTTTAATGAAAGACACCAGGAAAAGAAAATGTAATATGCTGTATATTGGGAGCGTGACTCATTCAGGGAACTGAAGGGAATCCTTAGCCTCTGCTCTTCCTATTTTGACCCCTTTCTAACAAGAGTCGTTGTCTCCTAGGTGATATTTTTGGCTGGACATCCATCCATACAGCAGAAAAATGTTGAGCAATATCAAAGCAAAAGAGAAACAGACTTACCCAGTGTTAAACTCCAGTGTTGCGCTACAATCCATTACATGGTTGAGCAAAGTAATGCATTGTTGATTATTCTTAC
Organism: Poecilia reticulata; assembly: GCF_904066995.2. Taxonomy (NCBI): domain Eukaryota; kingdom Metazoa; phylum Chordata; class Actinopteri; order Cyprinodontiformes; family Poeciliidae; genus Poecilia; species Poecilia reticulata. The sequence continues at coordinate 3,061,869 of NC_088841.1, forward strand.
ACTCTGCTTGGTCGAGAGGGAGAAACACAGAGGTGTCTTCTCAGAGCCAGAAAAGAAGAAAGAGTCACAGGTGCTGTTTTATATAGTTTTATATATGTTAGTATCTAAGATGAATATGTGGATTGGAGTGGAGTGAAGTGAGCACAGCTGCACCACAGAACGAAACCATGGATGAGGTCATCTGCTCATGGCTGGATGCTGAGGCACCTGCTGCAAACACACACACACACACACACACATGCACACACACACACACACACACACACACACACACACACACACACACACACACACACACACACACACACACACACACACACGCACGCACACACACAGAGGCATTTTTCTATCAGTTTAGTTAACATTAGTGTACATTAACCTTAATGACCGGGCTAGCCTTTTTATTCAGACAGACAGTGGCGCAACTACACATTATTCAGGTGGATGCGAAAACATAGATCGGCGCCCCCCGCCTCCCCGAGGGAAGGAATGTCAGGGTGAAGGCAGTGGCGCAAAAAGTGGGTATGCAGGGTATGCAACGCATAGGGGCGCAGCACCAGAGGGGGCGCCAAAACCCCGTCTGGAGGGGGCAGCGCGCCGATGATGTTTTCCCATACACTTCTGCGCGCCTTACGCTCCTTCACCTCACGCACATAACGAGGTAAATGTAGCGAGTTAAACCCTTCACGTATCGTCGCCTCGGGGGGTGGCGTCACTCCTTCACCCAGTGGCGCAACTACACATTATTCAGGTGGATGCGAAAACATAGATCGGCGCCCCCCGCCTCCCCGAGGGAAGGAATGTCAGGGTGAAGGAGTGACGCCACCCCCCGAGGCGACGATACGTGAAGGGTTTAACTCGCTACATTTACCTCGTTATGTGCGTGAGGTGAAGGAGCGTAAGGCGCGCAGAAGTGTATGGGAAAACATCATCGGCGCGCTGCCCCCTCCAGACGGGGTTTTGGCGCCCCCTCTGGTGCTGCGCCCCTATGCGTTGCATAACTGCTGATCACTTAATGCCAACTAATCAGGACTCTAAATATATACTGTATCTATGATATGATATATATATACATATAATATATCATAGATTTTCTGGACTAAAAATGCTCAGTTAACAGGTCTAAATGGAGTAGCAATAAAATGTAGCTGTGCAAAGTATTTGGATTGGACTGGAATTAACATATTTATAGATGAGTTGGAGCTATGAAAGAATCAGTTTGATGTCCTGAGGAGAATCTGTTGCTCAGTGTAAAACCTGACTGTCCTTCTCTTTTGGCTCAGTTTAATCTTCATATTGCTACATGAGCAGTAGATAAGTACGCTTCTATCTGCTGCTGCTGCTGCCGCAGCAAAGGTTAATGAGAGCAAGGAGAGGTAATTATACACTGAACGAGCTTAACTGCTATATACGAAAAAGATTAATATAAATGTGTGCAATTACACATGTGGGTTAACATGAGTGGGCAGGAGCTCCATGACTCTGTGATGGTGATTTGATTTGTTGCTGATCTTAACATTAACTAATAGAAGCATTTCAGTCGGTGAGCTAGTTCCATGGAGTAGATATGCTCACCGCTCTGAGAACATTCATGTATTCCTCTAAAGCTGGAATATGTCACTTCTATAAACAATTTTTTTAATACATATTTGTTAAAACTGTCTCTATTTTCTGACAGTAGAACTCATCTGACTCCTCCCTGTGGTTCTATTGCCATCTACAGAAATGCACCGCTTGGTCAGAAACAACCAATCAGAGACAGGAGGAGGGACTTAATGCTGTCAATCATCCTCATTTATGCGCTGCTCAATGTGCTAATGGCAGAGAAACAACTTACTGTTACAGGAAAACTGTTTATCCACCGACTTTGATGGCTATGCTAACTAGCTTTAGCATTCATGGCAGGCTATGTTGTGGTGAGCCAGCTATAGCTTAGAGAGCAAAGGGGGAGGGATGAGCATGAGGGTGATTGACAGCACTAAGACACTCCTCCTGGTTCTGATTGGTTGTTTTATTTTAACTTCCTTTATTTAACCTGTTAAAACCCCATTGAGACCCAGATCTCAGTTTCAACACAACCAATCAGTTCCATCTGGACAGAAATACACCACTCAGTTGTTTCTAACTGGTGTGTTTTTACAGTTAGTACTGGGAGAATTGGAAGAGGGCAGTGGAACTAAAACTTGTATGCTCTCACAACAAAATGTTAATTTTAGCAGTATGTAAAAAATGTATTTGTTATAAAAGTAACAATCTGCAGCTTTAAGGTTTGACTTTGGCTCAGGCTTTGAAAGATGAGGAAGAACAAAAAAAGGGAAAGTTTAATGAAAGACACCAGGAAAAGAAAGTGTAATATGCTGTATATTGGGAGCGTGACTCATTCAGGGAACTGAAGGGAATCCTTAGCCTCTGCTCTTCCTATTTTGACCCCTTTCTAACAAGAGTGGTTGTCTCCTAGGTGATATTTTTGGCTGGACATCCATCCATACAGCAGAAAAATGTTGAGCAATATCAAAGCAAAAGAGAAACAGACTTACCCAGTGTTAAACTCCAGTGTTGCGCTACAATCCATTACATGGTTGAGCAAAGTAATGCATTGTTGATTATTCTTACACTCTGCTTGGTCGAGAGGGAGAAACACAGAGGTGTCTTCTCAGAGCCAGAAAAGAAGAAAGAGTCACAGGTGCTGTTTTATATAGTTTTATATATGTTAGTATCTAAGATGAATATGTGGATTGGAGTGGAGTGAAGTGAGCACAGCTGCACCACAGAACGAAACCATGGATGAGGTCATCTGCTCATGGCTGGATGCTGAGGCACATGCTGCAAACACACACACACACACACACATGCACACACACACACACACACACACACACACACACACACACACACACACACACACACACACACACACACACACACACACACACATACACACACACGCACACACACACAGAGGCATTTTTCTATCAGTTTAGTTAACATTAGTGTACATTAACCTTAATGACCAGGCTAGCCTTTTTATTCAGACAGACAGTGTTGCTGAGTGTCAACCATGGACTGTATCAGCTGTTTCTTACAACGGGTAAATTTCCATCAAAAAACTCAGAAATTCTGAGATTATTCTCAGAATTGTTTTAGAAGAATCTTGGAAATTTATAAGCTTGAAAAGTCAAAAAAAATTCTCAGAAAAAATAAAACTTAATTTTTTTTTTTTTTTTTTTTAGAAATTAATTAATTAATTACAAGGAAAAAAGTTGGAATTTTCTGAATTTCATAAGTAAAAACATTTTGACTTTTGAAACCAGAAAATTTCTTAGATTTAGTTTCTGCAGAAATACATTCCTCCTTTTTGTTCCGTTTTCTATCTACAAATGTGGATTTTTTCGTCATGTTAGGTTAACGTGACTCCTGGGATGGAACTAAAATATAGAATACTCTTAAAGAGTTCCAGCTGTGTGTACAATGTGACATAGCACCATCTGTGTGTGAGTGTGTTTGCGTGTGTGTGTGAAAGGGTGAATGACTGATGATGTTCTTTGGAGTCTTCTGGTCATTTTTTCTAAATCTGGCTGCTTTAGTTGGCATGATCGTTGCTGGAACTGACTTGATAACTTCTCAAAATGTAACTGATTGCTGTGTCAAACTTTTCAAACTCAGAAATTTCCTTTTTTTTTCTTGAATTTTCTGAGGTTAATCTCAAACTTTAGGGGGGTTTTTTCTAACGAATTTTCGACTTTTCAAACTCCAGAAAATTCTCGAGAGTCCTTGGTGTAAATTTACTCCACCTTTTGTTTTTTATTTACAGTGGACCTAATACAGCGTCATGATTTCCTCCCCTCGCTCCATATGTTGTTACTTTTTACGGAGTTTGTTCATATCGGCGAGGCAGAGCGATATTCTGTTGCTTTGTTTTTATCAACAGGTGTGTGGGAGTTGTCAGGCTTTGATCAAGGTCACTGTTGAATTAATGGAGTGCAGATGCTTTCTCTGTGTGGGGGCAGATTTCCCTTCAGCAGTTGCTTTACATCGCCTTAGAGTGGTTATCACCACAGAACCTGTGAAGGTCTGGAATGTTCCTCTCAAAATGTGGCTATGTGCTTTATAAGGCTGCATGTGAGACACCTGAAAGCTTTGAGTCAAAACTGACAGCACTGGAAAATGTTCTTTTTTCTGCATGGCGTGACAAAACCCTGAGGAGATTATTATGCAATAGCAACTGTACTTTATAGTAAGGAGATGCTCTGTTTTCTACCTTCTTAGTCTCTCATTTTTCTATTCTACCTCCTTTCCTCTCTTCCTTCCTTCCCTTGTTTCCCTCCTTTTGGTCTTTTTCCTCTCGTCCATTTTCTTCCTTTTTGATCTTTAAGTAGTTAAGGTAATGTTGCCAGATCTTCTGAGAGAAACAAGCAACCAGTTCAGTGAAAACGAACCTTAAACAAAAGTCCAACTGGCAACCCATCACACTGTGTAAAACAGAGGCTGCTCGTAAACAGCATGAATTTATACATTTATTGTAAAAAAAAAAAGGTGTAACTGAAATTAAACACCCAAATATCCAGTATATATTCAATAATAATAAATGCCTTTATTATTTATTTACATTAATAATAAATGTAAATAGATTTACATTTATTTTTTCACAATAAATGTAAACCTTGTACAATTATTGTAAAAAAAAAAGTTATAAGTGAAACTTAGCAGCCAAATAACCAGTATTTATCCACTAATGTATTTTATAGAACTAATTATGGGTGATCAATGATGATAAAAAATTACTGAACAGATGAAGTTTATGTATCCATATCAACATAAATATGCTGTTGAAAATATTGTATTTTTGATGTTCAGTATTTTTATTTTAGCTGCAGTAAGTAATACAAAGTAATGCAAGTAAACAAAACTAATCTATTAATGTTAATAATGGTGCATATTTTCATGTAGTCACTGTTTCTGAATATGTCAAAGAAATGTAGCATTCCGATGTGGAGAATTTGTTTTACTGATGACTTTTGTTATGTCTGTTAACTAAAGGAACTGAATAAACTCTTTTTTCTCCATTTTCAGAGACTGATACATGATGTAGTTCATTTAAAAGAAAACTAAGAGTTTTTGTCTTTTTTGCATCTTCAGATAATAAAATGTGTTTTTCCACCCTTTAAACCATGTTTTCATCTTTCAGATAAAATAACCTGACTTTTGTTAAAACTCTCTACTGATTCTCATTATCATCTGTAAGACGTATGGTTCATAAACTCATATGGTAGTCAAACCTTACAAGCACCAGATATTAAGAGTCATTATCTTTTTACTTTGATGCTGGGAACTTTTCAAAATGTTCATCCGAACTTGAGAGGATCATTAACTTTAATGAGGCTTTATGGGTGTGACATTTTTTTGCATACACAACAAGCTGAAACAACAGTGCTGCTAATGAGCATGTGTGCAGTGTGTATGCGTGTGTGGGTGTGTGTGTGTGTGTGTGTGTGTGTGTGTGTGTGTGTGTGTGTGTGGTTGTGTGTGTGTGTGTGTGTGTGTGTGTGTGTGTGTGTGTGTGTGTGTGTGTGTGTGTGTTGTGTCTGAGGCTGCAGGTTCGGCCTGTCAGAGGGAGCTGCATGCATGCGTGCTGCTCAGCGGTCGGTTCGATCGCTGCTCTGCTTTCAGTTTCAGGTCATTTCACCCGCTGACCCACTCTGCAATTCAAGCAACAATTTAAAGATAACATTGACTGGGGTGTGTGTGTGTGTGTGTGTGTGTGTGTGTGTGTGTGTGTGTGTGTGTGTGTGTGTGTGTGTGTGTGTGTGTGTGTGTGTGTGTGTGTGTGTGAGTGGGGTGGGGGTGTCAGCATTGAGTAAATCATTAAACCAGTGCAGTGTTCATTCCCAGCACCTCCATTTGTGATTCTGCTGCATTTAATATCCCAAATGCTGGATTATTACTGCAGCTGAACAATCCTCCACTTTGTTTACAAAAAAAAACAATAACTACCTAACAGTTGTTATCAGTAATATTACTATATGCACACATGGACAAAATTGTTGGTGCTCCTCTGTTAAAGACCAAAAAATTATAATAATCACAGTGGTCACTGAAATACCTCAAAACTGACAAAAGTAATGAATAAGAAAACATTTTATGAAAATTAACCAATAGAAATTAGAGATTGCTTTTAAATTGTGTTTCAACAGATTTATTTAAAAAATAACCAATGAAACAAACCTGGTCAAAAAATGTCAATGTCAATTTATTAATACAGTACATTATAACAGAAGCTGACCAAAGTCCTGTACAATTCAATGAAACAAAACAAGACAAGAGCAAGAAAACTGTATTTAAAAGTAAGATTAAAACAAAATGCAAACTATCTAAAATATAACAAAAACTCAGTTTTTTCTTATATTTTGAGTCATTCTAGAGAAAGATATTTCCTTCATATGTCAACACATACAGAAAACATACATGATCAATATAACGCAATATAGAAGTGAGACAAATCATTCAGTGTAATTGTTTTTAAAGCTGTTTGAAATCCATTCTTCTGATGAATCTCCAGCATATTTAAGATGTTCCATGTGAACAGAACTATCTTAAACTCCCAACTTCAAATAATGTGGACTTTTGGAAGTTTTATTCAACCTTTGACTGCATGTCTAGTTTGAAAATCATGAACATTAAAAAACAAAAAAAAAAAACACTTTGGCTGTTTTGAACTTTCTTATGAGTAATCTGAAACTAAACAAGAAATTTAATAACATTTATAACTATATTGTGTGCCAAAAATCTCAATAAACACTAAGCCAGGATAAGTTTGTTTCTTTTAGTTTGTTTTTAAATTTGATTATGTTGAACCATAATGTCTCATTTCATTGGTTGTCAGTAAATAAGTTTGTCTGTCTGAGTTGTTTCTGTAATATTCTTTTTTTCTGTCATAAGCAAGAGTACAGACAGTTTTGTCCACATGTATATGATTATCGTGCCCTGATATTTAAAATCCTTTATTTTATATCCAGTCTACCTGCTGTGGTCTGAAAAAGTGTTAATGCTCTTTCAAGGTTTTTCAAACGTGACATTAAAACTAAAAATATGAATGTATTTTAATGCATAAGTAATGCATAACTGACTTAAACAAATTTGCTAGAAAAAAAAAAGCCCTTAAATTGTCTTTTCTTTCAGGACTGCTCTGTGCTTAGCTCCGTTCATTTAGTTTGAATAAAAGAAATTCTAACATGATTAATAATTCAAATACTAAATTATTAATCTCAGAACTCAAAATGGCATCTAAAGTGAAATAAATTTGGATTTAATCCAAATTACTGGAACAGAATTCTGTTTACTCGTAAAAGCTGATATTATTCACACACCTGGTGTGATGCCTGACCTGCACATTACTGCAGCAGGAAGCTACGATAGCCAGGCAGCATTCAGACAGCCAACCCCCCATCACCCAGTATGTGTGTGTTTGTGTGTGTTTATCACTGTGTGCATCTCCATGGAGAACAGACTTGGTCGACAGAGAATGTGTTCCCGATACTGTTGCTGCCAGTCTCAGCTCTGATAAAACTCTTTAAACAGCCACCAGCTTTTAGAATACAAATTAAGGGAAGTAACAAAGAGAACAAAAAGATTGTGATTTTTCCGTTTTTAACAGAATCCCTGAAGACACACAGAACCGTAGAGGAGTTCGTTTTCATCGTCCCACTGAAATCTTTTTGTTCGCGTGGCTCATTGTGTCGGAGTGGCAGAGAAATGAAGCCGACCCTGGAGTTGGATCTTCCCTTCCCGTCACAACTTCATCCGCTTGGTGAAGTAAACACATTGCTTTCCTCCAACAGTGGAAAGCAATGTGTGTGATCCACATGATCCACATGATCTAAATGATCTACACTCAAGCAGAGCCTTTGTAACCTCATGGTGCCGATTCAAAACACTGTAAGAGGTTCTTCCTCAATGCGGCGCCTTTTCTAACACTGTTTACTCTTTATCTACAGAATTTTAACAACATATTTTTCATTAAGACTTTAAGCTTTTCAGAACTGACTACCGTTGGAAAGTTTCACTCTTCAGCTGATTTTGGATAATAAATTCAATGGTTAATTAAAAGATAAGTCAATGAATTAGGAGATTTACAACCTATAGAAGTGCCAGACTTTCGGAGGGGCTGACGGGGCAGTAGCCCAGGGCTTCAGGTTTTGGGGGAGGGACGAAAGACTTTGAATGTTTTTGTAATAAATGCATGTTTTACATTGTACTTCATTTAAAAACTCCCAGGGTCAGATTAAGTGTTGTTTTGTTAAGATTGCTACATTTTGTTTAATGCTTACAAAACTCAAACATTTGAATATTCTGAACTTATAGTACACATTTTGGGAGCCGTCCAGTTAAAAACCCTGTTAATGTTTTTACAGCACAGTTGAACCCAGAGTGAGCGTCCTGTCGTTGTTTGAGTCTCTAAATGGATGTTGTTCGGGTTGTGTTGTGTTGTGTTGTGTTCTTTTCACGGCTCAAATGAAGCTGCACACGCAGGTTTTCATTGCTCAATCATTTTATTGTTGCCAGCTTCTTCTCAGCTTCCAGCCCAGACTGTTTACAATGGATGGTTGTTTGGAAGGTTCACAATGTGGATGTGATTTAAAAGGTTTAGTTTCAAACAACATAGTCAGAGCCGCTGACAGAATGAGAAAAGCTGCGTGTCTTTTTGTTATTCTGCTTTGATTAAAAAAAAAAAAAGAGTGGGAGATAAAGTGGGTGGTGAGATCTGTCTGACATGTAGTGATTTTCAGCTTTATTTCTATCACTGTGCATTCTGAGTCAGAACCAGTCAGGAAGTCCATAAAACTATACTCCAATAATGCGCTAAAACAATCTCCTTACAGTTTGTTATTTGACAGAAATCAAGATGGAAATTTAACAGTCGCCCAAATGGTCCAATAACCACTTGAAAGATGTGATTAAGCTGCATGTTCGGGTTGTGCGCTGCTGGAATAAGGCACTCCTGAATCAGAATAATAGAGAATAATGAACTTCAGGGACGTCATGATGCAAGCAGGCCCAGTGGAAGAAGTTAGAAGCTGTAAAACCTCCACATCCAGACTGATCAAGATCAACTTCTGACCCAGTGTTCTAAAGAATTATAATCTGCTCCACTGAGAGAGAGAAATGTAGCTGCCATGCTATCATTCTCACCATCTTAGAAGGGAGTAATAAGCTTCACAGAAATGCCCCGATAAGCTGAATAGAGAGATCAGGAAATGTCATATCAGTCTGGTTTGGGGAAATAGGTGAATTTATCACCATGTAATGCTCTCCTCAACAATAGACACTGATTGCCACTTGCTGTTTTGAGAATATGTATTCTTATCTCATGGCATTTTTGTGAAACCAGACTGTCATGATTGCATTCCTGTTTTATTTAGTTGACAATCACAGTGAACCAGTTGAAACGTTTTGTGAACCTGTCTGGAAGTTCTGTGTCGCTGCTGCTTTTCTCTTTAAGACGAGTCAAGGGAGGAAAGCTGGAATATATAAAAATTCCAGCTACTTTTTTTTAATCACTTTATTGCTTGCATCTCATCTGCTTAAAGTTGTTGTGGATTTTCAAGAAAATGCTGCAAATAATGCATAATGCACTGTGTTCAGGAAAACCTCTGAGGAGTGTCTTAGGAGGGACATTATTCAAACACCCAGGACAACGTAGGACAGCATATGATGCAGATTTGTATCTAGTAGCAGCTATTGTAGTGACTTTTGACATTAGCATATTTTCCACTGTACTTTAAACATGATAGATAAGAATTTCATTTATACAACAAATTGTCATTGTTGCTGTTGTTAGTACAGCTTCTGAAGACAGCAGCTAAAATTGCACAAAATAGAATAAAAAATAAATAAATTTGCTTAACGGCAACACAGCAACAATACCTGACATTTTTTGTTAGATTTTTCACCAGGATGAGATGTTTTTTTGTTGTTTTTTTTGGCACCGACTCATCATCAGCACAGTAGATGTAACTAAGTAGCTAATCAACCACTGGTCTGTTCAGATGATCACTTATTAATAATTACATAATAAACATCAATCTTGAAAACATTAAACTGTAAAGGATTGAATGTCCTGCTCATTGTGTGGGAAACATTTTTCGTGATTTTTGGTCTTTAACTCTGTTACACTAGTGGAACTGTTGTCAGTCAGTTGCCATGGCAATGGCTCTATGTGTGGCGTTGTCAACACGGAGAGCGATAAAAAAGCATGTGGGTGGCTTTGATTTGTTCTTTAACATTTTCTCTGCATTATTTTCTCCTCAACGTGGCTCACGGTGCTGAGTGAATAATTCCGACATTTCCAGGTTGCTTTCTGTTAACTGAATCTCTCTAATGCGGCAAGTAAAGGAATCTTCTTTTTGCCCTCCATGCGCTAAATTTCCGGATATACGTAAAAGGAAACATGCAACGTGTCTGCAGAAATCCTGGGATGCTTTGCACACCTTTTACCTGAGTAACATATTATGATATTATGTTGTGGAACAGACAAATGCTTTAGACATAGCCCTATCCTTACGTCTTATGACGAGATCATATGATTTAGTTTTTTATTTTACCTACCATCTGAAATATATGTGCGTTCCCTCTGACTTGTAGGGCGCTAGCAGAAAACGCATCTCTGATTGACCTGTCATTCATCTCTGTCTGACCAACATGTGTAGCACTTTGGCTGCTGATAGATAAAAACAAAGCACCTTTCAATGCCAGGGGTGATTCACTGCTGCACATGTCATCTTAAGTTTCAAAATGGAAACTTAAGGGTTTCATTTCAAAATGGAAACTTAAGGGTTTCCATTTTGATGTGACAGCTCATAGACTTGGAGCTTTGTATCTGTCAGAAGTGAGAAAGATATAAGGCAAAAATAAATGTTTTCCTCAATTTGACATCTTAACTGTTTTGTAGCCTTTACGCACATTTAGAATTAGAAGCTAAAGTAGAAATGTGGCTCTTGTTGTTTCTGACTAACAAGAAGAAGGTGGGCTGGTCAGGTGGAATCTTAATGAGAGGCTTTTGTTGTCCCTTCTTTTAGACTTCTTTCATTAGGGCCACACAACAAACTGAGCCGCCCTAATGATGCTGCGCAGCAGTTGGGCATTTTGTTATTGCTGCCAGCATGCAGGCTGTTTTTGGACTTCCAGAATGAATTAAAATGTCTTAAAATCCGACTGATGTCCTGAAATCAACTTGACCTTCCTGACTATAATCACTGGTACATGTTCCTTCTTTTTTTATCTACCTTTTAATGCACTGCTTCTGGTCATTACCAATGGTATAAACACACCAACGGAAGAAAAACATAACATTGTATTTTTCAGAGGTAAAAAAAAAAAAAGACACCATCAAAGGTTTTTCTGAAGCTATGCTTATTGAACTGAAAACAAACATTTACAATGGACAAATAACATTTCTGATTATATTTTAACCTTCAGTTTTTGTTGGTGGATGATCTGCTCTATCAGCTTCCCCTTTGGGACTTTTACACTATTGGATTTAGTTCTGGACTTTGCATAGGTTGTCCCAAAACTTTAAAAACCTTACTGGTGTAGCAATTATTTTCCTTTGATTTGGTAAATAATTTTTTGTCATTTTGCTGCTGAAAAATTAAATCCATCTTAAATTGAAGCATCTTAGCATACCTTTCTGTCTGGTATTTTGAACTGTTCATGGCTTTATTCATATCATTGCTACACTTCCAGCTGTTAACTCAGAGCGTGATTCTACCACCACCGTACGCCTGTGTGTGACGTTTTTATACCAAACATATGTGTGTATATGCTACATATATACTTGCTCAATAAATTACAATATCGTTGAAAATCACATTATTTTCAGGAACTCAGTTCACTAAGTGAAACACATTTACACTGAGATTGATGTTTTCAGACCTTTATTTCTGTTAAATATGAAGATATTCCACTGACAGCTAATGAAAACATGACATTTGGATTTGAATATTTCAGCAGGCCAATAAAAACATTTTTAACATTTAAAGGTGAGCTTAATTAAAAGCATGCTTACAGGTTGCCTCATTGGAAGTCATATTCAAATTTATTGAATATTAGAACTGTAGTTGGACCGTTTGTATTGCACGTTTCTGGTATGCCCATAAATCTGATGCACAACCAACATCCTCTAACAGCAACGATGGACCCTGAAGCTGCTTCTCCAGGCTCACTGAGGGTTAATTTCTGCTAGAAAAAATAATCGGATTGGATACTGGAACAGTTGTGTTCAGGTTGTGCTAAAGGTAGTTAGCCTATCAGTGAAGCTATTCAGGCCTAAAGTAGCATCCCAATGCTAAACATGTCAGCATCCACAGTCCACATTTCTAAGGAAGGATCAGGGCTTCCTGAAAACGGTTTTTGATTAAAATGCAATTAATTGTGATTAATTACTTACAGACCCTGCAAATAACTCGATTTAAAATTTTCAATCAAGTCCCACCGCTAGGTTCAATAAAATGGATTTTAAAGGGAAACAGTGTCCAGATGTAATACGGTCTTAAAAGGAAGAGCAGGTTTTCCACCATGGAGGATACAGACGTCGGTGCTGAAGGTCACACATTGACATCTGCTGTGTGACACGTCCAAACAGAGCGGCTGTAAATCATCCGTCCATGTCCGTGTGTCTGGGTTGAAACAACATTATAGAAATACTGCTGTTCATGTGAATGACTTGTTCATGTAGTGCATCAGAAAGGAACTACAGGGAACAGTCTGCTGATGCCTTCAGGATAATGAAGCATGAAATGGTGTTTGGTTTTCAAATGTCTACCTGCGAACAGCTCTGAAAAAACTCCTGGATGAAGCGTCCCAGAAGGGTAACCGCTCGTTCCTGATGAGAGAGATGACTCAACAGCTAAGCAATAAAACGAAAATCTCCCCGGATCGGTTTCAGTCCAGAACCACCGACAGGGAATATCAGTGGAATCAGCTTCTCTTGCAACAGAGAAGCTTTTTTTGGTTCTTGAGTTAAAGTGCAGGTTGCTTGTTGCAGCTTTCACAAAACGTGGCATAACAGCAGATAAACCTGTTGTTAAGCCCTGTGGGGGTTTCACTTTATCAATGGGATTTAGCAGCAGAATAAATTAATAATCACCAGCCACTTCAAGGAGCAAAACGCTGGAAGCAATGTTGTATGGTCCCTGATGGACTGATGCGGTTCTTCATTTTTATCCTCTGTCAATTCATATTTGCTAACTAAGTCAGATGTTTATTAGCTGTGTTTCCATTGACCATAAAATTGCGCAATTTGACATTTCAAAAATAAATTTGCTCAATGGAAACACGCCAATTTTGCAAAAATGTGTTTTTCGATAAAATGTTTTGGCGCTGGGATGAGATGTTTCTATTTGGCCGTATCGCAATTGGTGTATTCCGCAAAACTGCAAAGGAAAGACTTTTTTTCATCACACCAGTCACATGATCAATGAAGAAAATAACAGGAAGTGGTAGGAAGATCACGGCACAGCATGTTTTTTAATGACTTATGTGAACAGACTTATTCACATGTGATTTTAATTATGTTTCTTCTTTAATTCAAACAGCATAGTTGTGAAACTGTGTTTCTTTTTCAACATTACCAGAATATTAACAAACATTTTATCTCATTCATGATGCAAATGCCACTACTGTGAAGAGTTTTTTGCAATGTTTTTATGCTGTTGTTGCTGATTATATCTAGTTTTAGAAATTAAAGGCCAATGTAACAAAAGGTCCTCCAGAAATGGGTGACATTTGACAACATTCAAGGTCTGGTCATATAGAGGTGCTTTTGATTAAAAAAAAAAAGGCATTCACTTCCTCACAAGATCAAACACAGATGTGATTTCTGCCTCTATCTTTTACCAGGACATTATAGGTAGCATCACAACAAGAATCCTATCATTGTGAAGCATCTCTGGTGTAACTGAAAGGAAGAATCTGCACAATGCAGTGCAGAGAGTTTCTATTTTTCTCCCTCTTCTTGAACACAATTTGTAAGACAAGATGTCCTCAGTAGTTTGGGAGAATATCTCTCACCTCTCTGATACAATCTAAGTTAGTAAAGATGTTCAATCAAATCCAAGTCTGCACAGTTGCTCATCTGGATGACAGAAGCATCTTTTTGTTTCCACAGAAATCTTAATATTAGTCGTGGGACTCGAGTAAAATTGTTAATCGAGGTAATTGCAGGGTTTGTAATTGATTGTGTTTAAATTGAAAACTATTTATGGACAAAATGAACAAAATTTTAAATAAAAAAATTCCTCTTCTGCAAAATTATTGAATAAATATAGATATGAGCTCAACAAGAAAGATGTTGTTTATAATCTGTTAATTATGTCATTAAACTATCAGATTGGTGCAAAGTGCTGCTCTACCCATTCAGCTTTCAACCTGATAATCATTTAGAAATATAGACGCTGACATTAGTGTTGGGGACACATGTTGCTACGTGGTTAGCACCGAGATGCTATTTTAGGCTAGAATAGCTTCGCTGCTATGCTAGCTCCTTTTAGTACAACTTGAACACAATGGTCTTTTCCAGCGTCCAATCAGATTGTTTACTGGAGCTAAGATGAACCCCCATTGAGTCCACAGAAGCAGCATTGTCATCCATCACTGTAGTTAGTGAATGTGCGTCACATTTACAGACGTACCAGAAACGTGAACACCAAGGTTCTGTCCAGAAACCTATGTGAAAAAACATTTTAAATTCATTACGATTTATGTAATTAAGTGAAATAACTCCCGACCTTCGTTAGCTATAAGTTTTTCTTAAAATGATTAGGAGTCAAACCTCTCAAATCATCTCCTTGCACTTCTAATAAATAAATAATTAAATCTCATTGAGCTTTATTATCTTCAAGCAGATCATAGTTTGGACTTGGACTACACTTCAATTCAATTTTCTGAATTGTTTTTTGTAAAATAAATAGCGTAGCAGTCATGGAACTAAACAACTTAATCAGCACTATGTAAATTTACATAATACAGATAAACAGATGATCCTCTTGTTCTGCTCCGTCAGCATGTAACTTCCTTTCCACTCGGGCTCATCATGTGGCCAAGTGCACTGGCAGATGTTTTCAGAATAACAACAGTTATTCATGACGTTTGCCATGTAGAAATTATATTTCTACATGGCAAATAATGCAGGTGTAGTAGAGTGAATATATGTAGTCCTTTCCTATCAAGCTGTCTGATGTAATTTGCTCCCAATCTCAAGTTATTAGCTTAATGTCTCTCGGTTGGGAAGTGGATATTTCTGGTAATTCATTTATAGGAAGTCTTTTTTTTTTTTTTTTTGCTCAACGTTTAAATCAGAGCTGCATTTGTCTTATCATCTCATCTCAGATTTGTTGCTGCTTCTTTCTAGTTCTGCAGCCTGAGCGGTTTGTTAGAAGGCGAGCAGAGAGTTAATTTCCTCTCGGCTTGATGGCTGCGATTGCTGCTATCAGTTCAACAAAGCAATTTTAATGAGATCCAAAGGTTTGAAATAAGATCTGAAACTCTTCTGATATTGTTTTTCTCTCTTTGCCTTTTAATTGGCAGACTTTTTGAGAGAGCAGAGTGCCCCACAACTCTTCTCTTCTCTTTCACCACACTCCATCATTCCTGTGTTGTTTTTCTTCCCACCACTAATTTGATCTCAGCTAAATGTTTGAAGACTCCAACTAAAATCTAACTCCTAACTATCTGTGAGGCTGCTCAGCATCTGGGCTTCGATTATTCATCTGATGACTGAACCCAGTTAGTCCCGCGTCACCGAGGCTACGTGATTAATCGACACTTGCCTCGCCTTGTTTGCATTGTGAAGTTACGTCCTGAAGCTCATCGGTCTGAGAGAGAGAGAGAGAGAAAAAAGAATCCTACATTCGGTAAACTTCATTTTTGCATCACGGGGGAAAGGCAGCAGCATCCATCTTTTTTATTGTCTAATAATGTTGCAGCTTCATTTGTTTTGCACGTTACAATATTAAAACCACATTAAAAGCTCGTTTTGATTCCGTCTAAACAAGCCCTCCATCCGGCGCTGTCTGTCTGCGTCTGTGTGTCCCTCTCATTAGACATCATTGTTAGCTCGGTTCTAAGGCAGAAATATGGCCATAAATAAGGTAATTGGGATGAGCGTAGCAACAAAACAAAGGCTCAGTAAATGCAAATGGACTCACACAGGAGACCAATTAAGGACTAAAGGATTGTCAACCAATGACTTCCTAGAAAATTCTGTCAGCACTGTAAAGCAAATGAGATCGCAGATGTAGAGTTCAGGCAACAAACTGACACCGCAGTCTGACAGGGTCGACTCACCCACAGTGGGAAAGGGAAGCGCTTTCTTATTATGTTTTTCTTTTTTTTATCACAATATCTTGGAAAGCTAACTACGACAGTGTAAGGGCCAGACTATGGGGGGTGTTTAAAAAATAAATAAATAAATAAATGAACGAAAAACGTCAGAATAAAGACACAAAGAGACCAACGTCAGAATAAAGACACAAACGTACCAGAAGAAAGTTGTAAAATTACTAGAAAAAGTGGTTTTAATGAGCAAAATGTCATCTGTCCTGACCGGCTCGTCTTTAAATAGACTCAAGTTGTTCAAAGTCCTGATACTGATGATAATTTGATGAAACTAAAAGATTAAACATGTCCGATGAGTAAAAATATACCAAAACCAATGTGGACTGTTACAAGATGTTTAACTGTCCACATTTTAATTATTTTAATTACTAATTCATTCTACTGATATTATGAATTTATTCTGGTAATATATTTAGTTTATTCTCATATTTTTTTACTTTGGGGACATTATGAGTTTATTCTCATGTTAGTCTGCCTTACTTTCTTATGACTTAATTCTTGTAATATTCTGACTTTCTGCTCATGATATTTATACTATGAATTTATACTTATATTATTATGCCTTTTTTCCTCTTATTAATACTTTACTCATATGAGTTTTTTCACATAATACAACTTTATGGTCATCAAACTTTTCTCTCATATTTTATGACTTTTTTTGTCTCATATTATCACTTTATTCCCATCACACTATGATGTAATCCTCCTTACGCTTTGTCTTTATTTTTGTAACATTTATTGTGATCTAATAATATTATGACATAATTCTGATGTCACTAACACATGCAGGGTTGTATCATAATGCAGAATTTTTTCAGAAAATGACTTTTTGAGGCAATAATTCCTGCTTCAAACACCATTCATCACCAGCACTGTGAAAGCACTAAATCTAAATGTTGTATTTGTCTAAAGACATTAACATCAGCCATTGTTTAAGTCTAACATCCAGATTTAAAGCAACAAAGAGAAAAATGCTCGCTGATTTGAGCGTCCTCTGACCTTAGAGGGATAAATCATGAAAAACATTAGATCTGCTTGTTAGTTACAATAAAAGGTGATCTGAGATCTCATTTTTCAGGAAGAAGGGAAAGCTGGCAATAAAGATAAAAATGGATGAGATGGACCCAGTCGAGCTTTTCTAAATGGCTTCTCTGTAGTCAGAATCAAACTGCTTAGCAAAGAGATTACAGCTCCAGTCAGCAGTTTGCATAGCCTCCTTATGGGTCCAGTGATGTAGACATTTTGAATTTTTAATGGTTTATTAAAACTGTTTTTATACCCGGTTGAGATATATGCATAATATTGAGTCTAAACTGATAAAAGTCTAATTATCGGAGAAGGTATTGCTTATCAGCCTTTAAAGCAGGGCGTCAAACTCATTTTCTTTTTGGGCCACATCAAAAATCTGAAAGTCCTTAAAGGGCCGGTTGTGCCAGAATATATTGATAAAACCCAGTAAGCTGTGAAAATATTAATAAACAGCTGTTTGTTTCAGCATTTAATAATATTGAACATCTTTTCACATTGATCAGTCCATCCAGGATTTTGTGATTGTTTTTTTGCAATCAAAATCAGAGATTTTTTGGTGCCAATTTCTAAATATTTATAAGGAATTTTTCACGATATTTGTGCTAATGTGACTTTTTATTAATCACCTTATGAATCACTTGACATCGCTGAGGCGGCAGTCACTTAAACCCAATGGTCTTGGTCAATTTTCAGAAAAATTTGCAGTAAAATCAGAGAAAAAAAAGAGGGGATCTGTTGATTTTATGACTTAAAACCCTATGGTGTGCCAGATTTGGCCCCTGGGCCTTGAGTTTGTAATTTAACTGCCAAAAGGTTGTAGATTCAGGAATCAGGTTCCAGGTTTTCCAGACTCAAATTGTCTTGATCCAAGATTAATTGGAGACTGACTAACTAGTCTTAATATCAATAATAAAACATATATATTTTATTAAACTGATTTCAGGATTGCTTTGGAACGAAGATCAGATGAGCACTTCAAATATTTTCAGGAGTCAGAATGGTGTCACTCAGAGGAATTGTGAGTTGTGGATCTGTGAAAAAGGAGCAGAATCCCAGATAAAGCTAAGCAATGAAGAGAACTCACAAAAAAAGTGTCAGAACTTTTTCTGAAAATGTTCTGCCATCATAAAGCTGGGTAACAAAGTCGTGTAATCCGGCATTGTGTGGAAGTAGAGGACGAGTATTAATAGGTGCGCCTGTTTCTTGCCTCTGCACATCAGAGGCACGTCGTGCGTTGAAAGAAAACCGCCATCACGCTTTCATTAATTGGCCTAACGTTTCATAGGCGTAGGGAAATAAGCTGCTTTGGTAAATAATGCTCCTGCATCTCCCTCTCTCGCAACTGATTCTGTAACATGCACCATTTGATCTGAAGCTAAGTGAGCCGGCTAATGTTTTTTTTTTTTTTTTTTTGGTTGTTAAAAGGAATGTCAAAGAATTCCACATCAGAGGTATCACAACCCACAAACACCATATGTGAGGCACATATGGTGCAAGATTTATGCTGAGATCTACTCAGATGTTGCAGGATTGACCCAATAATAACATCACTTAACTGACAGACGCTCTGTCCACAATGATTAGGCTTCACTCATCAGACAGACCTACTCTCTGATGATCAGCTCGAGTTAGTAACTCCATTCTTAAAATGGAGAAAAAAGTCAATAAAATGATAGCGGCAAAGTATCCCCCAAAATGCCTCATATGTAGCTGCTCCCAAGTAGGCGGGGCTTGTCGCTCTAACACTGAATAAGACATCGATTTCTCCTCTGATTGGCTGATAGATGATGAGGATTAGCACCATGTCTGAATTATGATACAACAGCAGGTGATGATGCTAAGCTGTTCAGTGGTTAAAATAATTTTATTTTATAAAAGTCTAATTTGGGCATGGCTCTTGTAATGGATGTAGTGTTGATTAACCCTCTGATTTTTAAAAAAGTTTTCTCTGCAAAGAAGTTGGCAAATTCATGTCAGGTTTGACTGCAGGTGGTTCCATCACTGGAGGGTTTGTGAGCCTGTTGACTGCTGCTGATAAAACTCAAATATTGTTAATGTTTTCGTTTATGATTTCTGCTAAGAACAGTTCCCTTGCATGTTTTCGTGTGGTTAGCTACGCAGTCTTCCTTTATAAATTTCATAATAAATGTGTAGTTGAGTTTTAGTTTAGTTTAGTTTACGTTCAACAAAGTCGTCTTGCTGATCTGTTTGCACATATCTCCATGGAGACTTTGTTCCTAACAGACAGAACCTTCACATTAATGGGAGCAATGATACTTTAAATTTTAGAATGGATGTTATCTACCAACTCATCTACATGGTTACAGTATCAGGGTGAGGAGGAAGAGTATAGCTGATTAGAAGTTTCTGCTGAAATAGACAAAGATTTGCACACATTTGTAATGGAAAGAAACTCAAGGCAGAAAATTAGTTATTAGAATCACCAGTATTCATTCACACTAATGGGTCTGTGGGATCTGAGAGGATCTAGTTTAGGATTTCTATGCTGATGTTTCCTCTATAGAAATTTCTTGAAGCTGTGTTTTTGGTTTTGCTTCTATGCTTCTTTAAACGATTGGAAGTTGAAGCGGCAAAGAGAACTCATTGGGCTTTACATATACTCTTACATATGCTTTTTTTTACATTAACGAACAGGTCCAAAGTTGTTTTTTTATGTATATCTCAAGATGTAAAGGGACAGAAAAAACTCTTGTTGACAGCTCAAAAACCTTTCACTGCATCTATTTTAAAGCGACATGGAGAGAGCTTCTGGAGGTCTTAATGGAGTTTATGAATTGTGTAAAACTCGACGACTCCAACCTTTTAAAAGCCTTCCTCCATTTTAAGGAAGCCTGCTGTTTGTTGTTGAAAGGGTGAGAGAAAAGACGCGGGGTGTGTGTGAATGCGTACATACAGGAGGTTTGTGTGTGCGTGTGTGGGTGTGTGTGTGTGTGCGGGCGTGTGCGTGTGTGTGTGTGTGTGTGTGTGTGTGTGTGTGTGTGTGTGTGTGTGTGTGTGTGTGTGTGTGTGTGTGTGTGTGTGTGTGTGTAAATGCTGCTGTGTGCTGTTTTGAACCAAGCTGCTGGAGATGGCATTTTAGAATGCATGGCAGAGCGGTTTCCCTGTCTATGCTTTTCTTTTTCGTATTTTTTTTTTGCACCTTCTTGCTCCCACACGTGGGGTTGACTCCTGTCATGCTCTACTGCCTGGTTTCCGTGCTGCGCTGTGTGTGTGTTTGTGTGTCTGTGTGTATAATCAGTGTGTGTTGAATGTGGAGTAAAGCTCATCTAGGCTCTGGCTGCTCTGTCTGTATACATGGCATCATTTATGAAAAGTTTCAACCAGCTTAAACCTTTTGATTTTTTTGCATGATTTCAGCCACAAACTGCAGTGTGTTTTATTGGATGTTTGTGAACACAAATTGGTATATATTTAGGAAATTAATAAAAATGGTACAATGATTGCCCAGTACTTTTAAAACCTGCTTTTGTTACCATTATGCATCCTCTGAGGTATTTCTCTACCAGCTTTGTACAGACGGACATTTTAGCCCGTTCTTCTTTGCAACATTGCTCCATCTTCCTTAGATTGGATGCTTCTGTTAATATGTGTTTTTAAGTTTTGGCCACGTGTTCTTAATTGGATAGAGGTCTGGACTTTAACTGGGCCACCCTGGTGGAATTGCTGTGATCTAAACTATTCTTTTGTAACCCTGGATGTATGTTCTGTTGCCGTCCTGTCCTCTGACTCGAGTATTTTCCTCCTCTTACAGGTTTTATATCAGAGAATGCTTTGTATTTGGTTCCATCCATCTTCATATCACCTGGATTAGATTTCCTTGTCTCTGCCAAGAAAAGCGTTCCCACTACATCATGTTCTTACTGTGGGGATGGGAGTGTTCAGTGTTATATGTCACGTTAGATTTATGCCTTCTTTAAAGTTTTGATCGTTGAACAAAAAGAGTACTTTTATGTCTGATTTGATTACAGCACTTTCTGTGACTTGTGCCAAACTAGAAACAGGCTTTCTAATGGCTTCCCTTGTGTTGAGGGACAGCCTGGGAAGATTCATCTGCTTAAAGACAAACCAAAATATGATTATTCTTGAACATGTTTAATCCTTTTCTAGGCTAAAGAAGGTTCTAATATTCCTTTAGCCTACGAGAACATTCCTTAGCCATCAATAGCTTTCTTTGGTCTTCTAAACCTTCCTTTAGAATTGTAGATCTATCTTTACCTTTCTAGAACATTCTTTAGCATTCTAGAGCTTTCTAGGACTTCCTTTAGCATTGAGCACTTTGTTGCATGTTCTTAAATGTTCCACAGATTACTAATTGCATACATTTCTCATGACAAATTCCTTCATTTCCCATAATCCAGATGGATGCCAACAAGTTTGACCAGCAAGTTTGAGCAGCTAGCTGGACGCGTTGCTCTGTTTCGTCTCCACCAGGAGAGACACCGGACATCAGACCTTACTCTTTAAGGCATTTTAGTTATTTCCTGTCTTGCCACTTGTCCTCAGCCTTTGATTTCCTTTTCTTCTCAGATAAAGAAGTCCCCACAGTCCCTCTCTCAATTCAGTCTCCAGTGTTGACAACAGCCGGCATAAGGGAAGACGGATCTAAAGGTAAAACTTCCAGCCTCGCAGCAGGAGGTTTCCTGCACTCTGTGCTGGCCCAAAGAGGACGCCTCTTCTCCAAGAAAGGGGAGGTCGTCCCCTCTGCGCTGCCCCAGAATCTGCTTCCTCTCCTGGGCAGAGGACTCAGTGTCAACTCCGTCCATGGAAGCAACTCCCAGGAGCATCAAAGCGAGGGATTACCGACAAGGGCAAAGTCCCCAGCATCAGCTGCAGCGTCTGGCCAGGGCAGCCGTCCAAGCCAACTGCCGTCCACAGACACACACTCTCAGCTGCCTCACACAAGGACACACACACCTGAGCCAGAGGCGGAAATAACCACTGTACCAGACGTGGACACTGAAACGCCTTTATCAAGTATGTGTCATAGTTAAACTGACATTCTGTCTGAAATACTTAAATGAAATTATATTTTTTCTTCTTTCAAGTTTTGGAAAATGTTGCATCTGAATGTTTGTGTTGCAGCAATTTGTGCGCTATTTATTAGCCCAGCAAACCTTAAGAACATGGAAGAGACTCAGGACAAAAGACACCGTTTGAAGTTAAATGATATTTTTGCAACAATAAATACCGTGGGTATCTGAAAATGTTTTTGAACACAATTTTCTTTCATTCTTTCAATGTTGGTTTTCCTATGAAGTGTCAGTTTGAATTTCCTTTTGAAAGAAAGACAGTAATATCTCCAGTGCCCTTCTAAACCTAAAAAGCTGTTTTATTCTGTTATTATCATCTGAGCATAGCTAACCTTTACTACTTACATTAAGAGGTCCGCTATTTAAATCTTGTGCTTTTAATATGGCGTTTTGGTTCAGTTTGTAGAGAAATATGACCTTTTTTAACCATGAAAGTAAACTATCAGTCACTTTCTTCTTGGATTATTTGCTTTCAAACCAAAATTTGCTTTTTCATACTACAAAAATATCTAAAATGTACTAGTTTAAGTGCTAAAATAATATATACTACCAAACATTAAGAATCAGTGACATAATCAGTATTAAAATCTGTCTAAATTCAGTCCAAATGATAATTCTCCCCCTATCCTGTTGTATATTTTTGTTAGATGCTTAAAGAAACCAGAAAATTTAGCATAGTTCTCAAAATTAATAGTTACTAATTGTCTATCAGATTAAAGCCTTGAATTCTGATATGTCAAATTGATCATCAAACTGAGAGGAAAACTCACCAAAACACACTAAGTTCAGTGTTTTTTCTTTAAACTCAAGGAGCATCAAACCCAGTGTAGTTTCATAATTTGAATCTTTTATTGTTTAAACCTAAATGATGAAACTGAACAACATTTATCCTCATACAATAATGCATGATGGGAAAACCTCAGTTGGAGGAAAATACTACATTTCCTCAGTTTTCATGACATGTAGATGTAAGTGTGCATTACTCTGCACTAATCCACATGAAATGTATGTAAACTATCTGAGGGGAACTTTCATTCATTCTCACTGAAAAATAAAACAACGTTCAACCAGAAACATTTGTTGCAACCTCATCTGACCCAGTGATTGTGGTCAGTCCCTGAACTCAGCACCGTGAGCCGACAGCTTCTGGAGAAGGAGTTGTCATGAGGGCCTGATCAGCCAATTAGAAGTGCTTAGGGAAATTGATGGTCTTCTCAGTCAACCTTTGAGGAAAAAAATAACTAAATATGTATCATTTTTTCTGCTTCAGTCAAATATAAACAAACTACCAATGTTGATAAATCTTTCTACACGCTGAAGCTGTTTCATATTCAAGGTTTTCAATCAAATCGTAACTGAATAAAATTATTAAAGTCCATATTTCAAAGTTTTAAGTAGACCAATTATTGGTGATTCTATTTTAAGCTTTCAAAATTTCTAAATTAGCAAAACAACATCAGGTCACTCAACTAAGAGATACTTTGACAGACACAGTTGTCTGTCAAAGTATAATGTTGGTTCCTTCAACATTATGTTAAGGAACCACAACATCATTACATCATCAGATCATCACCTTCCTAAAATAGTAAAAAAAAAAAATTGCCTAAAAGAACAAAGTGTTGATTTTTATTTTATTTATTTATTATTTACAAAAATCACTTTTGGAAAAAAAATCACTTTTAGGAAGGTAATGATTAAGAATGCACCAATTGAACTTTTCTGCCGATTACTGATCTTTAAAAAGCCTGACCTGCCGATTGTGATTTGACCTTTTGTTTTGATCAAAATCTTTAACAAAATCCGTTTACATTTGGTTAATAATCTGACAAAATGCAAAACTATTTAGCTTTTGACAAATACTGTATCAGTATGAAATGGAAATGCAATTTTTTTAGAAATGAATGTTTCAGCTTAACTAGAAACAAATACAACTTTAGGTATTTAAGAAAAGAAAGGTTTAAAAATAAATATTAAACTGAATTGTAATGTAATAATGAAGTGAAGTGCAAGAATCCTAATGAGGAGAGGCTTATGTCACTCAGTCCAGCAGGGAGCTTCCTTAAAGCCTGGGAGAGAAGAAGAAGAGTGGCTATTTACCCTGAGCCTGCTAACGCCCTGGAGACCTGGCTGCACCTTTTTCTTGCATACTGCTTAAAATCCTTGTAATTTCTGTCTTTAATTACACACAGTAGGGATTTCCAGAGTGGTTCCAGTTAGAATGCCATTAAAAGGGATTACAAGCGAATTCAACGTGGGGGTAAATAATCTGAACTCTCTGCTCTCTCCTCCAGCTGCATCCAGCTGCATGGTGAATTTCTCCGACCCAGAGGGATACATAGACTCCTCTGACAACCCGCCTCTGCCCGACGGCCTTTTCCTGCACTGCACCTACACCGTGACCGTTTACACCGGCTACGGCGTGGAACTGCAGGTGTGTGCGAGTCCCTCAGGGAAATCCCACTGCACGGAACTGCAGCCAGACTGGGACGTGTTCGCAGCCCGCAACAGCATCTGGTTATCACAACTAGAGAGACTTTAATGGAGGATGCTGCTGCAGTGTTTGTGCTCTGGTCGTTATGTTGGATGCCTTTAGTCTGGAGACTGACTTCTGCCTCCTGGTGGCGGCTTGGCGTTTTTGAATCAGCCAAGCAAGACGGGCAGAAACTGGAATTCCTCAAATGGAAACATTTGATGAAGGGATTCTGTAGATCCGGTTCGAATGTCACAAACATGAGTCATTTCTGACCAGTTGTAAATTAGGTTTCCTATTTGGGAAAGGTTGACTGTCTTAAAGGGGCAGGATTGTGCAAAATCTTTTTTTCTTTTTTTTTTTTTAGCTTTATATCATATTATTATGTTATTTCCTGTTGCCATGATTCTTCTGTGCATGTTTGAAGAATCCTTGAGTTTCTCATAGAAAGCATTCATGGAGCTGAGCTCATCATATGAACTACGTCTCAGTCTAACGCTCCTAAGAAGGTTATAAACTGACTGGAACGGCATTATTGCTATAACAAGCAGAAGGCGGAGTGTCAGAAAGAGCAGAAGCTTCTTAAAGAGACAGAGGCCCAATTTCAAAATGTCAAAATCAAATTTGTTTGAAGTCATATATGGACAGCATTTGGTAACAACTGAACATAATTCTGCCCCTTTAAACAAAAAGAAAACGAAATGCTTTCTGTGTTTTTTTTGGGGGGGGGGGGGGGGGTTCCCCATCTCCAATCATCTCTTCTTGCTGCGGTGTCTGACTGCCTCCCCGTTAACTTCCTGTGTATCCAGGTGAAGAACGTGAACCTGTCGGACAGCGAACAGCTGTCCATCAGGGGCGTGGACGATCAAGGCGCCACCCTGGTTCTGGCCAACCACACGCTGCTGGTGGAAGGTCAGGTGATCCGCAGTCCCACCAACTCTCTGTCCATCTACTACCGCTCGGCCTCAGAGGGCAGCATGGGCCTCTTCCAGCTGCACTACCAGAGTAAGTCGCCACGCCGCACAGGCACACAAACGCAGCAAAAACCTAATCATGTGTTCATACAAACCGGTTATGGAATTATCCGACAACCCTTTCATCGGGAGCCAAGAGGCTGTCTGTGCTCTCTAACGTGTACGTGTTAATTGCATAATCAAATACCTTCTCATTGAGTCACTCAGCACGGTGATTGAATCTGTCATGTGAATTAGCTGATTAGCGCTCTGATTAATCGTCTCTCGTCTCATTAGGAGGCTGAGGAGACGGCGCGCGCGTGTGTGTGTGTGTGTGTGTGTAGGTGTGTGTGTGCGCGCGCGCGTGCGTGTGTGTTCATGTTTGTTTTCACGTGTGTCTGATGACGCGGTTCTAACATGCGACGAGCAGCGGAGGGGACATCAGAGCGCCGGGCCCACCTGAAGTGGCGGAGCCAGATGGGGGGCCAGGATGGCCAGTGCCCCCCCTGTCATCTGATTGCCCCCCCCCAGTGGCCCCCCCTGAGGATTGGTTATTCCAGTTCATTATTTAGAATCATTCTAAGTCAACCTAATATATAAAGAAGAAAAACAATAATAAATATATGAAAAGAATATAAAACTTTATATAAGTCCATGTGATGACGTAAATAAATAGATTTTTTTCAGGCGTGATACCAGCCTCCTTTATACTCATAACAACAAGCTGATATTGTTCTCCTGGATGTTTCAGTTGCTGCGCTGTGGTGCAACTCAAAGGCTAAAGCACTTCATACCTGGTGGTGATGGTAAAACACCAATAAGTTATTTATTGATCCTCCGCAAAAAAGAGAAAAAACCGAAGAGGGGCCGACAATGCTCGTAGTTTGGAGCAAAGGTTGGGTTGGAGTTTTTTCGTTGTCCGTCTAAGAAAAAAATCCTTTTATTTCCAATTTGTAGTCATCAAATGAAACATTTATTATTTCTCTGCGAGAATGTTTTTGAAATCAGGTAACATTTCACGAAATGACGTGATTAGAAGACGACAGAACTCTGATCGTTTCCTGATCCCTCAGCGGGAGAAAAACCAGCAGAAGCAGATCAGCTGCTAGACGCTCCAAAGCCTCTGGTCCGTTAAAGCGTCCAGATCAGAGATGATTCTCTGACAGATATTGTTCTTATAATGATTAATAATGAGCTCCACGATGTTCTTTATGCGTAAAGTTGAAACTGTCTGAGCACCAAGTGGTCAGCTGATCACAGTCTGGACAGAAACCAGCGAACTGCTCTCTGTTCTTATCAAGACGAGGCTGAGGAGGGAATCTGACATATTAACTCAGTTAAGTTTTTACTGGTTTTGTTTTAAAACACCATTAACGTAAGCAGTGTAACTATATATTGTATATTTGGCGTTTGTCATTTCATGTGTGATTAATTGGAGTAACGGTGGAGCATTTATTGCCCAGCGCTCTGCGCTTGTTTCTGCCTAACGGATCTGCACTTTAATTTCTTTCCTCTCTCAACAGTCAGCTGTTATTCCTCTACTTAAACTACAATAAGTAGATCACATTCTCTTCAGGTTTTCTCTGTGTGCTCCAAACTCATTAAATGTAAAGTCATTAGAAGCCCGAACCACCATCATGCAAATAATTCTGGTCCGACCCGAAATATTGTTACCCGTCAAATTACCTGTCCAACCAGAGCTTCCTAACCACGGTGTCCATAACTCTTCAACACGCTGTCAGCTCCCGGTCAGAAAGAGCATTTAGTTCAGTGTCCATGAGATGATATTCAGAAAGGATCTTTTATTTGATTGATTTTAGTTTCCTCTGTGATGAACTCTTTGCGTAAAGGTGTTAATTATAACATGTCAAATGACAGAGGGGCTTAAAAAATAACCAAATATTCAGTTTGGTTATTTTTTATATATATATATATATATATATATATATATATATATATATATATATATATATACACACACACTGCTTAAAAAAATAAAGGGAACACTTAAACACTTAAGTGAACACTTAAGTGTTCCCTTTATTTTTTTGAGCAGTATATATAGATGTGCACACACACATTTTAAATTTTGCCCCCCCCCAGACGTAGTCTTGGCCCCCCCAACTTTAAAAGTCTAGCTCCGCCACTGCCCATCTGTGCCGCTAATCACAGCCGTCTCATCGTTTTGCGTCGCTCCTGAAATGGAGCTGACTCGGATCAAAACGCTGCATGCAGAGGAAGATTTGTGTGCGATCAAATAAGACGTGAGAAACAACAAAACCGAAATTAACAGGCGAGGAATATTAATCCCATCCAGCCTGAAAATCTTATTAAGGCTTTTTCAGATGATAATGTACCTACAGGTGAATGGGAACTCTGTGTATAAGTGATCCTGTCGGTGATAAATAACAGGAAAATCATTTAAAGCATGAAGAAGTTAACAATTTTGAGGAGAGAAAGCAACATAAGAAGCTATAAAAAAATCCAATGCCATTTTAGGGATTCTGCTTTTTTCATATATGGGCCAATACAAAACCAGTATTTACATTCAGTATTTTTTTGCATTGATTTATTCGAATATAATTGTCAAAAGAAGAAAAAAAAGGTAAATGTACCGTATTTGATGGAGCTTTTCATTGAGACTTAAATTTTTTTCTGTATTTTCTACTTCAAATCTACACTTGCGTTTCCACTGACCATGAAATTGCACAACTTGACGTTTCAAAAATAAATTTACTTAAAGGAATGCGCAAATTTAGAAAAAAATCTTGTTTTCCCATAAAATATTTTGACACTGTAGGTTGGATGGTTGTTTAAATTTAGAAATTTAGCTGTTTCTAAATTGGTTTATATCAATAAATAAGCCAATTTATTTGTTTTAAATAAATTTTAAACTTTTTTTTGCATACCACATTTTGAGAATGTGGTATGTGCTGCTATATGTACATTTCCTAACAAGCAAACTGGCACAATGTTTATATTTCACATATGGAGAAAAGATGTGCAGGGGATTGCTATTTTGTGAAGTGAAAGCAGCAAAAGAAGCTAAAAGGAATTAAAGATAATCGTTTTGGTTTTACGTTTGGTTTCTCTGGTAACCACAACACAGATCTGGTCAAACGTCAACAGTAAATCTTTTTCTGTTTCAGTCTTCAGGCTGAGTTGCTCACTTCCGAAGAGACCTCACTTCGGGGAAGTGTCGGTGCTGAACCTGCTCCCTGGAGGCGTAGCCAACTTTCACTGCCACATGGGTTATCACCTGCAGGGGGAGCCGCAGCTCACCTGCATCAACGCCTCGCTGCCGGTCTGGAGCGGCAAGGAGCCGACCTGCAGGGGTGAGTACGTATGTGTGGGTAGATTCACATCATTGACTCGATCCCAGTGACGGTTTAAGGCGTTGAGTTAGTGTCCCATACTCTAGTATCGTGTCCTCCTACCTGTAGCTCTTTGTGGAGGGACAGTGAAGAATGCAACGGTGGGGCGGGTGCTGTCGCCGTCCCCCCACCACGGACCAAACGCCACTTTGGACCGTTCCTGCTCCTGGTCCCTGGAGGCACCGAAAGACCAAAGACTACATCTGCACCTGGAGAGGCTGGCCCTGGGGCCGACCGACAGGTAGGGGCCAAACATGGCCATTTATCCCAGGTTCATGTCGAGTTTCAAGTTGTCTAAGACCATGTTGTATCCATTTACAAACACCCTCTGCTCCTTTAAATGTCTGTTTTAAACAAGATGTGTTTACTTCACCTCACACCTGGTAGTGCAGTAGACTTGGTTTGATTGGGGACCAAAGGTGGAACATTTATTACAGTTTCAGTTGGTGCTGTTCTCTTTCACATTGCACTGTTAAACAATCCAAACTATTAGGAAAACCTTCGACCTGTCCAGGGTGAACCCCGCCTCTCGCCCGGAACGTTAGCTGGAGATGGGCACCAGCAACCCCCCCAAGGTGTAAGATGGATGGATGGATGGATGGATGGATGGATGGATGGATGGATGGATGGATGGATGGATGGATGGATGGATGGATGGATGGATGGATGGATGGATGGATGGGAGGGAGGGAGGGAGGGAGGGAGGGAAAACCTTGTTCCTCTCCTCACCTGTGATGGCGCTGCACCAAGAACCACTGAAGGAAACGACACAAAAACCTTTGAGGAAGACACTGAGCACAATTTCCTTATTCACAAAATATAAACAAGATGGAGATTTTAGTGGTTGTAGGACTTCTCTTTTCTCTTTGGTACCAGACAATGACCTGCTGGTGCGCTGGACTCATGCTTCTGTTTTATTGCGATTTACCCAGAATTCCCTGCGCCGTAGTCTGCGTCCTGCTTGTGGAGCAGTTTCTGGTCCACTTGGCCTTCACATATGCATTCCAACCAGACCAGAGGTCACTTCAACTGAGACATAGACCAAGGTTTTTAGGCAGACCAGAGTTTACTGTTTTGGTCAACATCAGAGTTCAATTATCCATTCACACCTCCACAAACAAACCGGGTCAAACCGGTTTCTAGGTAGACTGACTGGAGTTTGATTAAAGAGGACAAACCATAGCTGGTGTGAATGCAGCCTTAAGTTCTCCAACGGATGAGTCTGAAATATTCTGCTGATCTGTTGTGTTTGCCTCCCTTCAGGCTGGTGTTGTGGAGCG
Source organism: Poecilia reticulata (assembly GCF_904066995.2). Taxonomy (NCBI): domain Eukaryota; kingdom Metazoa; phylum Chordata; class Actinopteri; order Cyprinodontiformes; family Poeciliidae; genus Poecilia; species Poecilia reticulata. Next base: position 3,092,415 of record NC_088841.1, read on the forward strand.
GCCTGGACGCTGGCTCTGTGGTGCTGTTCGATTCAGGGCGGGGGGGGCAGATACCTTTTGAGGGGGTGATCAGCGAAGGTCCGGCTGTGAGGGTCCAGTTCATCACCGATCAGCCCAACCATGCGACCGGGTTTAACATCCGCTACGAAGGTAGAGGGTCAGAGGTTACAGATAAAACACACACAGGCAGGAACACTGCTGGGCCCCGGGCACAAACATGTCCCACCAGCGTAGGTGGTTGATGCAAATGGAGGCTGTTTTTTCTCCAATTTGGACAAAACAATGACCCATAGATTAAATTCATCTCTCAGAAATGAGTCTTCTCCATCTTTTACTAACCAAGTTTCCTGCTTTCCCTTTAATTTCATGGTAGACTGGATCACGTCTGTCCATTGACTTCTACACTAAAGCAGATTTTGGTGCCTCCAAATCTGCTTTTCGTTTCAAATAAACATTGAGCTAAATCATATAGTTACTGCTGAGAATGCACTAAATCTGTTTCAGGTTTCCTTAACTGATCCTAACATAAATGAATCAAGTGGTTGCCTTTCTTTTGTAAAACCCTCTTGACGTTTTGGATCTACACTGATTTACACATTCCTTTCTGACAAAAAAAATAAACAGGCTATTTTCTTTGAATAAATAATTTCATGTCTAGTTTATTGTTGAGCAGGAAATAAATTTTCAGTAAAACATTTTGCTGAATTAGTTTTAAAAAAAATGTTTTTTTCTCTTTTGGCCCTTGAGTACACTTGAGTTGACAATTTTTGGCTCATGCTGTGGAAAGTTTGGACACCCCTGGCTTAACGTGATGTTCTGCCAAGCTGCTTTCTGACGGACTGCCAGGGAGGGAGCTGCTGATCCGCAGAGGAGGAGATAAGATAAAGTTTCTGTTTTCTGGCAGATTGATGTTGCCAAAGCATGATGACGTTTCCTCTACCATTTTAATCCAATCACTGGACATAAAATGACTAATTAACTAAGACTCATATTTCCAGTAAATCAGCAGAGACATTTTTTCAGAATCACACACACGAACACACACACACACACACACGCATACACATACACACAGTGTTCCTGACATCCTTCTTCCTTTTTGCTGTTTCAGCTTTTGAGCGTGGCCACTGCTACGAGCCGTACCTCCAGAATGGAAACTTCACCACATCGGACCCCTTGTACGGCGTGGGAACGGTGGTTCAGTTCACTTGTGACCCCGGTCACTCTTTAGAGCAGGGCCCTCCGGTGATTGAGTGCATAAGCGCCAGGGACCCGTACTGGAACGACACGGAGCCGCTCTGCAAAGGTAGAAGAATGACCTTCATGTTGAAGGTTTTCATCTTTTTACCCTAAATCATAGTCTAAAACTCATTAGTCTGGTGTAGGGGTGAATTGTTTGGTGTCAAATGTTGTGATTCCAGGCAACAACAGAAAGAAGGAACACAAAAAGCTTGAGAAAAAGAAATAAAGCAAATAAAGATTGAAACAGAGACTTGAGATTGTTTTTTCATCTGAACCATGATGTCTGTTAATGCTGACATTATTCAGCAATGGTAGATACAGCTGCTAAGTGTTTTATTTCAGCAGTTTTGTTTCAACTTAATCACTTAAAAAGTGGCAAGCTAGTGTATCAGACAGAACTAGCAATCAGTACGTCTGTAGTTGACACTGAGGACTGTCCTGTTGCTAAATTGTTCTCATCTTCCTGTCCTCCGTCTGTCCCGCTGCAGCCCAGTGCGGCGGGGACCTGACTGGTCCAGGCGGAGTCATCCTGTCCCCAAACTGGCCGGAGTGGTATGGAGAAGGAGAGGACTGCAGCTGGAGGATACATGTCGGCGAAGACAAACGAGTGCTGCTTGATGTTCAGCTGTAAGGAAAACATATCGTTTCTTGACAGAGAGTCAAATGGGCATGTTAGTTAATTACTTTAGAAAAGAAATTAACTGTCAGTCAGAGTTTAATTTCCAGGTAAACGTAAAACTCTGAGTTTAAGGTAAGAGAGGATGTAGTTGTTCAGTTGTTAAGTACTAACAATATTATACCTGCTAAAGAGGTTTTACTAAACAAAGGCAACAAAACAAAACAACAAAGTTTCAATACCATAGCAGGTCAGCAATCAGAGATTGAAGCTTACATCAAAAAAAAAATTACATATTCTACTAAAGAGACAGTATAAAATGGTTGTTTTCCAGACATTTTATAGTGCAATCAAGTAACTCTTATATTCACCTGTTATAAAAATTATACTTATATAATATGACTTAAGAGGTATTTGACTTTGTAATTTAACTCCTTGAAATTGGGCCTGTGTCGCTTTAAAAACTCCTGCTCTTTCTGAAACTCCGCCTTTAGGAAATCATCACAACATGGCTCTCTATTAACCCTTTAAACAATGTTTTTACAAGTGTTTCTCTGAGAAGAAGTTCCTATAATGAGTTCAGCTGATGCTCAGTTCCACCAGGTGTTTGCTGATTGCTGCTGGCTAGTCTGAAGGAGCTGAGTGGGCGAGTCGTTGGGGAGGGAAGCAGAAGGTTGGAAACTTCAACTCTGAGGAGGAGCTTCATCCTTGAAGGCGGTGCTAGGTCTCAAGTGTTTTACACAGCTGAATGGTTGCCTCAGGAGATTAAAGAAATAACATTACAACGTTATAACATGATGCAAACCTAAAAAAGTCAATGTTACATAATACTGATCCTTTCAGTGAAGCACATCCTTTATTTTCATACTATTGGACAGTAAAGGACATTCTGGGAAGGTTGAATCTTTTATAAATCACAATATGATTCTTTAGATGGAGAGTTCACGTTCAAACTGTTTGAATTGCTTCCTTACACAATTCAAACAAAACCCCATTAAAAACCTTTCAGCAAATGCAAAGTTATTTTTGTGTGCTGTTTTCTCACTTGTGGTGATTCTTCTTCCTCTCACCCTGGCCATCCTGAGGCTAAACATCAGCGACAGCGACATGCTGACCTTCACGGATGGCGACGAGGTCACGACCCGGATCCTGGGGCGCTACGTCGGAGGCAGCAGCCCCTTCAAGCTCTCGTCCAGCACGCCGGACCTGACCGTCACCTTCCACTCTGACCCTGCCGGCCTCGTCTTTGGGAAGGGGGAGGGGTTCATCATCAATTACATCGGTGAGCGTTTAGCAACCGTTAGACCTGGACCCAGATCTGATGAAGGAAGAACTTTTACTATCTTATCCATTGTAAACATTTCAGTTTTATGTGTTTACTTAGACATGCTGATTTGTTTTCCAGTTTTTGAGTATTTTATAGAATTTCTTTGCACAAAACGTATCAAATCAACTCCTAATACATTTTACTGCTGATTGTTATTTATTAGTCTCAGCTCTGTAGTTTTGGGTTATCAGGTTTGTGTCTGAGCCTGGAGGAAGAGAAGATGTTTCCTCCTGCTGCTTCAGAAACAGCAGGACTGAACTGCTTCTTAGAATGACTTTATTACAGGATTTGGTGTAAAGGTTTCTGCCATTATTTATATGAATTCAGACAGATTAGAAAAGAGCAAACTAATAAATCCTTACAGGACGAAATAAAACAAATCATAATAAAGGAGCAGACGTATTAAATTAAAAATATCTTATCTTTTAAACTCTTTCTTAGAAGAAAATGAAAGTCTTATAAAGTTCTTCTTTGGCCTTTAAAAAAAGGAGGAACGTGATTAAGTGGATGGGTAATTACAATATAAGTATATCTACAATTTAAATCAATAAAGGCTACATATAAAATATTTAAAAAAAAAAAAGCTTTGACCTCAGATGATTGCAAAGTCTGACTCCTTCACGTTGTGTTCCGTTCAGATCCAGAACGAAGTCCTTAAGAATGGCTCCCCTATGATTAATTACATAAAGTTGCTTCAAGATTATTCTACTGTATGAAAATGTAACATTCTAAGTTCTCCATATAAGTGAATAATGGTGCTGGTGATTTTGGTGAATTCTCCGTGACTCTAACTGCGTTTCCATTACAAATGTGCGCAAAATCTTTGTCTCTATTCAGCTGACATCAAAAAAACAAAATTTTGCTATTGCTGTGTTTACATTAAATATGAAATGAAATTAAAAATCACACGTGAATTAAGCTTGTTCCTGCCATACAAGCTTATTTCATTGCCGCGACTGATGGCAGCGGCGTATGTAAACAGTTAAATGATATAAATTCATAATTCAATCATGGTGCTGGCGCTCATCTACTATCATCCAGTCATAGGAGACATCAGTGTTGTATTCAGGTGTTGGAGCGACAAGCCCCGCCCACTTAGGAGCGGCTACATGTGCGGATTTTTGGGGAAACTGTAGAGCTCTAGAAGAGCTCTGGAGGAGCCAGCTGCAAAAACAAAAACAAATCATCAATATCCTCCTGCCACTTCCTGCCGTCTTCTTTGTGGTTTTTGCCAGTAGTAATGTTGATAATGTTTCTGGTGGTGTGAAAAAAGTGTTTTTCCAAGGCAGTACATCTATTTTGGTACGGCAAAAAACCAACTCTTCCTAGTGCAAAAACTTTTTTGCATTCCATCAAAATCCACTAAACAAATGTATATTTGGGATTTCTATTCGCGCAATGTTCTTAGTGGAAGAGCAGCTATTGCTTCATCCTTAAAAAGGACCAGGAGGCAAGATATTTTCTTTCACAAATACATTTATTGATTAATTTATATATTCAGGAGAAAAAAATACAATTTAAGTAACAATCTAAAATGTTATGGTTTCTTTAAAAAAATACAAAAAGTGCAGAGAAAAAGTCCTCACTGGAACACATTCAGAAATCTTTGTTATCTTTCAATTCATTTCAATTTTTCCTCGAGCCGCCTCTTTGTCCTCCTCCGTTTTTCCATTTTCCCTTTTTGTCCCTCTCACATTCTCATTTGGCTTTTCTTCCACTTTCCCTCTGCCCTTATTCAATCACATCCTATTTGTTTCACCGATCGCACAATGACACTCGTTCACATACAAGTGTGGGCTTTCAGAGGCGGTGGCTTCCTCCGCTCACTCGCCTGGCGTGATTGGCGCCGCGTCCCAGATCCAACACCTGACACCAATTTAGGCGCACACTGAGACACACATGGTTCAATTTACTTGTCACCCTCTCGACACCACAAACTCCCTTGCCTTTCCCAGAGGAGTAAATTATGTAGCCACAACAACACGAGGTCGCGCTTCTTGAATAAAAGCGAGCGTGTGCGTGTGCGCGTGCGTGTGTGTGTGCGCTCCGATAATAAATGACATGCCGTAAAACGTTCAGATCGCATAGCAGAGGAAGACCAAGTCAATGGAAAATATAAAGATAAATTGATCCCGGAGCTTCAACGTCCAAATCCCCACGGCCCCGTTAGGCTGAACAGAGTTCTGCAACACTGTAAGCCAACAGTTCTATCATCTGATGTAAGGCGTGAACAACGAGATGAGTCCATCTGACCCAGACCAAGTGTCCATGTTGGCAATGGAAATGGAAAGGCCAGGGATGCACCATATTGGATTTTTGGTCGATATCCGATATGCCAATATATTAAGACTCATTTGGCCAATAACTGATACCAATACTGATATTTTTTTCCTATACCTACTTACTGAAACTATATGGCTTTCTCTACTGTGGAACTAAAATACTGCATTATCTTTGTCAATGTAGCCTGCTACCAAATGCAAAGGAGGAGGCTAAAAATGATGCAGCACTTTCAACTTGCATCATGTTTAATGTCAGATTTATTCATGACATCTGTTCTCTCTAAGACAATGACAGCACTCAAACAGTGCAAATTTGTAAATCTTCACAAAACAAAACTAAACATCTTCATAAGCAACAAGTGGAAAGCACATCAGTGCATTAATATCTAACAGTTTCTTATGATGCTGTGTTGGTGCTGCAGGCATTGTGGTTTGCTATCAGAACAATGCCTTTCTTAATGGTGAATTATTTTGTCGGAGAAGCCGATGTTTGATATACGATTTTACAGCTAATTTCGGCCAATACCGATACCATTCCAATAGTATTGTGCATCCCTAGGAAGGTTTATGCATAAATATACAATGTAAGCTATATAGTCTATAGAATAAATATAAAATTATAGATAAAATTAAATATGATTATTTAATTTTACACTTTTTCTCTGCAGTTTTCTAGGGCCAGCAGAGAAGCATTTAGCACTGCTACAACTGGAAGACTTTTTAAATATCCATAATAAATTTGGGATATTTACTAAATCATTATTTTAATCAATCAGCAAAACAACTGCTTGATTGGGCTTATTTTAAATTATCACGCTATTAGTTGATTATAGATTAATTCCATAGGATCAACTTTTCAAAGCTCTCCACACAGAAGAGCAGCTTCAAAAAAATCATGTGACTTAAAAAAAAAATCTATTACAATTAATTGAAGATGGTTTTCAAACAGAACTTAGTCCAAACAAAATAAGGCTTCCTCATCTATAAGATAAAATCACATCTTTGTAGATGAATGATGAAGCTCTGTGTGTCTGCAAAGAGTGCTTCACGTTTTTGTTTTTGTTTTTTTTTGTTTTTTTTTACTGGGCAGTGAAAACATCTTTGAAGGAGCAGACTTTGTAGTTGATGGAAGTTTTTTGCCATAAGAATATGAACTGAGACAAATATTTCATTCTGTTTAAGGTTCATTGATATAATTTGCCAGTTGAGGCAGTAGATGAACAGAGGGACTAAAACTCATCTCGGTGTTTCTCCTTGTGGCGTTAATCTACTTCACACCTGGGGGTTAATGGATCCCAGCTGCTGATGATTTTCAAGGGCACCTTTAGAATGGAAGTAAAAAAAAAACTAACATTTGGGTCATGATTCACGTTTATATCATTTATTTATCGAGGTTTGATTTTCAGACTGAAGTAAAATCATATACATCGTGGCCTAAATTATGTTGTAGATAATTTATGCAGTTCTTTATACACTGTAAAACATAAGTAGTTCTCCTTACTTTTAAGATATGTGAAAACTTGTGGCCTCAGAATTGTTTAGTTTTCATCAAATTAACTGACTAACGTTCATTTGTGCCATTCTAGTGAGCGTAACTTAATAAATCTATGCTCCCAAGTCTTATTTTTTTGTCTATATGTAAATAAACACCAAAGTTTCTGAAGGCACTGTTCTTTTTAACTTGAAACTACTTATATTAAATGAAAATCCCTTGACTGAAACAGTTCCTGCTTGTTATTTCTCTACTCAAACTTTGACAGAAAATATGGAACGCTGTGATAGTTTGCTCCTTAATTTATTTAACTGAAGTGATTACTATAACAAAAGTTAAATGCACCCAATTTACTTGATTAAAGTCAACATTCCAATTCAATGTACTTTGTTTCACAGCAAAACCTTGACCAAAGACAAGTTAGACTCATTCATCTTTTTCAATTAAATACAATGTTACAATTTACAGTGTGGAGTAACGCAAGTAAAAAATATTCACTTTTGCTGCTTAATTAGTCAGGCTATCTGCTGCTGGCAGCTTTAATTGTCCTTTCAGAAAGGGTAGTGGAATTACTACAGTGGAGCCCCGCCTACTTCTAGATTTTTTTTCTTGGAGTTGCGGAAGTTGAAATACATAGGATCTATGCTACATGATGCGCTGTCGTTTGCAAAGCAGCAAATCTAGGAGTGCTATTTATTTTCCTTGACACTGATTGGCTAGCTCCCCCAGAGGAAGACCACAGCTCCTCCTTAGATATTAGCTAGATATTAGCTTCTGCTAATGGTTTCTGCTGTGCGTATTAATACATATTAAGGTATATTAATGTATCAACTATTAGAATATGTAGTTATGAGCCTTTTTTAGACGGGTTCTCAAGTATTTATGGATTTTTAACAGGTGGGAGTCCACTGTAACTATTTTATGAACTCCTTTTTCCAATATAGACATCCAATTTTGATTATATTATGACTCTGTGTACAAATACAGTAATATTACTTGATTATTTCTAAGAAATATGCAAATAGTGAAACAGTTAATGATCCTCCATTTCCAAGTCCATTATGCATTTAGTTATTTTCACTTTGTAAGAGTAATCAGCTCCACATTGCCATTTGTTGCATGTGTGAAATTGAAGCCAATTAATGAAAAACAAATACTCATCTATTTATTTTCTTGCTACATTTTTATAACAAATAAAAAAGGATGTTGTCACTATTAGACACAATGAAACACTTGTTTTAGTTAAGATCTTTCTTTACACCAGAGGTTCCCAAACCGTGGGGCACACCCCCTTAGGGGGGGGGGGGGGTGCCGGGCCATTGCAGGGGGGGGGGGGCGCGAGAAGCGATATGGATGAATGGAAAAAAAACAACAAAACAACGATGAACGCTGTGTGCGCTAGGGGGTGAGGGGGTGTTGAGTGGATGGAAGAGTATAACTGGGAATCTCTAAGAATCTCCCGAGAACACCCCTCCCCCCACCCCACTCTCGGCTCACACACATCGTCCAACTGGAAAGCAAGAGTCTAACTCTGCTCTTGGACTCTTGGAAACCACTGGGGGAGCCCAGGAGAAAAATTTTGGGAACCACTGGTTTACGCCAATTTGGTGACTTTGGCCTTGAAATGTTCTGCTTTCCTAGTAACAGAAAAACACATTGAAATCCTAATCTTGATAAACATACAAAAAAAACTGTCAGCTATTCTCTACGAGGCCGTCCTGATGTGAGATCAGCACAGAGGTGATATTCAAAGACGGCCTGGCTCAGATGAAATCCATCAATCTGATTCGCGGTGAAGTAATTGCCTGATGAATCCATCCGTCTTCTCACCGCATCGTGTCATAATCAGCTGTAGCACTTCTGATCACATTGACTTTTTGACCCACGTTAACAGTGACGGAGATGGAAACGTCTCATTACAGCCAATCATGGACCTCGGCGGCTGACACTGTCAGAGAGGAGAGACAGTTAATCAGGCTGTTGTCTCTGATCTCTCTTCTCAGAGGTTTCCCGGAACGACTCCTGTCCCGACCTCCCCGAGATCCAGAACGGCTGGAAGACGACGTCGCACGTGGCGCTGGTGCGAGGAGCTCGGATCACCTACCAGTGTGACCCCGGGTACGACCTGGTGGGACGGGAGACCCTCACCTGCCAGCTGGACCTCTCCTGGAGCTCTCAGCCCCCCTTCTGTGAAAAGAGTCAGTTCTTTTCAGTGTTTTAGCACATAATTGGGAAACCTTCTGAATTTAGAATAACTTTACCAATTCTCTAAAAAAAAAGGAAATGGACTGATTTAATGTCAGACATTGATGAACAAGTATTGTCTTTTTATACATTGTAACCTAATATCTACCTGAGTGAAGTTGGGTCCCCACCTTCTTCAAATTGGACAAAATTGGTGTCAAAAGTTTGTGCTACGTTTGTGCAGCAAAAGTTGTTGTTTGTGCTTTGTGGTTTGAAGATATTAATGAAAGCTTAAAGGTTAACCAGCCCCCCTCACTTTCACTAAATCAAAATTACCTTTGAACTTCAAAGCCAAAGCAGCACAAACAAAAAGTTTTGCTGCACAAACTCAGTCAAGTTGATTGGCACCAATTTTGCCTGATTTGAAGAAGATATGAGGGACTGGATGACCTTTCGTGACCTCTGGAAACATTTCTTAATGTCTTTAAAACGATAGCGGCACAAACGTAGCACAAACTTTTGCCACCAATTTTGTCTGATTTGAAGAAGGTGGGGGGGGGCAGCTTCACTCAGGTCTAATACTGAGATCCAACAGTTTTCTTCACCACTTGAAAATTACACTACTTCCATTTACCGCTGATCAAGTCACCGCTCAGAAGTTGATGTGGTTTTATTTCCTCCTCTCAGTCATGTACTGCTCCGACCCGGGCCACGTGGAGCACTCCACCAGAACCCTGTCCGACCCCAAACTGCTGGTCGGCACCACCATCCAGTACAGCTGCAGCCCCGGCTTCGTCATGCAGGGCGGCGCCACCATCACCTGCTACGGCCGCGAGCCGGGGACGCCCGTGTGGACGTCTCGACTCCCTCACTGCATGTGTGAGTATCTGACGCAGAGCGCCCTGGGCCGGTCGGTTAGAGAGAAACGGTTAAACACGTAGAAACGAAACAGTCTGACCACTGGAAGCCTGCACAAGACGGAGAACAGAGGAGCTTTGGTTTCCTGCTGCAGAGCCATCTGACACGACTGGGTCTGTGTGAGTCCTTCTCTCTCTCTCTGTTTTATTTCTCTCTCTCTCTTTTTATTTTGCAGCATTAATGCGAGCCATAGTCTGAGCTGCTTTTACACTTCACCCTGGGCCTGATAATGTGTGGACTGTGTGTATTTTTCAGGGCTATTAATGTAGGTGTCAAGTGTTTGATATTTAAATGAAATGCTAATAGAGCGTACCAATCAGCCCTCAGCCACCTGGAGGAGGGGGTGGAGATTATCCATGACTCATGTCACCTTAGTCAGAGGCTGTCAAATCTGTCTGTGCCGCTACGACACACACATACACACACACACACGCACACACACAGAAAATTCCTAATTTGGGGTTGAGAAACGCCAAAATCCCTCCTGCTAGTGTTTGTCGTGTTTTTCTCCTCCAGCTGAGGAATTTGTTTCCTGTGATAACCCCGGTCTCCCTGACAACGGCTATCAGATCCTGTCCAAGAGGTTGTACTTGCCCGGCGAGACACTCACATTCGTTTGTTACCAAGGTTATGAGCTCATAGGAGAGATGGCCATTAAGTGCATAATCGGGAACCCTTCGTTTTGGAGTGGCCCTCTTCCACTCTGCCAGGGTGAGATTTTGGTCTTTTTGATTTTATCGTAATCTGTAGGTTTAAAGATGTGAGGGGCATTTCCAGTTGTTACAGAACATGCCCTTCACATTTCCTGTAAAAACTAATTTAAGGATGCACTGATCCACTTTTTTCACTGATACAGATATCTGAGGTTCAGTATGAGACTGAACTGAGGTCATCTGTTCATCTTCAGGTTTTGTCACTTTTCTGCAGGTCTTTTCTATCACATGAATCCAGTTAAATCTTATTTAAATTAAACTTAAATTTTTTATTTAAGTTTAATCAGCAATTAAACTTAATTGTTTAATTGCTGATTAATTGCTTTTTTGTCAGTTTCATCAACTGACAGTTTCATCAAATAACAGATCATATTAAAAACAATAATTGTCTTTGTTGTTGAGCTCATATGTCAATTTATTTACTAATTTAGTAAGAAGAAAGAGTTTTGATTTGAACATTTTTATTTTTTTATTAGACCCTCCAATTAACTCGATTAAGCATTTTAATCCAGTCCCATCACAACTACATCAATGTGGGGCGGTTAAATCCTAATGAGTAAAACATTAACTGATCATGTGTGGAAAAGTGAGATTTTCAGCTGCTTCCATTCACTATCGCCAAAAAGTATATTATCAGGCATAAAACAGTTTTCAAATGATCTAAGAGGGCAGGAGATGAAGATAAGTGACAGAAAATGTATCAGTAAAAAATGCGTTTAGAAAGCACATTGCGTGGATGTTTTCTCTATTTTTGACGTAAATTTTTAACTGACTTGACAGGCATAGTACAAAAAAAGAAGACTGAATGTGAACCTGGAGGAGAGGCTTTGTTGAAAATACAGACTATAAAAAAGAAACAGTCTGTGTGATGTCAGTTTTCATATGCCCTGACTGACAGAATGATGTTTTTCAGCTAACCGTGACTGCTTTGGCAACCATGCTTTGGAAGGTGAGTGTCTGTCTGTGTGGTGAGAAGTGAACACTTTTTCTTAGCAGACAGATAAATCAAAAGTCACAAAGAAAGGGGGGGGGGAGGGGGGGGAGTGTTTCATAAAACCAGCATTCCTCCCTCTGGGTATGTTTCATCTACAGATTTCATTTGCCATATGTGTGTTTATTCCACTACCAGCGTTTATCCATTTCATTCACTTGCATTTCCTGAACCCCCTTCAGCCTGACTACTTATTTTCTGGAAGATGCTCTCTTATTAATCCTGCATCATTCATTTGTTGGGTGTCAGTTGCAGAGGCGACGGCAGGCTCCCCTCTGCATGGAGGAAAAGTAGCGCTAGCCATCTTCATCCTGGTTCTGCTGCTGTCTGTGCTGCTGGGAGGCGCCTATGTCTACGTCACCAGGTGAGTCCAAAATTCCTGGACTGAGAATCACTGTGACAAAACGGCTCAGATAAACACAGGAAGGCTCCGGGTTCAAGTTTCCCTTTTTTATCACCCAGGGCTAAAGTAAGACTTAGACTAATGTTTGACCTTCTTATCGTTTATATTTCTATTGATACGTTTTATTATTTTAACTAGTTTTCATGTTTTTATTTATTATTTTATTTGTTTATCTATTATTGCTGGAGTCTTGCAACGAAACGTTGTTCTGTATGTACATTTTAAATGTGCAGTTGAATGACAATAGTCCATGTAAAAGGAGTTACATTTTTATATAATTCATTTCTAATATATTTCACAACAAGCATGACCCAAAGTAACTCCATAAACACGTCCAGTCAGATAGATTGCCCTGCAAAAGTATTCACATCCCTTGAACTTTTCACATGTTGTCACATTACAACAAAAAACTTTTTTTTCATGTGATAATTGTGAAGTCCACTTCGAGACCTGAAACAAATTTCAGGTCTGGAAATTTGTTTTTCCAGACCTGAAAAATGTGCCACACTAAAGTTCACACACATTTTGACAAGCTGCTGTGAAACTGTAGATGTCCCAGGATGACTTGATTGGGTGTCTTGTAATTTATATCTTGTCTTGTTATGTCTTGTTATGTATATATATATATATATATATATATATATATATATATATATATATATATATATATATATATATATATATATATATATATATATTTATTTATTTATTTTTTGTTGTAATGTTTAATTGCTGCCTTTAACATGTGGATTTCCTCCTTTGGCCCAACAGGTGCAGATATCACACCAACCTGAGGTTGCCGCTGATCTACCCTCACCCTTACCGACAGATCACTGTGGAGACAGAATTTGACAACCCGCTTTATGAGACAGGAGGAGTAAGTGTGCAAATGTGGAAATTATTATAAGTTAGAGGCAGAAAACATAAGAACCTTTTGTTTTAATTTTTTATGTTCAGCTAGCCTTATTATTTTTCTCAAAACAGGTAAGTCATTTTTTAAAAGATTTCACATGAATAACATCTTTGGAACCCTTACCTTACCTATGATAATCAGCTGCAGTGAGTCTGCTAAACCTTGCTAAATGTGTAGCATTAGCTTAAAGTGGCTTTTCAAATGACATGTTGAGAAAGCTAACTTACAGAGCTTAAGCTGTGTGGTAAATAGCGCCCTTGGGCCAGAACTGTAACACATTTTTTTACAAGCAAAAGCCCATGATGGAACCTTTTTATTCAGTTTCCTGACACGTCAGTAAAATTTGACGCTCAGGCAACATCCGTGAACAACAGACCAACAAACCAAAACACTTTCCTGGTGTGAAGCTAAAGCTAATAGCCGACAACCCCAAACATGACTGAAAAAGAAAAGTTGTAAAAATGATGACAAAATAACGTTGAACTGTCTGGGATTTTGTTGAAGTAACGGCGCCTCTATCACTCTGTTTCATTTTCAGCAGGACTCTCGTGAATATGAAGTATCAATATGAGACATTTCTAAAGACACTTCTGAAGCAACCACCCGGCGCTGACACCTCATCATCCCTGACCCTTTCTACCCAGGAGGAGGCCATGTAAATACAAATAATGATGTCCAGCCCCTCCCTGCTACAAGACACAGTCACTCATCTCCCCCCCTCCTCCCTTTGATGTGATAGCTTTTGTAGACATAATGGGAAACTGAAGAGGAACCTGTGAAGCAAAGAGATATTAACACGAGTCGGTGACACATCGGCGGGAGGCCATATGGACGGTAGTAAAGGAAGACGTTGGGGACAGGACGCCGTGGGAGGAATGTGAAATTAGAGGGTCAAAACATGTTCATTTTGGGAGAAACTAGATTTCTTATCATTTTTGTTTCACTTGTAACACAGCTGCTGTCTGACTTTTTTTCTGTAGAAGCCAAGTTAAGGTATTTTGTAGTTATCTTTGTTACTGGAGGAGTTCGATATTTCTGCGCTAAATGTAAAACGTTTACATGCAGGAAATCAACAGAAAACAATCATAATTTATTTCACATTTAAAATCTAGGTGAGAAATGTTTATTTATTTTGGAAAGATCAAATTGAAATGTAAATATTAGTTGAGGGACATAAAATGCCATTGCAGTCTATTGCACCATATCTGTCAGACTATAGGGGCTCTGTTGTGCTGTTGGATGTAAATAATAGATTTAAAGGGGCAGTACTATGTAAAATCAACCTTTTTTGAGCTTCATGTCATGCCATAATGTTATTCCCTCATCAGAACCATACCTGGAGTATTGCTTTGATTCTTTCATGCATGTTTGAGAAATCCTTTTATCTCCCTTGGCAACCATTCAGCTGTGCAAAGCTCTGCTTTACTTATACTGAATCAGCTGATGGGACAAAACTGATACAAATAATACATGTTTAAGGCACTCTGTTTTATCGCCAGTCAAAACATTTTGGATTGTTTCAAAAAGGAGAAATGAACTAAATCCCTTTACTGTGGAAAAAGTTATTTTTGAATAACATTGCCAAAAAATGTCCCACAAGTACATTCAATATACACCAAAAAACAGGCAAATAAAAATAAATTACATAAGATTTTCCATGTGAAAAAAGATTTCTTTTTTTCACATGGAAAGAAAATGTCCTGCCATCAATTAATAACCTCAAGGGCAAATCACTGTAGGTTGTCTGCTGCCTGAGCCACTTAGCTGAATGAATCATCATCAGTGAATAATGGACTAAGTAGCACTAGTCATTGCTACAACATTAGCATAACATTTACAGGCTGTAACAGGGGAATGTACATGATGTGTCTCATGTCTGGAAATGTGTGCAGCCTGCTTCAGCCAAAGCTCACATTCTAGTAGATGGTCAGGGAAGAGATACTAGTTATTTGTCAAAGCTGCAGTAGGTAACTCTTATAAAACCAATGTTTTGTCCATACTTCTTAAACTGTGTCAGGACAGTATTACAGACAGACAAACTGGAAAAAATTAGCTCCTTTGTCTCAAAAATGCACAGATCAGAAGCAACCAACCAGAGGGTCTTAACGCTGTCAATCATCCTCGTGTAATCGTTTATCAATATGCTAATGGCGGAGAAACAATTTACCTTTCCAGGAAAACTGTTTA
Organism: Poecilia reticulata; assembly: GCF_904066995.2. Lineage (NCBI taxonomy): Eukaryota > Metazoa > Chordata > Actinopteri > Cyprinodontiformes > Poeciliidae > Poecilia > Poecilia reticulata. Next base: position 3,107,683 of record NC_088841.1, read on the forward strand.
TCCGTCGTCATCGGTGGTCCTGCTAACTACCGTTAGCATTCATGACGGGCTCCTTTGCACAGAAGAAGCAGTGGTGCAACAGTGGGAAAGTGGGAGCGTGCAAGCAACACATACATGAGCATGATTGACAATGCTTAGACCCTCGTCCTTTCTCTGACTGGTTGTTTCTGACTGAGCTGCGTATTTGTTCAGATGTAAGGAGGAACACAGAAAGCAGGCAGAGGAGGTGGATTTAACATTGAACTGTCTGGGATTTTGTTGAAGTAACAAAATCCCAGACAGTTCAATGTCTGGGATTTATGAGATGATTTATGAGAAAATGTTCTCATATTTTCACATGAGACAAATATGAGAAAATTTGTCTCATACTGTCACAACATGGTAACAGCTTTAACAAATACCTAAAATATATGTATATTTTATAAAAGCTACATACTGCAGTAAATTTTTGAAATGGAAAACAGACCAACAATAATGTGCTTGGGTTACTAAAATCCAGACACAAAACAAACAAGAAAAAACTCCTGTCCATCCGATTCCACTGGAACTTTAACATCCACATTTGAGCATGGGCCTCTCTTTCAATGACTTCATTTATTCAGGTGCTGCTAACGCTAACTATCAAAGCTCACTGACGGTTCATGAGAACGGCGGGGGAATTTCTCTGTCCACATTGACGAGTCATGTTCTCTTCCCAATAACTGACAATACTAAGAAGGAAAATGTAGCGTCTTTTATTTTTTTAACCCAGTCGGCCTAACACAGAAAGCCTCCTGTCCCCAGGTGTCCACTGAGGGCCAATGCAGAACTCTTGCCTTCTTCCTTTCGCATGCAGCTGGATTAACAGACGTGCCGTGACACGCCAGGAGAGGCTGGTGGTCAGAGAGAGAGGTCATGACCAGGCTTCACTGCGAGACGTGAAATGCGTAGCTGTAGTTAATTGATCAGTATTAAAGTGCAACTCAATCGATCCCAGAAGAAGACGTATTTATTTTGATGTACTGTAAATGTGACGTTTTATGCAGAATAATAAATGTACATTTTCATTATAATTGGACAAATATGATGAGTTTACTTAAATAAGAAGTAAAACTTGAATAAAAAAATTTGAAAAAGTTTGTAAAGACTGGAGTGTTTTAAGATGTGTATGCGTGTGTGTGTGTGTGTGTGTGTCATGTTTTATATAGTAGGTTAGCTCTTTCAGAGATCTACCTAGAAAAAATATGAAAAATCAAATTTCTGAAATGACCAGCCTTTTGTTGTCCCTAAAAGGCATCAGATTCCAGTAGGTCTAACTAGACTGAACATATGTCTTAGGGGAAGTTGAGACATTATCCAGGATTTCTGCATAATCTAACTGTGGAGAATTATGGAGAGGTAGAGTAAAAGATTTTTTTTTAGGTTCAATTTCCTTTCCGTCCATCACTCCACTCGTCTCTCATCTCAGTGTTTTTTTTTTAGTTTTTTTTTTTTTATAGACTCCATGTTTAGAATTTGACCTCCAAGAAGTCGGGCTTCAGAATTAGCAACATATTCAAGAAAGTCTATGATTTTGACATTAAAATGGATATTTAAAAAATGAACAATCCCACTCTATAAAGGGAAGTGAACTATAACTAAACGTTAACATTACCACAAAATAATGTTCTTACGGTAAAAATTTACTTGAGTTGAAAACATTTAAAATGAATAGATGATAAGTCAGAATTGGACAGGGCAGCATTTCTCTGAGGTTTGAAATCCGTCTGATACAGAATCTAACCACAGTTTCTATTCAAAATCACCAATCAGATTTGAGCTGAGGTTATTGGACAAGCACATGAGCAAGACCAGGACCAAGATCCGCCCCAAGAAGCCCAACCAGATGGCCAGCCTGTGGGGAATGCTGCGCCTCCTGGACACACCGAGATAATGATGGAACAGATCTGTGGACTGCTGTCATTAGCAGGATCCACTCAGTATGACTGGCACAATGTAACACATTATCTAGAAAACATTCACATTCTTTTATTTATTTATTTTTTTACACAAGCAATGGTAGATCTCATTAACTGTGTTTCCTTTATAAATGTGTGTAAATCTTTGTCTATATTAAGCTAATGTCGAACAAATACAATTTCGCAATTGCGAAATTTAAATTAATTTAATTAATTTAATTTTCTTAAATAAGAAAATGTAATTAAAATCACATGAACAAGCTTGATCATGCGATGAGTCCCAAAAAAGCCATGGCAGCCGATGTAACCAGTTTAATTTTTCAAAATTCAGCCATTGAGTTTGATCATCTATAAGTAATCAGGAGATGCCGTCGTCTTATTCAGGCATTGGAGCATCAAGTCACTTATTCTTGGGCGTGAAGACTATGTATGCAGAGTTTTGGAGAAATTATAGTCTGTGATTATACAGAAGAGTTATGGATTCATAACTGTCAACAAAATGACACACAAGAGTTCATGAACTGTGCAAAACTGTGAGTTCTGGTGGAGCCAACTGCAGACTGCAGGGGAAAAAAACATCATCCTCCTACTACTCTTTGTCGTCATTTCCAGCAGTAGTAACATCTGGCTGTTGATCATGTGACTGGTGTGATGTGATCAACAGCTGATGGTTCAGAGATGGAAAGTTACTGGCAGGCTGTGGTGGTTCCGACACAAATGTTGAGCATTCTGCAACTTCAAAGAAAAAGCATAAACAGAACAGAATAAAGGTTCATCACTCAATAATCCTCCTCATTTTTTATCTGTCACCTTCGTCCCTACTTGGATCTCGCCTCCTATTAGCTCCCCGTTGTTTCAGGTTCCATCTGGTAGACTCCTGATGACCAAAACCCCACACAGAAGATGGTCAGAGTTGTCTACAATTTTCTTTATTTTATAAGGAATCCTTCTTTGCATCATCATCCCCAGAGGTTTCATAGTCGTACCGAGAACAAATCCAGCCTTCTTTATAAGGCTGTTGAGCCTTTTAATGTCCCTGGCTCTGATGCTGCTGCCCCAACAGATGACAGCAGAGGAGATCTAATTTGTTTTGTTTACATCCAAGATGAGGTCATTGTCCCCACAAAGTGGTCAACCAGCTCTCTGTTCTCAGCCTCTTGTCCATCTCAGAAACACCCAACTGCAGAGTAATTTCTGTAGATGACAGAGGTCAGACTTGTGCTAGAAGTCTGAAGTGTAGATAGTGAAAAGGATTGGTGAGAGTACAGTCCCCTGTGGTGCTCCTGTGCTGCTGACCACCTGGTTAGACACTCAGTCCTACAGTCTCACAAACTGTGAGGCTGAATGGGAACATCAGGTTTTATAAGCACAATGTCCGAAACAAGACTCATCGCCATCCTGATGTGGTTTGACAGCAAAGCAACCAGAGCTGTCGTACAGGCCACATAGAAAACTAACTAATATCATAAAGTGGACTCAACATTCCCACATTGTGATGGTTAAACAAATGGTAAAATTCCTTTGAAGTACTTCCATTCCTGTTTGCAGCTTTGACTTCCATTCTGCTTGATAAATGACTTCTCTCTATCCTAATGTTGTCGTCTTGCAAATATATAACGACTTTGAGGCAAATTCTCCCATGCGGATTTTCCTGACCTCCAGCCTCCTTTAATGTCCTAATGACTCTCTCTGTAGCCAGCAGGAATTCTAATCGGAGTATAAGGTTTCCTGCATGGTAACAGTTTCTAGTGGCTTCCCTGCTGCGTTTAATTCATCTCTTGAGAAGCTTTTAACCAGATGCTTGATAATATCCGGCTCTCTGAGAAACCCACACACAGGTTTAATGAACCAAAAGACACTCGCAGAACCAGAATTACCACCTGCAGTTACTGTGTATAGCTGGTGGTACCATTATCCAGAGACACTCGAGAGCGCAGCGACAGAAAAAGATTTTTAATACAACAAAGAACTCACAGCGCTGAAGAAAAACATGCAGTAAGAATCCATCAGTAATATTTGAAAAGATGCTAAAGAGGTTTTTGCTCACTCATCAAAGTTATTACATTAAGGTGTAGATTGCTTCTGAAAATCTTTGTGAATTAAAGGGCAACTCTCAGTGAATGCTTCCAATAATCATATGCAGTAATTGTGCAATTTTAATTTTTTAAAATAAATTTGTTTAATAAATTCCCAGGTTTTCCCCTTTTAACACTCATGGAACCTCTTCAACCCACCACGATGCGCCTGCATGAGAAAAATGCTTCATTCTTGGAAACATAATTGTTCAGTTTGAAGGATAAAGCTGGTGATATTTCTCATTGTCTTGCATATGCACGTACTATGATCCTTCAAAACATTCACATTCTCCAGCGACATTGAAGCTAAAAGTTCTTCAGTTCTTGACTTCAATCTTGTGATGTTGCTTTAGAATTAGCTCAAGTAGAAGCATCTGCGTTGCTGCACTTCCATTAACCCCAAAATTGTGCAATTTGACATTTCAAAAATAAATTTGTTGTTTTCTGTTAATGCAATATGTAACCCGCAATTAGTCAATTAGTCAAGACTTTTATTTTTGCGGGCCCACTTCCTGTTTTGCCCCAAACTCTGCAACTGATTTAAAGCCCCGCCTCCAGCGCGTAGTTTGAACTTCACCACCTGTTCCACTGTGATTGTGGCTGGTTGTTTGGCGTCTTCCTAACAATTCACCCAAATCTTTGCATCCACTGATTTGATCCTTCGGTGAGTTTGTTTGTGTGATAGCAGTATTGTTTCAGCGTGGAATTTCTGCTTGATGGCTCATTGTTGCGTTGTTTTATTAGAACTGTTGGCGGTTGTTACCTGGGCCGGATATTCACAGCTGATCGCAGTCTAATACGCCCCACTCTCTGCCCAAAGGTAACATGATCGTTGGTTTTGTGCAAGCTCTGGCACTTTTGTAATGAACTTGATTAAAATAGGCTGTAGCTACATTTAAGTTGATATTGCGCTATAATATATATAATATATATATATTTCTTTTCCTCACACTGCTCGAGTATTTTGAGTTAATTTATTTTTTCTTCATTGATATTTTGAAGGTGAACTCTGATTTAAACTTTACAACTTTAAATTGATTAGTTTGAAATATGATTATTTTTGTTTGCTTAAATTATGGTTAATTTAACCTGATTGAAATGTTTAGTTTAATTATTAGAAATCCAACAATAGCATTTGAATCGATATTTATTGCATTTGTTTTGTTAAAACACTTAATGGATTTTCTGGCCTTTTTAGGTTGGATTTTTTATTCCTGATGGATCAGATCCTCTTCTGAATCCAAGGATGGTGAGCTAGGAATAAGGACAAGAACTGTGATCTCGGAATTTATTTATTTTTGAGTTAATTTGTCTCTCATTGTGCATTTGTAATTGTCTTGTTTTTTTTGTTTTTTTTTTCAAAATCACTAAAATATATACACTAAAACCATTGCTTCGTGTCTTCATTCACACCTCAGGCTCCTTCAAGAACCATCTTCTGATGCTGCTCTTGTAACCGCAGTTGGCTGCGTAGCCCATAACTGTTACAAATAGTTTTCAAAAAAGTTTTTATAGCAATGCAACAACAAAAGTAGGCCTACTGCATTTTTCAAATGCCTCCATCTAGAAAGACACTTGAAGTATTGTAATAGCACTATTATAATGGGGACTCTTCTCTCTTGTATTATGTTGTCTAGAAAATTGTCAATTTCACTTCATGAATGGTTGAAGAATTTGATATTTTTATGATTGACTTCTATTTTCACCAGATGTTGTAAAGTTCAGATTAAATTTTTGAAAATTATATATCAATAATCTATTAATACCATAACTGGAACATATTTAAGTTGAGTTTTATGTCATTCTCAGACGCCATATTTTTCTCTCCGACTGTAACTTCAGTTACAATGCACAAGTACTTGTAGCCTAATAATTCAGACTTTTGAGAAAATGTTAATTTATAAGCTGTGTCCTGTTTTAAAGGGGTTTAAATTTATATATATATATATAATATATATTTGTGGCTAATTGTCGTAAGTTATCACTTCTGTGGTTGTACACGACCTTGTTATATAGTACCTCTTGGTGCAGCGGCGGAAGGATATAGGTTTGTTGGGTATAAATACCGCCTGTGCGGCGAGTTGCCGTGATAATTTCAAGCCACATTCTGCCAGAGTTGAACCAAGTTAACGGGTGAGACAAGTTCCGTTTAAATAAGTAACTCGTACGAACCTGGCCGTTTATCTATATCTCACCATTTTAAATGAGTGATTTAAATTTGTATTTAATATATGTTAAGTGAAGTTAACTCAAATTGGCTTGACGTCACCAAACTGCTAATTTATCTCTACTCCCGCCTTTACTTTTCTCTGGTTTATTAGCAAGAAGTTAGCTTAACGTCAACTTTTGAGTCAAAACAAGTGAATTCATGTTGGACTGTACAACCAGCTAACTGGTTGAGAAGAGCAAAGGGACTCTCACCAGCAGGCTAAATGTAGCTAGTTAGCATAATCCACGGTACAATGCTGTCAGCGCTGTGGTGAGAGACGGTTGTGGCTGGTTTGAAGCTGAAGCAGCCCTTTTCTGTGATTTATCAAAATTGGACTTTTAGTAAATTTGCTATTCAAGGAAGGCGAAAAGCAGTATAGCTATCAAACTCCGTTTCTTGACTGAAATGGTAAAAATGATTATGTTGGCTACAGCATGTAATTTGTCAAATGATTACTACCGTATATCTTCTAGTGTGAAGATGCAGATTTTCGTGAAAACCCTCACTGGGAAGACCATCACCCTGGAGGTGGAGCCCAGTGATACCATTGAGAACGTGAAAGCAAAGATTCAGGATAAAGAAGGCATTCTTCCTGACCAGCAGAGACTCATCTTTGCTGGCAAACAGCTGGAAGATGGCCGCACCCTGTCGGACTACAACATCCAGAAGGAGTCCACCGTCCACCTGGTGCTCCGTCTCAGGGGAGGCATGCAGATTTTTGTGAAAACCCTCACTGGGAAGACCATCACCCTGGAGGTGGAGCCCAGTGATACCATTGAGAACGTGAAGGCAAAGATTCAGGATAAAGAAGGCATTCTTCCTGACCAGCAGAGACTGATCTTTGCTGGCAAACAGCTGGAAGATGGCCGCACCCTGTCGGACTACAACATCCAGAAGGAGTCCACCCTCCACCTGGTGCTCCGTCTCAGGGGAGGACGTTGAAGAGATGTGATCCTTGTCCACAGTTTTCCTTTAACATATAAATAAAGTTGAAACATTCCTGACTTGAATGAGTTGTTTAATTTGGAAAACTAGGTTCATTAACCAAATATTCACAGTGGAGTAAAAACCGTATTATGTTTTGGAGCAGGTCAGTTAGCATTTTAAAAATCCAAATGTGCCTCATGCAGACTTGCTTAGCTGGATTTTTTTCAAAGTCTAATTGAACATTAGTCTTAACAGTTTGTTTTTTTTAACCCATTCTTAAGTTTTGTGTTATAATCAAAATTAAAACTAACACCCGCTTCCATTTAAGGGTTTGAACGACTACATATTTTTTGAAGGTAGACTACATAACTAGTCGCGATGACGTCATAGGCGCAAAAACCCTTCACACCTACTTGGAGGCTTTATCAGCTATTTTCACGGCTAATATTGACCCCCCGCTCCTCTCACCTTCTCCCGCTTTTACTAAGTATTATGCAGAATTAAAAGAGCAATAAACGGATCATTGTGAGCAGCGGAGAAAAATTCGTTGCACAAAGTCGGGTCTGACTTTTTTTGTTTTTCCCAAACACCGGCTGATACTGATAGTTACTCGTATAGGAATCAAATTACCACACTGACCACCATGGTGCTTTTGGAATATCACAAACCAAACTTATTATGAACGGATCCCGTTTGGTTACAGTCAGGGGTGAACGTAGTTTTAAATTCTTGGGGGTAATATGACAAAAAAAAAAAAAAAAAATTGAGAATCTTATCAGAACTAATTAAATTTTTATTATATATATATTGATTTTTTTTTTTTTTTTTTTGCAAAGTGATAAAAGCTGGTAGCTCTTGAATTGGTACAAAATAAAACTATTTCCTCCTTCAGCCCACTGGCTGCAATGTTGACACCTTGAGATGCCATGAGACCTAAATTCTGAACATCATGGCATGGAGTCATCCCAGTTTTCCATGTCTGGCATATAACCATGCATTTATCTTTTAAACTGGTTCTATTGATCCTGTGTCCAGACAGAGGGATAATCAGTAGCCCAGCATCATGACCTGTTTGTTCTGAAGATCCTGCAGCTTCCACTTCTCTTCCTAACATGGCGCCTCCTCACCCTGACTCTCATACTGACAGGAGGAACCACAGAGCTCTGTTAAGTTAAAGCTCATCTTCTGAAGTTGGGATATTTTTCCTCCAACAGGTTCCAGAGGAATCACCTCAAACCAGATGTTGGACTGGATTTTATTTCAATGTCATTTGTGAATGTTAGAGCCTCATTTTCAACAGTGGAGCTATAAAGGTTGAAAAAGGTTATTATTTTGGAGAAAATCTCATCAACATTAATATTTCCACTAAATAAGAGGCAAAAAAAATTGTTTGGTAAAGGACAAGTCTCTTAGACGCTGAGCCCGACAGCACCAAACTATTTTTTATATTAGACAGTTAATTTAATTTCACATAATTATCGCTGTAGAAGCCACTTGTTTGTTAAATACTTAATGAAAAATATATACCGTGTTTGATGTTTGTTAGTCACAAAGAACGAGGTAATTAGTCCAAGTTTGTCGTTTATTGAATGTTCAGAAACTACAGCGGCTGTGATGAGTCACAGCAAAGGTTTTTACCTTAGAGGTGATCAACTCTAAACCACTCGCACCTTTTTACTCCCCATCTCTCTCTGACATTTAAGCACACCCGTTGCCATGGCAACCTCCTGCGCTCCACAAGCCGACCAGGGATTACTTAACATTCAGTCCATTACAATATTAGGTTTGCAGGCTTGATATTTATTTTGCAATCATTAATAAGCCTCCCTGAACACAGAGGTGGTTGATCAGTTCATTTTAAACTCCTGCTCTGCTGTTATTTTGGTAATAATGGAACCAAAACGCACAGAATTGCGCAACACCTTGTTGAAACAATAATCACTGAGATTATTATTGTTGTTGGGTCATTAATTTGAACACGTTTTGTTGATTTTTTTGTTCTTTAATAAGGTTTTAAGCGGAGGACGTGCTGCTCTCAGCGTCCTGCTGATTCAGTTTGTGACCTAATGCCGAGATCGACTCAAAACCTTCCCCGATCGACATATCGCACCGCTGCTCTAGCAAAGCACGAACAGTTCAGGAACAATATGAAATGGGAAAAAAGTTATTTATTAACCGATTAAGTCGTGTTTTAGATTGTTTTTGAAAAACTAATCAGTCACGGCTGATTAGTGGGTGAACTCACGGCTGCACAGTGAATCCATTGATGTTTTACAGCAGCCAGCCGCTCCTCTCTTGCAGGTACTGCGTACCCCCGCTAAATCTTTTAGGGGTACGCAGTACCCTGCCGCACCCCCTTACTTTCACCCCTGGTTACAGTTGAATTCAACGAAGCCTCCTGCTGCTCCTCCACCCGATGCGCAGCAGGAAGCTCTGCTGACTCAGCAGCAGCTCTCTGAACCGACATGCAGACGGCGGCAGAGATCACCTCTATCAGACCCTCCGGATGAAATGTGGACTTAGTTTCCAGATGTAGTAAAACCCTATCTTTATAAGAGCGTAAAGCTGCCAGGTTAAAAGCTTCAGTGCGCAGGGTGACGCTGATGAGTTGGGGGATTAAAAAAAACATGACATCATGACGCTCCGGTAGTCTTTTTTTTTTTTTAAAGTATTTTTTCGGCACTAGTTTATTTGACAGCAATCTGACTGTAAGGGGGCAGAGAGAGCGGAGCGGGTGGAGAGAGGCATGATGGGGCCAGCGAATGGAGGACGGGAGTCGGACTCCTGACCACCGCGGGCTAAGGTCTCTGTATGCGGGGCGCCGCGCTAACCACCGCGCCGCGCAACGCCCCTATTGCGGGAGCCTATGCTGTAATTTACAGCTTCTCTTTGTTAAAATTATTTACATTTTAATACAATTTTAACTTTCTGACGAAATCACCTAGTCCACCTTCTTTCATTTCCTTGGAAAAATCTGTTTTGTCATGTGTGTCATGTGATTGCGACTAGTCAGTCGACTGGCCCAGAAAAAAGTCATTGCAGAGAAAAGAATCGACTAGTCGACTAATTGGTGCAACCCCTAGTGAACTTTAAACCAGGTTTTAAGTTTGTTGCTGTGTTTCAATAATGACCTTTATGTTGATCTCAGTATGTCTGACGGAGAGGCTCGACTGACACAGGAGCGAGTCTGATCCCTCTGTGTGGACCTCACCTGGAATTTATCCATGTTTTCTAAAACAATCATATGGTCAAAGACAGCATTGTTAAAAGTCCAAATTGAAATGCTTCAAATACTTCAGTCCATTTTAGATGATTGAACAAAACCTGGGTGTAAGTTTTGACTTTAGTCCAGAACCAAAAGGTTTTGAATGTTTACCTAACAGCTGGGTCAACTGTTTTGGTTATACTTCTAGATATTTGAGGTCATGATTGAAATCAAAACTAAAGCTGGCATCTCTCTGAAAAGCATCCAGTGTTTATAAAAAGGGAGCTCATTCAATCTGCTTAACTTTGTCCTGGATATGACATTCTGACAAGAGCTTCATTGAAAAATCTATTCAGATAAAATTAACTCTTTTGTACTAAAAAAAACCCAACCCAAAATTATGCAGACTTAGAATTATTGCAGAGGAAACAAATTTAGATTTTCACTGGAAAGGAATGTTGTGACGCCCCCTAGAGGGAAGAAGCTGAAAAACAGTGAATATGACTGATCTGTGCAGCGTTCCTGGTGACAGTGGATTGAGCTTTAAACTAAACTAATGATTTTTGCTGGGCTGGTTAATTCTGGGTAGTTTTGCTTTCATTGTAATGAAACTGCAGCAGGAGGGGATATAAAATAGATGATGTGTAAAACATTTCTTAGATGGAAAACATTGGCTTCTCAGCAGGTGAAGGCGATGGTGAGCCTTTTTGGTAATGTGGTTCACATGCTGGGAAAAAATTCCACACAGAGGTTTAAAGGGGCAGTATTATGTTTTCCAGCTCCAGTATCACTTTATAGCATTAAGTAATTGTTGCCTTCACTTATAAAAATGCTATATTTGAAATGTGAATATGTGAAATATATACATGACATTAAGTTTGTAACTTAGCGCCTTGAAACTGGGCCTCTGTCTCTCTAAGAAGTCCTCTTTCCAACACTGCCTTCAGGAAATCATCACCTCGCTGTTCACCCTTTAACATTCATAGTGTTTTTCTGAGAAGTACAAACACATCACCTGAGCTCATTATATAATGAGCTCAGGTGATGTGGAGTTCCACCAGGTGTTTGCTAATTGCTGCTGGCTAGTCTGAAGGAGCCAAGCAGGGGAGGGCTGCTCCGTGAAGCAGATGCTTGGAAACTGAAAACAGGCATGTTTGTCAGGAAATAACATGATGTAAAGCTCAAAAAGCTGATTTTACATAATACTGCCCCTTTAAAATATCATGGTCCTCAATTGTGTCAGTAGTTTGTGAAATAAATTTTAATCACGCCTAATGCATAGTCATGTGGTTCAAGAATTACACTAAATTAGCTGTTCCTGTTCTACAGTTATTATATTTGATCCCATTTAAAATGTTAAAAGTTCAGCTTTGATCCCTGATGGTTTCTCATAATGGCATAATCATGTTTCAAGATGTCACCAGATTCATTTGAAACTAAATGTGAGATGCAAGAGATGAAGTTATTAAACAGATCCTAGTGAATGACAATGTGACTTTAGACAGTACTATGTAATTATAAATTCAAGGTAAAATTTGGCAAAGAACCTCCCTGATCAAATTTGCATTTAAACAAATAGAATTTAATAGCATTTTATTGCAATTGTTGGGATGTGCTTTGCACTTTACATTAACTCAGCATAATTCACATTTTGCTTACTCCTCAAAAACAATCAGCGTTCTTGGGGTGGGAGAGTTCATGCACTTATGTTTTCAGTTCACCTCAGGATCAACGGGTTCATTCACTTGGACAGAAAAGTGTTAAAGATGTATTTTGTTTTCACGTTCGGCTGAGTTATACATGACGTGTTTAAATTCACACACAAAGGAAGATCACAAGGTGCAGTTTGCTTTGTTTGTTCATAGAATGGTTTCTGTGCAGGAGTCTCTGAAGTGAGCGTGCTGTTTCCGGCGACAACCCCTGGGCGTTACGGGCAGTGACAGGCTGGGGGCGGCATACGGGCTGCACCGCTGCTGTTTGGAGAAGAAGCCTGAATCGTCGCGGTCGCAGTCTGAATCCACACGGATGCTGACCTGGGGCACGGGTTGGTGCGGCGGGCGCTGAGGCTGATTGTCCCCGGAGGTGAGGCTCGTCAGGGAGGGGGTGGGTGAAGGAGGGCAGGAGATCTTCAGGTGCAGAGTGATGCTGGGGAGCAGCGGGGACACTTTTACTCTTCATCATTCACTTTCTATTCTCAAAGGTCAACAGTCTGGCAGGAAATCCTTTTTTTATTTTTATAAAAATGTTTTTTTCTGAACATGTTGGAAACTGAAGCCACTGAATATGAATATGTTTAAACTATATTCATAAAACACAAGAACTTCAAATATTAAGTAAACAACGGGTTTGTAGCCTTCACAATCCAAAGAGCAAGTTTTCCTCTCAGTCCAGCAATAACCAAATTAGAGCCACAAAACAATTTAAATTTTTTGATGAATAACTATTAAATGATTTTTTTCATTCTTTTAAAGGAACCACCATTTCATTTCTGCTAAGTCCACTCATAATTATCCATCATGCAGAGCTGAGATTGGTTTTCTACAGAAGATGATAAAAAAGAATTCTAACTTTTGTTTCAAAATTGAGATTTAAATCTGAATCCCTTCTCTTTTTCACTGGCCCTAATCCTTTCCCTCTTCCCCTTCCTGTTCCATACATACCATGGATTTAAGAGATTTTTTTTACATGGCCGAATAAAGTCAGAGTTGTAAGAAAAAGTCAGTTTTTCCTGTGGCCTTAATCCTCTTGTAGTTTTCCTTAATGCTGCAAAGAACTAAGGATGTCACCAGTTTAAGAACTATTAATATTCAGGCAAACAGATGAAGTTTCAGTCATGATTAAGTCCCCATGGGAATGCTAATACAGTACACTTGTTCAAAGTAAATTAAAATTTTTATAAATGCTGGGATGTACTATAGAGGAAGTGGGATTAGAATAATTGGTCTAAAGCAGAAGTTTTTAAAGATTAGCTGCATTTCCACTGTCCAATTGTGGAATTTGACATTTCGAAAATACATTTCCTTAATAGACACATGGCAGTTTTTGAAAACTGCAACGGAAACTCTTATCAAATCCTATAAGTCTCACTGGCGCAAACCATGAAGAAAAAGATGACCAGAAGTAGTTGGAGGATGTTTTTTAACGACTTATCTTGTGAACAAACTTGTTCACGTGAGATTTTAATTGTGTTTCCTATATAATGGAAACGCTGCAATTATGAAATGTTGTTTTTTGACATTAGCGGAATACTGACAAAGATTTGTGCACATTTATGATGGAAAAGCAGCTTGTGAGTCATATGAAATGTATAAAACCATTAGCTAAGTTAGTCAAGCTGAAGGTTCAAACCATCTGTAGACACTTGATTTACTTCCACCAGGTGTTAGTGACTTAGTGCTTTATGTCTCTTAGTCATTACAAAATTTTGCCCGTTTTAAAAACTGCAGTTGGCGCACTGATGCTTGATTACAGTGACTGATCATGGCGGCGTCCCACGGCTACCCAAAGGATATATGGGGCCCGGGGCAGAATGTGATAACGGTCCCTCTTCTATCTGATCCAAACTCATCACAGCATCATGTGTCTTTTATTGTGAAAAATGAAAGCTATCAAAATTCTCTCAACAATTAAAATCCTTACTCTGAAAAGGATTTTAATTCAACATCCATATATGAACACATGGTATAAGTGGTACAGCAGCTGTGTGTGTGTGTCTATGTTTCAGCCATGTGTGTGTGTGTGTCTGTGTGTGTGTGTGTCTTGTGTGGTGTTGGGGAGGTGTTGCCCTAGCTAGGAGGATCCATCAGCTCTCTGAATTAGATGGGCGGTTTCAGCACACAGTACCTGCGGTCTAGTTCATTTTGATCCGACGTGACTGTTGAGTAAGGGTTCATCTCCTGTAATGAACCACATGTACGTAACACCAGCAGAGAGAACGCGCACGAAACGACACAGAGCAAGCGTACACAGGCATGTACATGAAAACACAACACAAAGACATGAAGGCAGAGTTAGAAAAAACGATTCCCAACAGGTAACAAATATTTTAGATCTATTGGCGTGACGATGATTTTTTATCTATATCCAAAACACAACAAAATCTAGTGTGAGCAATATTTTCTCATTGACATCAGTGTTACACTTTGTTTACACTGATGAAGTATAACAGTTACATCCGTTACATCAAAGCTCTGTTAACACTCTATGACAGTCCAACCTGTCACACTAAGAAACGGCATCAATGATACAAACACTTAACACTTAAATTATAATGGGTAAGGTAACAGATTCTGTTAAGGAAGAGAAGTGGTTGGTTTACTCACTCAGAGGTTTGGTTTTTAATGCAGGGGTTAACCTGGGTGGGGTCTGACTCTGTGTGGGGGCCTACAGCCTCCATGTGAATCTTCACTGAGGATGGACTGGTGGACTGAGGGAAACCGGAAGCAGTTGGCATGCAGGAAGAACTCAAGTCTTTAAGGAGCATTAGACAGTTTTTCAACCTTGGATCTATACTCCTTTATGCACAGGTCTAAAATCCTTTGTACGTCAACAGAACAAAGATGTACAGCAAAAAGTGCAGACACCCTCTGTGAGGGTGATGTTAAAATAAGGTTCTATTTAAATCAAACTATGAGTAGAAAAACACACCACATATTGTACGATGCCATTATTTATTAAACATACAAGCAAAAAGGATTGGTTTGTGAAAATTAAAGTGTAGCCTCAAAACAGCCAATATCAAACAGAATACCCTGAAAATTAGAACCACTTGGCCAGACCTCGGTTGAATTAGATCAGTCACTTTAAAGGAGATGAGTATCTATGCACTCACTTATGTCATGTAATATATTTCTATTTAATTGTTTTAATTTTGTAAAAATTTGCCGGAAAAGCCAGATTTTGTTCATGATGATTGATTTGTAAATGCAGTAAAAAAAGAGGAAATCATTCATGAGGGTAAATACTTTTCCAAAGTCGTGTAGATATGTTTTCTCCTAGTTGCAACAGGTTGATCTGTTGTTGATGCTCGACTCAGAGATAATTTGGCAATAATTGAATATTTTTTTCTCAAATTTCTCCCCAAAAAAGAAATATAGAGCCCAGGTTAAAAGAAAAATCTGTCAGTGACTTCCTTCTTAAAGAAAAGCAAGATGTACTCCACATTGGTGTTGCTGTCAATGAATGTTAGTGTTGTGTCAGACCCTTGATGTCTGTCAACAATGTTGCATCAAATCCCCGATAAATTTTGGTTTTACCTGTCAAAAGTTATTTTCTTGTGTTAATAACATATTTAATGTATGTAAGAAGGTAAAACTATTTAAGCATAAGACATATTTAGCTATTTTCTATCTTCACTGGTAACTGGAGGCTTTTTGAACGTAAACACAAGACAAACTTTAGTCCCAGTGACGCTATGAAAGTCCAAAGCTATGGTTTTTTTATGTGATTTTAGATTTTTGAATAATCCCTTCAAACTCATTCTTGAACAAATATCTGGGAGCTACATTAGCAGTAACAAGATGCAGAGTACCATCAGCCTCTTCTAAGTCAAAGCAAAGATAAAATGGGCCTGATGAAGCAAACGGACTGTTTCTACGGTGCAGGAAAGTGTGAAAGGAGATAAATCCTCTAAGATTAGGATGGACAGACAAGAAGACTGTAGTAAGTGTTATACAGTGCCTTTTCAGCAACACTGTGGGAAAGAGAGGAGAAACAGACGGTATTAGTCAGAAAAAACTAAGCCAGAAGCAACACACCCGCAGCAGATGGATTGACGCATGTGAATTCAATTTCAAGAAAAACACACTCACAGTTTTGCTCATTAGAGTAAGAGTGGGTTTATCAGAGAAGATGCTGCCATAACGGCTCCGTTTTCTCACCTCCTCGTCGCTCTCCGGCTCTACGCTCTTTTTCTCTTTCTTTTTCTTCTTGTCATCCTCTTTCTTCTTCTTGTCTTTGTCCGGCAGGATGTCGTCCAGCCAGGCCAGGTCATGTTGTGAAAACATCAGGTCCAGTAGCTTTCGTACAACCATCAGACCCAGGATCTACTCACGGTGCAAGACAAATGAATAAAATAACAGAGGACAGTAGATTAAGTCTGCTGTCATACTGCTGTTACCAGCTGTGCTGGTAAAAATGTGTTTTACTTTGATTTGTAAGGTCAGAAAAGACTTGAGCTTGTGCCGACTAGGAGGTTTGACACAACACATTCACTTAGTCCAGTGGTGCATTTGCGCATTAAAAAGCAAAATAGTTGTAACCCTTGATGTGGTATGGTGGACCCAGGCGCGGACCTATAGGGGGGGCTGGGTGGGCGGCTGCCCCCCCGAGCCAGGCCAGATGGGGGCCCGGGTCTGGAGGTGCCAGGGAAAGAGGAATGGTTTCAAGTCGCTTAAATGTCTGATTATAGACTGAGAAAATGCGCCCTCACCTGTTGAGAACGGTGTATTTAATGTTAAACTTACCTTCCCCAATGGAATATATACTAGTCAGCCCCAATGGCTGTTTCAGTAACGGTTTAGCCGAAATGCTTCCTGGGTAAAAATCAAGACATACGACCCCCCTTCTACACATATAATGATGTGTATAAGAAATTAGCATCTGACTCCCCTGTTATTGACAAGTTGTTTCCATATTGGAATGTATACTACCAGATATTGTCAGCCATGGAACTCGACCGACTGAAGTTAACTTGAAAAACACAGCTGTCAAGCAGACAAAAACTGCAGACATGAAACCCACCATGACTGGGAAGATTATGGCCAGGAAGGTGGACTTGAGGATCCAGAGGACGGCCAGACAGAGAATCTGGACAAGTGTGAAGAGATGGACGCGTCTCAGGGGGACGTGGCGTAGGAAGGAAAAGTCCGGCTGGTGTTTGGGCGGCATCAAATACAACTTGATGCGTTCCCAGAACTGGAACACAAAGACGGATGACAAGTTGCTACATGATCGGATGTTTGTACAGACTAAATTTCATTGATTTTAATTGACTCACATTTTTAGAATGAATGTTTATATTGTATTTTTGTTGTTGTTTTTTTTTTTATTACTTACGACATTAAATTAAATTTTAACATAAAGTTAAAAAAAAAAAAACTTTGCCTTTTCACGTACCTGAATACCACTCAGTGATGCCACTCCCATGTAAAGGAAGACTCCGTACAGGACTGGCATTGGGATATACTGTGCAGAACAGCAATGCGATAGAGTCAAAGAAAAAGAAGTGATGTAATTGAAGTAACTCTTTTCATAATCTTTCCACTGACCTGAAGGATGGGAGCGAGGAAGACTGAGAGTCCAGTCAGCACAAACACCAGAATGCCTGTCAGCCGCTGCTCCCTATAAATAACCAGACATTCTTGTAATGCCATCAGACACAAGTAGAATCAGCTTTCCTTCAGTTTTTGAAACATTGTATTTGCAGAGTTTTGGAAAGAAACGTACAAATTACAAATACAATCTCAGAAAGAGGCCTTTTTCACCATGAAAACTCAGGGATTCTGTGTTTTTCTCAGTGGCAGCATCAGGACGGTTTTACCTGACTCCCAGGAACTGCGGCTGCTCTCCGGGGGCGCTGCATTCGCTCTCCATCTTCAGAGAGTCGATGTGGGCGATGGAGATGACGGTGGCAGCAACATACCAGGGTAAGCCCATGAAGGAACACACAGCCATCAGCACACCCACCCAGAACAGGTCCAAGTGGTACCCACAGCCTTTCTGCAGCCGCATGCAAACACAGGGAGTTAGAAAAAATACATACTCTGCATTTTAATGGGGCTCAACATATCTGGCTCTTGCTGCTCCATTAAATAAATTGTCACTGTTCTCACTTTAATTTTATTTTGACAATGACAGCAAAAATAATTAATACAAAAACTTTTTATATCAACATTTCAGAAATGTGAGGCTACAGCCGCAGAATACAGTCTGTGAACATCAGGAAAATCATGTAAAATCATACAGTTGCTCTGGGTAACTTTTGCAAAAGTATGATTTTTACATAAACATTTTACATAAACATCCAGCTCCTCTGTCTCCTGCCTGTGGTACAGTGCTCAGTCAGAAACAACCAATCAGAGCCAGGGGGAGGGTCTTAGCACTGTCAATCATACTCTTGTACGAACTGCTCACAGCCTCCACCTTGCTGCTACAGCTCATCCTCCGATAGAACAGCTGCAGCATGTTTATGAGCGTGATTGATAGCGCTAAGACCCTCCTCCTGCCTCCGATTGGCTGTTTCTGACCAGCAGCAACACATTTCCACAGATGGCAGTAGAACCACAGAGGAGCTCAATATTTCCACAGATTATCTGTCTCATATTGTAGTGTTGGGTAAAAGAGTTGTTACTTTTTTTTAAAAAAAAGTAACAACTCTTTTATCATGTGACTGTGTCATGCAAAAAAAAGTGTTTCCATTGCAGTTTTGTGAAATAAACTAATTTTGATTAAAAAAAAAAACACCTCAGCAGCAAAACTTTCATTGAAAAATGTGAGTTTTTTTCAAAATGAGTGTGTTTCAATTGAGAAAAATCTATTTTTGAAATGTCAAATTGCACAATTATATGGTTAATGGAAATGCAGTAATTGTTTCCAATTATTCCATGCATGTGATCATAATGAATAGCATCTGCTACAGAAGTGTAAGCATGAAAAAATGAAGGTTTTAGGGGGAGGAACAAGCCCAGTTACATCTTTGCATTGTGATACACTTTCACTCTGAGGAGTGTGTGTATGTTGGGACCAAGAACGCTGAATCCAGAGTTAATTACCTCACAATCTTGTTACCAGACAACATGAAACTGAGAAATGCTTCACCATGTTTCACATCTCTGGAATATCAAACTTTTAATGTTAGAAAATTCCACAAAATGGCACGTTTTGCTAAAACTGTCCATTCCTTTCATTTGCACGGCCACCAGGAGTCATGCCAGAGCAAAGTAATGCAAAAATAATGATCCAAGTCTAATCCATTAAAAAAGCATCACATGCTGTTTTCCCCATCTTTCCACAAACATTCAGCTGCAGAACCAGTTGGATCAGATTGGAGCTCAGGCTTATGTTTGACACCAGGAAACTCCATGGAGAGAGAAGCTAAGCTCCTTTCAGTATTTAGGATTTGTTTTTTCACATTTACAGTCTCACTGACACTTCCTGCAGTTCAAACAGTGCTCTGGCGTTCACAGTTTTTAAGTGCTAGGATTTATCTTGCAATCCAAAATAATTTTGGAGTTTTCAAATTCTCAAGAGTCACAGATTCTCTCTCTGTTCTCTATAAACGTTTGGTAGTTTTACTGACAGTTAAATATTTTCTAAGACTATTAATCCATTATTTATGTTCACGTAAGGCCTTTATATCACTTTGTCACACTAATTTTATTCATTATATTAAACAAAACAACAAAAAATGAATTGTTTGGCGACTGACAGGCATGAGAAGCAAAGATGCTAAATAGAAATGATTTTTTTGTAATATAATTTGCATATTAGCAGTAATTAAGAGAACAAAATGAAAACAAGAACAAATCTAAAGAAGACAGCAACATACTGAGGTGCAGAACAGAGCTTAGCCAGAAGGTGGCAAATTGATCCATGGGTCAGACCACCAGCACACCAGAGACCAGGAAAAGGCTCATTTTAAAAAGAAGATCAAGCATCGGTTAGAAGCAAACCTGTTATGTAACCATTCATGTTTTCCGTTATACCAGACCCTTATTGCATAGGTTTTCTTTGTTTTAGTTTTCTTTTGTTTTCTGTCCTGTAAATTGTATAATAAATTGTTTACTTGTTTTTTGCTCACTTGTCTTAGGAGAAAGTATGAAAAGTAGGTATTGTGCTAAGTCCTGCATATTTACGCTGCTACAACCTGCAGTAATGTTGCCCTGTCCTAATCAAATCAAAATAAATGTATTTCCAAATGACAGATCTTTTTTGCTAGCTCAGTCAAGACTGAAATGCTGTCTTCTCTCTGAGGTTCAGGAGTGTCGGGATTTCAGACCTTCAGCTTGTTTTCCTTGCGGTTGACGATGACGGCGCTGATCTGCTGGTCCATGAAGATCAGGATGGTGACGAGGAGAGCCGGAACAAAGCTGGCCAGGTACCACCACCACGGGTTCTTACCGAACGGAAGCACGAACCAGCCACGGTCCGAACGCGTGGGCTGCGTCACACAAATACATCCGAGAATGAAAGGTAAGCATGGCTCACTGATGGGAAGATAATTTGCACACACATGCAAAGAATCCTTTATTCCCTAACTGTAAGATGAAATCATATTAAGCTAAAATTTGTTTTGAAATAAAAGGATACATACATCTTTTTTATTCTGTTTTTCACTGTCTGGAGTTGAATTAGATCAAATGTCCATTATTTTAAATCAGTTAGGAATACCATAATAATTTTTATTAGCTAAAAGTCACAATAATAAGAGAAATAATATAACATTGCCTTTTAAACTGGATGTCTTGGGTTAATGTAGACTGTCCTTCCAAAACTTGTATGCAATAGTTTGCTGGAATTTGTCCCATTTGTCCTGACAGAACTTGTGTAATAACTGGGTCAGCTTTGTAAGCAGCTTGTTCACACAAACCTTCTCAGATCTGCTCACTGATTTTCTTTTAGACTGAGTTCAGGGTTTGTAAAGGCCACCATAGAACAAGGACTTTGTTTTCCTTCCGCTACTTTTTAAATAACTTGGTGTTACACTTAATCTCATGATCCTTTTGGAAGAATTTTTTATGTTGAGCTTTAACTTCCTGGTCAATCCTCTTGTGCCAGATCTATAACAACACATATATCCAATTTAATTCTATGTTTCGTGCTCTGAGCGACGTCATACTTTATTATTTATTTTACATCATATTTAGAATTCCTAATTGCACTTTCTGAACAATTTGAAAGAGTTTGTTTCACTTTATTTTTTACATGTTTGACCAAGCATATGACATTATTGGTGTGTTTACATAAGCTGTACTGGTGCAGAGTTATCATATAAGTTTGTAATTCAGTGCAATTATGTCTGTTTAAAAATAGAAACTCTTTTAGTCAATTCAGAACTGTTTTTCTGTATCGAATCGGCATCGGTCGATAACTCATATCTGTATCAGAAGTGAAAAAAGTGGATAATTGCAGATCACTTCTTCTACGAACCATTTCTCTACTAAACACTGTATGTGCTGGGCATTGCCTTGGCGTGCATCTACAGTTTCTTTCTGGATGTCACTGATTTCTTTTGGTCTTCCTAAGTGTTGAGGTGTTGCCTTAAATAAATCCACAAGTATCAGAAGTTTACAACACTGACATCATCCCCTTAGTTTTCCCAAATGGTATAACTGTGTAGTACTCAGGGGCGGAACAAGATCTTGTAATACAAGATCTCATGAGACTAAAACATGAGACCAGTCACCTCAAACATTTCTGGTTGAGGTGACCGCTAACTCTCACGCACTAGTCAGTTACGGTCGACATGATTCCACCTGATGAAGTTCTAATATAAGATTCCCCAACTTTTTTTTAATCGTCTGCTTGGCAATGATTTGGGGTTCCAGTAGGAACGATAAATTGGCTACAGAGTGAAAGACGAGGCACAAAGAATATGTAAACACTGCAAGTTGTTCAGATGTTGAAAGAGGCAGAAAGCATCACTATGACAACCGACGGCTAGAAGTCTAGCGGTATGTTGTGCTACGTCACAATCACAGCGAACTCTAACAATAACAACTGAAAAACGGACCATCTGTAAATGAAGCACTGATCTAAAGTCTGGAGAGATAAAAAGAAAGACATCAGTTTGGTGAACTTGCATTCATTTAAAAAGTAATATTTACAATCTCTTCTGTCTCGTCTTGTGAGTTTTTGATATTGCTAATAGTAGCTGATCTTATTGTAGAGCAACGACTGATTTTGAGGAAAGTAACACAAAGATTTAGCTTTTAGACACGGTAAAGCTAATAACTACCGTAATCCTAACTGATCAAAAACAGAAAAAAACATGGCCGATTTTATGTCAGACAGTGAAGAAACCATTGTTACATATGTTTTTATACAGACAGAGAGCCAGAAGTATTTGAATGCAGCATATGAAAATATCTGTTTGAAACACAGAGAAAAGTAATAAAACAGCAAGAAGGGTGGAAATATGTGCATCAACTTTTCTTACATGAACCAGAACTTGACAGAAGTCGATTGGTGGAAAACTGTGACATCATAAATGACAACGCTAGACGTTGAGCCAGTCATTTTGAGATTGTATCCAGTATAGGAACGTCCACCTTACGAACGCTACAAACATGCACATATTTCAACTTTTAATTGAGCGAGAAAGAAATACCTTGAACTCTGTTGGAACGATTAGTTTGGGTGTGTCTAAGCCCATCAACATATCCAGACCCACAAAGGACATGATTGACATGAAGATGGCAAAATCACTGATGAGCTTCCTCATCTAGCAGTCCACCCGCATGAGAACACACAGACACACAGACCGGGGCAAGAGGACGACAGAGACATGCATTGCATTGAGGATGGGCGATATGTGCCCAGAAAATATGGGAATGGGAGAATTCAGACAAAGAAAAAGAAGATAAGAAGTGACACAACATGTTCAAGAATTCTTCTAATAATGAATTAACATGAAAACAACTGATTAGAATTCTTCAAATCATTCATTATTAGGGAAGGAGATGCAACCACCATTCACAAAGATAATGGACAATGGAAGATGAATTGCTTGGAGGATGATCGGACCTTTATCTGGGTCGGTACGTGCAGTTTGGGAGTGTCCAGCTCCAGGAGACAGTCCAAGCCACAGAAAAACATGATGGCGAGGATGATGGCAAAATCACTTATCAGACAGCGGAGCTAGAGGGCATGCAGGGAGAAGATGGATAAGGAAGACATTGTGTTGTATTGGGTTCCTAGCACTGGGACTCATGGACAACAAGGAATGCATCAACTCTAAATACTGATCTGTTTCTTTAAGGGTTAAAAGCTGGTGATATTTTACATCAGAATTTTTGAAATGTGCATATTTTCGTGTTTTTCTCGTTGCACACCCCTGTTAAAAGTAAAACCTGTGAAGAATGAGACGGTGATAAATTGCTTCCGAATGTTTTTGATGTGTAATGTTTTGATGTATATATATATATATATATATATATATATATATATATATATATATATATATATATATATATATATATATATATATATATATATATATATATTCAGTCCTGTTCAGTTTACAGTTCAGTTCAGGTATCGTTTATTGGTATTTTATTTTATTGTTTATTGGTATTTTATTTGCAACCTTTATTTAAATATGCAGAGAGGTTTTAATGGATCAAAGCAAATGGCTACAGTCAGGAGAAGGGTAGCAAACAAATCTAATGCATTGTACTGGACATTCATTACTACTCTTCAGATCTCTAGACTACGTTACAACATAAAAATATCTTATACAGATGTTATTCAAATTTATTTTGAATATGAACTGTTTTTGTTGCAGTTTTAATATTTTGTTTTACTTTGTGTTCAGTAAATTGTCGAGCATTTTAGTTGATTGAGTGATTGTTGTTGTTTGGATCACTTAACTTCACTTCCAAGACCAGCTTTTGATCATTTCTGTCAAATCACCATGGCTAACTATTAGCTCCCTTCAACAGTGAATGATTTGGCTTTAAACAATCCTTTCTTTATCACTGGCAGTCCAAACTGCAACAGCACATCTATTAAGAGGTGCTGGATCTTCTCTAGTTTAGAATTATTTTAATTGACTGCTTAATAAAAGTTGTATCAAAGGTGGAAGATATCATTTTCTTGTTCTCATTTAAGTAAAGAGAGGTGTGGACAGTTTATATTCACTAGTTGCGTTTCCATTACAAATGTGCATAAAACTTTAATATTCTGCATATTCCGCATTAAATAAGAATCACAATTAAAATCACGTGAATAAGTTTGTTTATGTTATAAAGCCTTAACAAACACGCTGATTTTAACAAATATCAGCAGCTTTATCCTTCAAACTGAACAACTACATAATTTACAGGATTGAAGCATTTTTCTCATGCAGGTGCATCTTATTGGCATAAAGACGTTCCATGAGTGTTAAAAAGGGAAAACCTGGGAATTTCTCCAGAAGTCTCACCTTTGTTGGGAAGTAGCGGCTGAACTTGAACTTTTTCAGAGAAACAGTCATGGAGTAGGTGCCGATGAAGAGGATGAAGGACATCAGGGCCAGGTCAGGGACATACTTACAGGAGCTCCCCACCAACACACCACCATACTTCACACACTCTTTCTTACTCAGCTGGCTCCAGTCCAGGTCTGTCAGGTTAAACTAGGAGCCAAGAAGGAGAGCAGGCAAAGGGAGAGATGGGGAGATGTAGACGTAGGATAGGGAGGGTCAGGGATTCAGAGGAAACCAGAGGGAAGGACAGAGGAGGGGGAAAAGGCAAACAGAAGACAGAAGAAAAAAACGGCGATAACAAAAGAAAAAAACAGCAAAAAAGTAGCCACCCTTGTATTCACAAAAAAGATGGCAAACCACAAGTGATGGAAAACGTTTGTGCCGTTGGTCACTTACCAGCAGAGTCATGTTATCATCTGACATAGGAGCTGAAACGTTTAAACCCACAGCAGACGCTGGAGAGGACAGACAGAATTCCTGTCAGTGTTGATGATTTATGTCTTTCATTATCAGATTGTTAGAGCGCTTCATCGGTTCTCATCACATGGCCTGACAAGGTGTGGTACTTACTCACATTTCCACACAGCGTCCAAAAATGAGGCAAAAAAAGACAACACAAAAATATACATACTGAGTAAAAAATAAAGATTTCATGTCAACCACATTAAATGTCTACAGAAGACTAATGTCTTGAATTCTGACTTTAATCTCAAAATTTTGACTTTAATCTTTTGAAGTCAAAAGTCAGAATTATTTTTTTTTGTTCCTTGGTTCTAATCCTCTTCTTTTGCTTCCCTTAAATTGTAATTTTCAGCATGGTTTTCAGTTGACCCCAGAGTTTACAAACACTATATCAGTTATGTATAACCTTCTCCTCTCAGAATAAACCTTTCCCATTTGTTTAGAATCCAGAGGTTTAGATATATTTAATAAGTTTTTATTAGAAATTCCTTTCTTTCACTTTTTGACTTGTCAGCTGTTTTAGGTATTTTTCCATAGGTTTGCTGGGATTTCGCTCCACTTTGTGGGCACGTTGTCCTACACGCTTTTTCAATTCTACTCTGTAATTTTCTTTGGGACTGAAATCAGAGCTTTTGTGATGATTATTAAAAAAACATTGCCACTTTCTAACTAATCTGGCAGTAATTTTGGGTTGTTGTCATTCTTGACTAAGTAATCAGACATAAATTTAAAAAGGAGCGGGAAAAAAGTAGATGCTTTTTTTTATGCTTGTCAGCAGCAGATGGTGTCACCTGAGCCAAACTGTCTCATGCTTTACATTCCTCTCGTTCAGCTATAGTCAAAAGAACAAACTGTGGACAGTTTGAAGTCTTACCCTGGTCTGGGGCCACACATTCACACTTGTAGGATGTAACGTAATCTGGCTTGAAGCCGCGGTTGATTGGGTAGTACTTAAAGGACGCGACCTGTGGGAAACAGAACATGTTTGTGTGTTCATAATGAGGATGTCTACAAATCTTCCATCATGTTGCCCACCATCTTCTTAATGGCGTCCGAGATGAAGATGAAGGAGATGAGGCTGGAGAAGCCCTCCTCTGTGAAGCGGGTCATGTACTTGATGATGTAGCTGGCGTCAGAAACGACCAGCAGAAAACACTGCAGACACGAGTGCAGACCGATCCACAGCCGCAGCTCCATGTAGTCTATGCTGTTGTTCCTGTTAGAGCAGCCAATCAGAGCAAGAGTAAGAGGAGATGCCGTCAGTCACAATGCACCATCTTATGTTCATTATTGAGCAATACTACAGGTGATTTATTAAGCTTCCTTGAACGGGTTAGGATAGGTCTCATTACCTTTTTTGAGCAAATTCATTCTTAGATAATGAAACCTTAGTTGTTTAAATGGCAGATGTGCAATTATGCAACATCACATCTTTGAAAAGCAAAAGTGGTGCCTCCTGCACAACCAACAAGACTGCAGCAAGTCAACAGGAGGTAAGTCAACAAAACACTTATCGTTTCCAGCAGCCACATTACAGCACAGACAGCAGTAAAACCAGCTGGGCAAATGGAGTGGAGCTCCTCTTGGGTTGCTAGTGTTACGTCAAAACTTTGTGTTACTTCAATCAACCAATTTTATCTATAATTCACCCTTCATGTTGGAGGCAGGTCGCTGGAAACACAAAACAAAGAGTACTTCTGACCAGGGTTTGAACTACCCAGGGTCACAGTCTGCAGATGCAAATACCAGAGTTGTGAAGTAAAGTGAAACTGGTGGGATTCTCCCTTTAGCTCCAATCTTTATAAGAGGGCTGGTGGATATTAAAAGCGATGTACCTTCATCTTTTCTTCACTTCCCTGGACTATCCAGGGGAGTCATTGCTGTATTGTTTGCTTAATCTCTTAATAAAATAATAATCAAAATGCATTTTGATTCGTTCTTAATTGACTCAGCATTTCACCTTAAGTAAGACTTATTTCGGTAACACTTTATTTGAAGGGTTGTGCATAACACTGACATGACACTGTCATAAACATAACACCTGTCATAAACATAAAGAAGTCTTTATGAATGTTTATCACAGTTATCATAAAGTGTCATTTGGTAAATAACGACCCTTTAATGCAAAGATGCTCTAAAAGTTGCATTAAAAGTCCATTAAAAGTGTCAACTTTGCATGATTTTGTAAATTATGATAATTTAATGATAAGTGGGCATTTTTAATGGACTTTTAATGTCATTATTTACCGAATTTTTTGAAACAGCTAATTTTCCAGACACCAAAAAACGTTAACTTGTTGCCAAAAAATGACTAGGTGTTTTTTTTGGTTTGTTTTTTAGAATTTAGCTTAAATTCAGTAGACAAGTTATTTTTAATCCAATAAGATTGTATCTGGCAAAAAAAGTATTATTTGTTCCCACCCTAAGGTTAGAAATGTTTATGTACTTTTACCAATTTTTGGTTAAATTATTATACGCATTTTTCTCTCTTTTTGATTTCTTTTAAAAAGAAAAAGGAGAATTGCAAATTGGAAGAGACGGGAGCATAATGCCAAAAATGTCAAGAGCAAGACATTGTATAATTATGTTAAGAGCAAATGAATCAAAACTAATAAACTTGATAATACAAGAAAATAGAAATTGGCATGCTAAAACTACTACTGATATACTACTGTTCTGCTTACTTATTACCTTATTCTGTTACAGTATTCAATACAATCCCAAGAGAACATTTTGAACAAATAAACTCAATCAAACAAATAAAATATTTTCCATCTGTCTCACTTGCTGAACTCATAAAGCAGTTTTTCGAAGATGAGGATGGGTCCGGTTGAACTGAGGATGATGAGAGGCTGTCCGCCGAACAAACAGAAGACGGTTCCTGCTAGAGCAGTGCCAAGAAAACTCTCCATCACTCCCTGGAAAAACGAGACAAGGAGGACGGGTAGATCGTCAAACGTATGCTGCAGTCAGTTAAATTTACTGCTCTGTTACTTTCAGCATTAAGTAGACATTACTCCTGTTTACTAAGACCTGGTAATTGTCCGTAGCGTCTCCCAGCAGTCCGCCGAAGGTGATTGCGTTGGTAATGCATCCCAGGTAGATGAAGAGCACTGCAGAGATGGATTGGATATGGAAGCCATCGTAGATATCACTACAGTAAAAGGGAATCTTCCTTTTGATGTCCAGCCACAGGCCACCGCAAAATCTGGAAAACATACAGGACTAAGTTCAACACAAGTTACCTTACAAGTTCAATCAATCAATCAATCAAGTTTATTTATTAAGCACAGTTCGGCAACAAGTTAATTCAAAGTGCTTTTCATCATGAAAACATCATAAAGTAAACAGCTGTGAAACCAGAAACAGACATTATATTTTGTCAAGTGTTAAAATCAAAACACATAAAATATGTTGGTCAATGTTCTATTTATTATGGGGCAAAAGCAACTCTGAACAGGTCCTGATTTAAAGGAACTCAGTGTTTCAGCTGTTTTCCAGTTTTCTGGACGTTTGTTATAGATTTGTGGTGCATAGAAGCTGAATGCTGCTTCTCCATGTTTGGTTCTGGTTCTGGATGCAGAGCAGAACCAGAAGACCTGAGAGGACTGGATGGTTGATACAACAGCAGCAGATCTTTAATGTACAGTATAGTGCTGCTGAGCCGTTCAGTGATTTATAAACTAACAGCAGTATTTTAAAGTCTATTCTCTTAGCAGGAATGTAGAACTGGGTGATTGTGCTGTATCTTCCTGGTTTAAAAAAAATCAAAAATTATAAATCACATGTACATAAGCATTAAGTCTTTGCTCTTTATGTGTATGGAGCGCCATTGATAGCACTTTACAGCCTCCTAGTTGGACGATGGCGCTAAATATGTCTCTACAAGATTGGCACACCAGTCTGAGTATGTTGTCTCATTCTTCTCAGTTGTTCCTTTCAGTCTCAGCCAGGTTAGATAGGAAGCTTTGGTAGGTGACCATTTCTAGGTTCAGAGATGTTCTGGTCTAATCCAGGTCAAATACATTTTGCTCCTGATTCCACTGATTTATTGTCTTGGCTGGATGCTTTGGGTTGTTGTCATGTTGAAAGATGAATTATTGTCTTAGCCTGGTGTCCAGGGCACTCTGAAGCAGTTTCTCTCAAATAATTAGTTTGTTTTTGGCTGTTAAATCTCAATACAGACTATGGTCACTCAGTTCCTGCCACAGAAATAAATGACCACATTGGAGCTCAGTGTGAAAGCATAGGCTATAAAACCTTATGTAAATACCTCCCAAAGAAAATAGCTGCATTTTATATTTACGTAATTTGACATTTCGAAAGTAAATTTGCTTAATGGAAACACGCCAATTTAAAAAATACTCTCATTTGTCTATAAAAAGTTTTGGCGCTAGAATGAGGTGGGGTTTTTTCTTGGTTGTATTGAAATTGGTTTATCTTGCAAACTGCGATAGAACCACTTTTTTTTTCCACCAGACAAGTCACATGATAAACAACCAAATATTGCTACTGGTGCAAACCACAAAGAAGATGACGACCGGAAGTAGTAGGATGATGGCCCTGCATGTTTTTCCAGCAGATATTGCTGCATGCTTACAGCCACACTGTTTAGAATATCCTACAGATCGTCTGTGACTATTTGTTGCAGACATTCATTTTAAAGTTTTCTGCTTACCTCCCAGTGAACTTCAGTTCTTCTCCCAATTCATGCTGAACAGGAAGCTCATCGTCTTCTCCACCGGCGGCCCCACCAGCCGAGCCGTTCATCTGACCCAACTCGTTCAGGTTGAGGACTGACTTCCTGTAACACCAGTGGTCAGTACAATTTGGTCTTATTCACCACAACAGATTCTTAGCCATTATGAGATACTCAGACTGCAAGATCTTCAAACTACAACTGTAAAACTATAATGATACATGCTGCAAGTAAATTATTCTGCTTAAAATGATCCTGACCTACTTTATACAGTACAACAAAATAACCAAATCTTACTGTATCTAAACACCATAGAGTCCAGGGTGTCGTAATGAAGACCTGGGGCCAAGTCCGGCCAGACTTTTATATATGCAGATGTATACATAAATAGAACCTTCAAGATAACAATTTTTACTCTTAAATATTACTTTATCAATCAAATCAAGGAATTTTGATCTGTTTGTTGCCAAATTACTCCCACCTGCAGGTGGCAGTATTTCTTACTTCTAATGTGCTGCTGCTTGAGATTTCCTTACAAGTTACAATCTATACACGCGTAACAAAAACACTCATCAATTGCAATATTGCGAAATTTGTTGCAAATATTTCGAAATTAGAAACAAAAACTGTCACGAAATCCTGGAGGGGATTGATAAATGGGAAAAGATTTTCAACATTATTTAACCTTAAAAAGTACTTTTCGAATGCAAACGCTATTTATTCATATTTTAACAGTTTGTTAATAAGTTCTACATCAACAACCATCTATTCTAGAAACCTCCATGATGTTGATTCGACCCAAAATGTAAATGAACTTGACACTCCTGCCCCAGACCAGCGGAATCAAGTCAAAGGTCTAATACCTGCAGCTGCTGAAACAGGTGTTATCTTCACAAGAACATTACATTGTTATAGAAACAATCTTCCCAGGACTTACCTCATTTCTGCTGATGGAACCTTCTTTGGGGGTTCAATACGTATTTTGGGGTCCCATTCCCCTGGGGGAAGGACAATCACCTCATCCAGGAACTCATCAACTCCTGCAATCAGGTCGTCACGGTCCCGTGCTTTGTAGGCGACGTCACTGAACAGCTGATGGCAATAAGAGGCTGCAGTCACACCAATGATCAAATGCTTTTACTAGAAAACGTCTAACTGAGTTAGCTTCTTACATCGTCCACCATCAGAGTTGCGATGGCTCTGCCGATTTCATTGTAGGACTTAGTTTTGCCTTGAGGGCCCAGCAAGATGAAGAGGAACCTGAAGAACAGAGTGGTTGATAAACCCAGAACATTTGTCAGAGCGATGATGGAGTTAAGACCCTACCTGGTTGGCACAGGAACCTCAGTGAGGCCTCCCAGAGTGGTGGCTTGAGCCAAGCGTACAAAGGAGACAAACGGCTTGTCCAGAAAGTCCACCTCACCAATCAGCACGTTGGAAGCTTCTGCATCGCGAGGAATCTTCTTCATGAACTTATTCTTCAGCTGTAAGAAGGAAGGCAAGCTCTCAAAAGAGTGATGCAGTGTTTTTTCCCCCTCAAATACCAGTAGATCTCAAAGAATTGGAAGTAAAAGTGCAATTTTTCTTGCCAGTCATCTGAAAAAGTAAAACTTGTTTCGTTCAGAATTATCACACGTAGCGTTAAAATTCTCCAAGCCTTTGCGTTTTGTACTTCTGATGATTACGGCTTACACCCACACACATGCTCTGTTTAGAAGATCCTACAAACTCACAATGAAAAACCAAAATTCAGTGTCTCAGAAAATGAGAATGCTGTGTAAAATATCATTAATAGAAACTCATGGTGTTAGTTAATTAACTCAAAACACCTGCTAAGGTTTCCTGAGCCTCTAAACTGAACTGAAGGCAGCTTTCACAGCAACATGGGCTTCCTTTACACCTACACAGTGACACAGGCTGATCTCCTCCATGCCACAGTGCATTGATGCAGTAATTCATGCAAAAGAAGCCCCAACCAAGTACTGAATACATAGAAATGAACATACTTTTCAAAAATCTGACATTTGTAGTTAAATATTTGGTCTAATGTGACATTTTCATTTTCTGAGACACTGAATTTTGGGTTTTCTTTACCCGACACCCATCATCATGAACATTTTAAAAAGTTAAATCTTGAAATATCTTACTGCATGTGTAATGGATCTCTATAAAAGGACCGCTTCACTTTCTTAGATGAATGGCAACAAATTTTGCACTTAAATAATATACACAATATTGTTATTCTTGAAGACGAACTAGTAAGTTCTTCTGACACTACAACACATTTTTGATCACTGGGAAGTAATTACTTTCATTAGTAGCAGTACTAAGCATACTGAAGTACACAGCCAGCTGCTCAGTTGTAAAGTGAGCGTAACTCTTGTGTTTGCATTACTAAATGGGCTTTATGACTCTACATTCCAACTGGGCTCTGCCTGTTTTGTTATTTCACAATTGCAAACATAGATACAGTAAAAAAAAAAAAAAATCCTGTAACTTTGTGTCACAGCTTTGTTGTTGTGTACCCATGTTTCTCTGCCAAAAAGCACGTGGCAGTGGAGCGGTGGGCGCTTAAATCAAAATCTCTTTATAATCTGTTAATGCTGCTTTCAGAGTCAATACACCAGCTGGTCCTCTTTCACTGCCCGCCTTTGCACTTTGGTCCTAAACAAACACTACAACATACGCACATGCACACACACCTACACACACGCACACGCACGCACACGCACGCACGCACGCACGCACGCTAAAACACTTGACCATAGTTCTTTTTTTTTCTTCTATCTGCATTTATTCTCTTGGATATTTATTTGCAATGATTTGAAATGTTGTTGCAAATATTTGATAGCACGTCCGCTACTTTATCCCATAATTATGCAAACTATCAAGAACAAAGAAAACTCTGAGGTACAAAGCCAGCTTTTCTGAACAAATGCTTACCTCCTCTCAGTCGGTCACATGGGAATGTTTCGTTATTGCTGGCTTTGAAGTGTGTGTCCTCATATTTCCCCAGTGTAGCACATAAACACCACATGATTTCTGCCGCTAAAGTAACAACCAATTCTTGTGAACTTTGAAAATTCTCAAAGAACTGTTTTTTTTTTTGTTGTTGTTGTTTTTATTGCCACGTATTAAAAACTTGTGAAAGTTGCAGTTATTTGAAGCTACAGTTCATGGTCACATCATGGTCTCAAATCTTTATAGTCAGATAAGAACTGATCAGATTGAAAAAGATCCAGGGAAGGGTTTCAATGGTTTGCAAATTGTTTAAATGTGCACCTGCTTTGTAAGAGCACTGCACATTTTATAATCTGCTCTAGATGTTTTAAATTACAGCTGTTTCTTTAAATGTTCTGAAGAAGTCAGAGCTTTTCTAGTAGAGCACCATCCCCATTTTAATCTAGTTTTTGTCAGTTTTAATCAAACTCCATTCCATTTGCCTATAAAGGTTCATTTGGTCGGCTGTGAAGGCATAAGGACCAAAAAGCCAAACTCAAACCTCGGTCTCAGTTTGGAGTGAACTCTGGTTCAGTTCAAATGCTTATGTGGATACCAGCAGGAAGTGGACTTTAGCGCGGGAACATTCTGGGTAAATTCAACCAAAGCAAATGTGCAAGGCCAGCACTAGACGGAGAAAATGTCTCGTGGTCTTTTACCAACGACAAAAAAGAAATCCCACAACCACTAAAATCTGACACCACTCCAGTTTTATTTTGTGAAGCAGTGGTGGGAAGTAACGTACTTAAGTACAATTTTTGTGTATTTGTACTTTACTCAAGTAGATTTAATAATGGGTACTTTCTACTTTTAGTCCACTACATTTTACAGTAAGTATCTGTACTTTCTACTTCACTACATTTCTACAGAACTGTCGCGTTACTCGTTACATCCAAGTCCCACTGAGCTTTTTTTCCGTTAAAATGTGACGTTCAGGGACTTAAGGTGGCGCCGTAAAATCCAAGCAATAACGTGACTTACGTGTCTGTTGTCACCCATCGCCTCCACCTTTAATCGCACGCGGAGCTCCAGACATGCGCAGTGGTTTCCTCTGAGCGGGAGAAGATGTCTGTCTAATGTCAGTACTATAATAGCGCTGCATAAATCGATATGGCAACATGTAAAATCAGCAGCGCTTCGCTTTCACAGTCGGTTCAGACTTCGTCCAACTTTTAGCATCACTTGGAAGGAAAGTTTAAAGAAAGGTTAGATCTGTGGACGCGATGCTACCAAAGCTAGCTGTACAGAGACACATGTTACATCTGCGATTAAAAAAAGTTGTCACTCATGCGCTGAATTACTGTGTGGAGATGTTGACTGAGGTGTCGCATATATGGGACAACGCTGGTACCAAAGTCTGCATTGATATGACATTCAGGAACGATCCGATTCTTCTGGACGGATCTTTACTGATTAAATTTATTTCAGCTCTAAGTATTTAATATCTAGGTTTTTTTTATGGGAATGTGAATCTTTCACATCAATTTGAGAAGCAATTTTGATTGGTAAAAGATAATTTTTTTGTGTCACATAGCGCAGGGTGCTGGTCTTGACTTGGTATTGGGTAGGTGGTCTTGACTACAACTCTGCTACACGGTGTCCTCCCCCACCCACTTTCTTTCCATCCCCTATTTGTTGGATTTCTTTCAAAATAAAAGCCACTAGTGGCAAAAAAAGTGAAGTTCATGTTATGTTAGGACAGGAGACAAGATGTTTCCATCCCTGAAATTATGATGCATAGAATCACATATCTAAGTCTAAACTATGTTACAGAGTAAACACAATAAAAACATGCTTTATCTGTGGCATTGTTCATTAAAATGGCACATTTCTAATGTATTAAAATTAAATATGATTGGTTCACTTAATGATATTGTATTAGGGATTAGGTAATCCATTCAGCAAGTACTTTTACTTTTAATACTTAAGTATTTTTAAAAGCCAGTACTTTTTTACTTTTACTTAAGTACAAATGTTAATGTGGTAGTTTTACTTTTACTTGAGTACATTTTTGACTGTGTATTTGTACTTTTACTTAAGTACATTATTTGAGTACTTTCTCCACCACTGTTGTGAAGAAGAAAGTTGTGCTCAATGTCTTCTACAGAGGTTTTTATGTCGTTTCCTTCAGTTGTTCTTGGTGCAGCGCCCCCACAGGCGAGGAGGATGAAAAGATCTGTCAAAGCGTTTGGTTGGTGTGACAGTGCAGTGTGAAATAGAACCACAGCAGCTGAAAATGGAACAAATGTTGCAATTCTGGTCCCCAATAGAACCGAGTCTACAGGACTGTAAGTTATGAAAACATCCATAGAGTCCAAAAATTTAAAAGAATTACATGGGTGAGATACAAATAGCAATGATCTGAAACGAACACTGAAATGATAAATGCTCATCAAATAAAGGCAATAAAAAATGGAAAAATAAACACACTAATTCCTTTTACACAAAATACAATAAAACAACATTCACCTGGTCGGTACTTGGCGTGTCTGAAATATCATTCATGCTTCGGCTCTGGGCAGGATCTGTGGAGAAAGAGCACACTTATTCTGGCATCACAGAGATGTTCAAATGTAGTTAACAGATCAACATTACATTACATATTGAAACGTGCCGAGTCATTACATCAAGGTACAGGTAGGCCACCAAGGTTCTCAACAAAACAGATCAACAAATTATCAACCAAAGGCTGTGAATACTTGCATGAATGTGATTTCTGTAACATGAAGTCTGTAACGTAAAATGTGGGAAAACGTGAATACTTTCCAGATGCACCGTAAATTATGTGAATCACACACGGATCTTTCCATGCATGCACATAGGAAGCATTAAGTGTTGCAATCATGCAGTAGCCAGAGGTGGAATTTGTGGAAAATGGTGTTGATTAAATCAAAGAATAACACATTCAACTTAAGAAACTGAGAGGTTGAAAAGACTGTGAAGAAGTACAATGTGTGTTATTGCATTAACATAATCTCACCTTGAATATTTTAGAAAAATCCAACCTTTCATTTGAGTACAGGTTTGTCAAATAACTGGAAAATTACAATTCTTTCAAAGTAAATGTAAACTTACTCCAATGAAACTTTACTTTTTAGAGTTTCTATGAACTTTGAATTTGAAACCCATGACTTTTATTTGAATGAGGTATAAAGCAGAAATGATACAGAAGTCACTCGGGGGATATATATTTATGCATCCCAGCATGCTCAGTGGGCAGGATAATAATAAGGGAGCTCTCTGCTGAAGAACAGCAGCAGAGTGCAGCATCGTGTCGCCATCCCTCCTAACTGCTGTTAGACTCCATCTACATGGCAATCAGTTGATTCTCAGGCATGCCAGGAAAAGCCTCTGCTGTCCTCTTGGTTGAATGGTCAGCAGTGGATACAATCAAATTGAAAGTTCTAATTTCTATTGTATTTTAAGTGCAATATTATTTTTGCAATCAGAAGTCAATTTACCTCAACTGCTTTGTTGCTGAAATGTGCTATCCAAACAAACTTGACCTTAGTTAAAGCTGCAATGTATAACTTTAATAAAATAATCTGTTTTTTCTACATATTTGTTAGAACTTTCATTATGTTGCGACAGTATGGTATCCCTGTGCTAGGTACAGACACACACAGCTCAGTCAGAAACTCCCAATCAGAGCCAGGAGGAGGGTCTTAGTTAGAGCTGCTCAAGCTCTCCCCCATGCTGTCTGCAATGCCACTGCTTCTTCTGGATGAACGCTAAAGCTAATTAGCATGGCCACTGATGACGGCGGAAAAACATTTTTCCTGGAACAATAATTTGTTCCTCCACCATTAGCACACTGAGCAGCGTGTACACAAGCTTGATTGATAGTGCAAAGACTTTCCTCCTGGTTCTGATTGGCTGATTTTGAGCGGGAACGGTGCATTTCTGCAGGTGACAATAGCAGCACTAGGTGGAGAAGCTTGATTTTTTTTTTTCACAGATCATCTGTCTTATATTTATACTGTCACAATATGGTGACAATTTCAACAAATATGTAAAATCCCTATTGTTTAACAAAGTTATACCACATTAGCATCTTCCTAACATGGCTGCCAATTAATTTGACCACATCTGTATTTTTAGGGGGGTAGCAGCACATTCCAAATTTGATCAGAACAGATTTCATATTTCAGCCGTACATTAGTCACTGTGTATATTTATTGATTTATTAAAGTGCCATGACAGTAGAGTGTTTTCCGCAGCACTCCACACCAAACCACTGCAAGAATGGGCGAGCTGTTAATTATTTTATATACCAGGTAGGGCTGTTGTAAACGATTATTTTAGTAATCGAGTAATCTATAGATTTTTCTTACGATTAATCGAGTAATCAGATAAAAACAATTATGAAATAAAATATTGGTAAATCTTCCATAACACCAGTGTTACTATCGGATATCAACATCAGTCTATTTTTCCACATTTGAGCTTCCCTACCAGTTACTTTTTTGTAGACCGGGGGAGCAATACGGGATATTTACGGCTCCTCCGTTCAGAAACTCATCTACCAGCCATGTTCCGCCTCCCGTTTGTTCAGACCGGGATGATATAAGTTCATTGTGCGGTTCGTCCGTAAAGCTGCTCTTACCCTGTAAGCATCAACCATCAGCCGCCCGCCGTGTTCAGTCTCTCCGCTCACCTGTATAAATCCTCCTCAGCTTCTTCCTGCCGTTCAACCAGCAGCTCCGGAGCAGAAAGGCTGCCGAACTCCCGGCACCGCGCCGGCCATTTTAAGGATGTTTATTGGTCCCACAAAAACGATGAAAACCCGGAATTATCACCAATCAGTAAAATCCCCGCAGGCCGAACTTGAAGATTGGACGTTATACCGCTAACACATAGCATCCGTCAACAACTCAGAGACGGAAGTCAGAGCTCCGCGCAACGCAAATAATGTTCCGGCTGAAACACGGTGCGCTAAATGATAAAACATAAATTAACGAAGCTTCGAGGCAGGTCAATTTTCCTCGAGGAATTTTAATAATCGAGGTACTCGAATCACTCGAGGAATCGTTTCAGCCCTAATTCCAGGTCTCTATAGCAACTCTGAAGAGATTAATAAATGCTGTTTAAGCTGTTTAACAGGCACCACTAGCTCTACGTAATAAACACACCATGGTTTGTTTGCAGTCGGATAGCAGATATCATTGGACATAGCTGTTACACCCCTAATTATTTCATTTTCTTTCATATATGGATAGAACATATGCCTCGTATATACGTGTGTGTGTGCGTGTACGTGTGTGTGTGTGTGGTTGAGACTCACGCAGGTGACCAAGGCTGCTTGACTGCCGAGAGCGTAGGTCTTCAGTGGAGCGATGGATCCCAGAAGCTGAGCTAGTACTACGAGTCAGATTGACCTGAGGACTACGGTCTGACAGACCAGCAGCAGAAATGGAAACAATGAACAGAGAAGAGCTGATTTCACAAGGAGAGAGGGGCAACTGGCGATCATCATGATGGCAGAAAACAAGGGAAGCAACATGATTGGAAATGATCAAGAACTTACAGACTTCTTTTTGTTGATTTGTAAATGAAAATGTAAGCGCTTACTGGAGGGCGTGTTGGAGGACTTTCCGATGTCTGCCAGCGAGCGATGAATTGGTTTCTTGGTCTGGTGACGATGCTTTCTGAGCAACACGAAGATGATCTTCTCCTTCAGATCCGGAGGAACAAGACTGTCGGCTATTTGACGATCCACAATCTCCTCTGAAGCAAAGTGTTTATGCATTTAGCATTCAGATTATTTAGCAATATTCCCCAAGAGAACATGAACTCACCGTCTCCTTGTGAGAATATTTGGAGTTTTTACTCTACAGAATCTTAAAACTAAGGTAACCCAAACACTGGCACTGGGTTGAACTTTTTGCCTAATCAATGTCAACAACATCTTCTACCATTTGTACCAGTGAGTGCGAACAGGACTTATTGTC
The DNA here is from genome assembly GCF_904066995.2 of Poecilia reticulata. Lineage (NCBI taxonomy): Eukaryota > Metazoa > Chordata > Actinopteri > Cyprinodontiformes > Poeciliidae > Poecilia > Poecilia reticulata. The sequence goes on from NC_088841.1 coordinate 3,146,333, forward strand.
TGTCCCTTTTGTTCTGCAAATGTTCTAATCCACTTCTTTAGTCATCTGAATCTTTTCGGTAAAATAGAGCCTCACAATATATTGAATCTTAATATCTGCAATATTTGTAGTTTCAAGTGTCGTGTCATAAAATTCTACTTTCTGGCCGCAGTCAGAGATGGGTAGTAACTAGTTTCTTTTACTCAGTTACAGTAACATGAGTAACTTTAAAAAACAAACAGATTTGGAAACCTTTTTTTTTTTATGCCTGACTTTTTTGTTACTTGTATGAATTATTGTCATTTTGATTCTTAAAATACCAAAATTCCCTCTAACTTTATATCTTGGTCCATCTGATAATGTAATTTTTAAGTATTAAACGATTGATAATTTGATCAGTTACTCACTCAGCAGTTGAGTAGACTTTTTACCAAATACTGTTTTACTCTTACTTGAGCAATTTATTGACTACTTTTTACTATATACTTGACTAAAAATGTTCTGAAGTAGTGCTCTACCCACCTCTGGTAAGTTCATAAAAACCCTTATACCATTTTACACTCCTTAGCAGAAACCTAAACTATCCTTCAAAGATTTAAACGACATATCTTGTGAGACTCACCCACTATCTGTGGCAGTGAGTAGCCCTCCAGGTCCAGCAGAATGCTTCCTGTCTGCAGGCAGGTCCGGAGCTCAAACAGGCTATGGAGGGTCAGCGTGGAGACGTGAGGCTTGCTCCATCTTTCTCCACCCTCCTCCACCTTCTCCTCAAACTTCACCCACCTGAAGAGGACCAGCTCATCTCAGCAAATAACGTTCAAGTGTTGATCTTCCAAGAGAGAATCGGAGAGATGGATATTTCTAGCCAAGGGTGAGCGATTAGTGTTTCAGTTAGCAAGGCTGATTTTCCCTTTGCTTTAGTCACATGAAGTGTTGGGTTGCTTTTACTCACCAGCCTCAAGGAACCAAGTGGAACCTTTAGACCCTATAAAAAGCGACCTGAAATCCTAAAGCAACAGCCACCTTGGTACTTTCCTGGTACTTTGGTTCTGTGATAAATGTACCTGGCAGACTCTTTCCATTCCAACTCTTCTCCATCATGCTGCAGTGTGTCCATCTCAGTGAAGATGGTCGGTGTTGGGGTGGTGTCATCCTCACCCAGGATGTGGCGAAGACGCTCCGCAGCAGGAGAAACTACAGATACACACAACCAGTCTCAGGTTTTATTTGCAGTCCTGACAGATTCGGTACGAAGCTCATCCAAACCTAAATGGTGGATGGTGATTATTGTATAGCGTTTATAAATCACCTTATTTAATCGATTCCGATTTTAATTTAGATAATTGCTTAGCTTTCCAGTAAGGAGGTAAGACCACTTGACTAAAGGCTCTCACATACTTCATCCAAAGTGCTGAAATTGGTTCTCATGGACATGAGACAAAAAATGCATCATTTTGTTTGCAGGGAGACATTTGCCTTCACTTCTTGAGTCCAGCCCTCGGTTGAACTGTTATGTGAATGTTGCTTGACTGGTCACTGGTATCTGGATAGCCTTCGAGAACGAAGCTCCTCCTCTGACAGAGCAGCTCTCTCCCGAGACTCCCCCATGCAGCTCCTACAGACTAGCCAGCATCAATTAGCAAGCAGCTGGTGGAATTGCTCATCTGAGCTCATCATACGAACTACTCGGATCAACGCTGGTAAAAACGTTGTTTAAGGTTAACAGAGGAGCCATGTTGTGAGTGACTGAAGCCAATCACTCCTATATTGATTGCTAGGCAACAGACCAACAATGATTCAAATACAAAACCAAAATGTAGGCAAAACACAATTTTGCTTGATTTCTCAAACATGCATGAGAAAAATCAAGGCAATACCCCAGTTATGTTTTTGAAGAGAGAATAACATAATGACCTGATGTCATTATGTTAGAAAAGTTAATTTTGCAGCTGCACAGTGGCGCAGTTGGTAGAGCTGTTGCCTTGCAGCAAGAAAGTTCTGGGTTCGATTCCCGGCCCCGGTCTTTCTGCATGGAGTTTGCATGTTCTCCCTGTGCATGCGTGGGTTTTCTCCGGGTACTCCGGTTTCCTCCCACAGTCCAAAAACATGACTGTCAGGTTAATTGGTCTGTCTAAATTGCCCCTACGTGTGTGTGTGTGTGTGCATGGTTGTGTGTCCTGTGTGTCTCTGTGTTGCCCTGTGACAGACTGGCGACCTGTCCAGGGTGTACCTCGCCTCTCGCCCGGAAAGTTAGCTGGAGATGGGCACCAGCAACCCTCCCGACCCCAATGAGGGACAAGGGTGAAAGAAAATGGATGGATGGAAGTTAATTTTGCATAATACTGCCCTTTTGAAACACATTATTCATCCTTACCAAACAAACCTTAGTGTCTGTACTGATTATCTGGTGACCATGTGAGATCCATCACCCGACACCTCTTTCTAATTTTATTTTAGACAGATCAATCTCCATTACCATCCTGAGCCAGGAGGCTGCAGTTCACTCGCACGCCAGAGTACACAACATCCCTGATCATCAGTTTGTTCCTCTTGAAGGAAGTTACTGATGAAAATGATGAAACATTTGAATTCGTTTTTATTTACGAAGAGTTTGTGTTGCGTGTAACAATGACAGTATTTAGTATTTAGCAGTATTTAGTTCAAAACAATGTCCCAAAGAATAATCACTGTTTCAGATACTTGGCCAGCTCAGAGTCTGGGTACCTATTTATGGCTGAACTCTGAGTGAGCAGCCACCGTAATCCCACAGGAAGACGGGGTAGGACGTTGGCATGTGTTGTTTTTGCAACATTTTGAGTCATTTTTTCCGGCCAGTGAAAAGAAAACATCATTCTACTTTATTGACCTCGCTGCAGAACTAAGCTATCAGTTGTAAAGAAGGAAAAACACAGTCGGCATGTTCTGCCTCAGCAGGATGATCAATACCATGTAACCACTTGATCAAATGATGATAGGTTTCATAGGGGCATCAATTATACCACAAGCATGACTGAAAGTGTATAACAGGACTATTTTAGATTAGGACACTAAATTATTCAGTAAATATCTGGTATGGATAGGTTTTGTGTGATTAAAATTGTTCTGAAAATAAAACAACAATACAGCAATATGGATTGTGTTCATCCGATCTGCAGTCTTCCTTCACTAACAAACCCATTGTTTTATTCTGTTGATGAGGAACAGTGGCTGTGTGTCTATTAGCCTTAAAACAACGCAAATTGGAATTAAATACATTAATTTGCTCAATGAAAACACGATAATTTTGAAAAAACTCGCATTTTTTGATAAAAAGGTTTTTTTGTGCTGGCATGAGGTGGTTTTATTGCTCTATTGAAATTGGTGTATTTCACAAATCTGCAGTGGAAACACTTTTTGTTACGTGATTAGCAACCGGATGCTAGTACTGCTGGAAAAGATGAAGACGGTATCAAGTAGTAGTAGGAGTATGATGACGTGGCATATTTTATAATGAATTATCACATTAACTAACTTATTCAGATGCATACATTTTAGTCTAATCATAGAGAACCATAGAACAGACGGTTTGGTTTGGTCTCAAACTGGATTAAATATCAAAATCAGAGCTACAGCTACATTTAACAGTGACTCAAATGTCACTGACAAATACATTTAGCCTCTGTGTAGAAATCTGTTGAAGTCTAAGTTAATCCAGAATTCCATGCTAACCTTATCAAGTAGCAATAAGGAGATCCATGGTAATACTTTGCATAAATGCTTCCTTTCAAACTTTGAGCTGTTTGGAAACTTACAGACTGATTCATTAAAGTACTGAATGCTTTTCACAGAAACAATGTGTACAAACTTTGAAAAAGTGAAGTTCTAATTGACGTTACACCAAAATGAAATCTGCATCCTTATCTGTGCTGTTAAGCAAATGGCATTTGTCTGTGTGGTGTGTTTGCATGAAAGACTGGGCAGACAGCAGGTGTTAAATCATGACCTGAGAACTTAAAATGCTGGAGCTTAACAACAGGATTCTCTGTTTCTGTGCAAAACATTCCCAATATGGACAGCTTATGCTTTATTATTATCAAAACTACAGCTAACACTTTTGCATCAATCACTTGCCAAAAATGGAACCCCACAAACATTGATGTGTCCTTCAAATCTGCCCATATGAAATTATTATGTGGCCCCAAAAAATCAGCTTAAGCCACTACAAAGTTAAGCAACAGACAGCCACTATACTCTGTTGCCACTAAATGTGGCAACAGAGTGTATTGAATAGCTCTGGCTTTCCAAGGTAATAAGCTCATTCTGCTATATTGATCTTGGTGACATGACAGTTTTTCCATGCAGCATAAGCAATGGGTTTTAGTTTTCACAATGGAATTGTGGCCAACAAGCTGTGATGTTGTCTTAGAACAAGAAATGTTTCTAGTCCTAACTGTCGGTGCTAAGGTCTGAGTGCCTAACGAACAAACAAACAGCCAGTTTAAGCAAAGCGTTTATTGGTGCCTCTTTGACCTCACAGTCAAGACAAACGTCTGCACATTGGACTTTGTAATGAAGAGAGCTTCATTACTGGGTCTACTTTTACTTAAATCACTGTATAGCACTTTAAATGCACTTTATGAACAAGCACTTTATTTAGCACTGCACTTTAAGCAGAGATTTGCACATAAATAGCAATTTGCACACGAGAAGTTTTAATGGTATTTATTGAGTATTTTTAGTAATTAGCATGTAGCCTTTTGTTCTGGGCTCTGCACAGCTGCTCCTCATTGGAAAGTGAGCTGGTTGCCTGTGGAGGGAGGATAATTGTTACTCAGAGCAATGAGCTACTGGTGGGTAAAACTGAACAAATGTGTGTGCATAATCTGTGAAGTGTGGAGTGCTGATATTGAGTGACTCACCTGTCTTTCTGTGTCCTCTCCAGGATGTTTGGGCAATACTACCCCGGGGTCCAGACACCATTTATAGGTTTTGGGAGAGGCCATTGAAAGTGTGGGAGATAATCGTTTATGGGTTTTTGTGGTGTTTCATTTGGTGTAGGATAAAATATGAAATATTTATAAAAAGTAAATTTAAATGTTTATATTTATTAAAGTGTATTTTATTTAAATAGGTGGAGATTTGTTAAGGGAGATCCCACTGTGAAGTGGAAGTGGTTGAGTCCAACACAGCTGAGACTATTTAAGCCTTCAGTTTTCACCTGTGAAGAAAATAATTATTGTCTGTGTATTGATGCTGTGAGGAGAATAAACCCACTGCTGTTACCACCTGACTCTGCCTCCTGAAATCTTTATCATCGTAAAATCCAACCGCAAAACGGCCGCCTTGTTACAGACTTATAATGTCAAAAGTATAAAGACATGCAACCTTTCTTTCTCACTCGCAGTGTTTCCATTAAACTTTGAATTGCACAAACTGAAATTGCAAAAATAAATGTCGATGTCTAACAAACTCACATTTTTTGATAAAAAAAAAAAAGTTTTTGCACTATGATGCCATGTCAAAATAGATGAATTTCACAAAACTGCCATGGAAACACTTTTTTCGCATCACACGAGTCACTTGATCAACAGCTGGATGTTACTACTGGCAAAAACGAGGAAGAAGACAGGAAGTTGCATCAGGATGAGGGTTTGTTTTTGTTTTGTTCAGACATTGTGCAGCTGGCTCCGCCAGGGCTCTCACAGCATCACAGTTCATAAAAAGTTGTCATTCCAATGTGTTAAATCCACAGCTCTTCTGCAAAACCACAGACTACAATTTTCTCAAAATGCCACATATGTAGTCACTCCCAAGTAGGCGGGGCTTGTCTCTCGAACACCTGTATGAGGCGCAGGGATCAGACTCCTCTGATTGGCTGATAGATGCTTGCACCATGACTGAATTCTGATTATTTTTTACGTAAATGTTTAAATCCTTTGCTGCCATAATTTTTAACGACGTACTGCATGAACAAACGTATTCTCATGTGATCTTAATTTAATTTCTCATTTAATAGAAGCAACACAATTCCGAAATTTCGACATCAGCAGAATAGTGACAAAGATCTTATGCACATTTGTAATGAAACGCGGCCACTTGTACATTGTTCCTTTTACTGGAATCTTTACCTGTTCTGGAGCCCGGTAAGGTCAGGTGAGAGGTCATATTTGATGCTCACTGGATCCGAACAAGATCCAAACGAAGAGAGACATCCACTGGGTCTGATTCAGGATAGATGCGTCTTTAGCTTCCTGGTAAGACAGAGTCCTCAGCTCACGTCTCATTGAGTGGCTCAAAACGACTCGCGTTCGTCCCTTAATGTCGTCCTCCTCAGGGATTACTTCCAGCTTTGTAGTATCAGCTAGCAATAAATAGTTTGTTGTGCGGCTGCTCCGCCTTTCAGTCGATCAGGAAAGCAACAAAAAGTCTCCAAAGCAACAAGCAGCCAGAGGCTTTGAAGAGGGTCGACACACACCACAGGGCTCTGGAGGACTCTCCGCCCATACACTGACTGTTGGGCTCACATGTCACAAAAACACAAACTTCATCAATGTAACTTGTACATGAGACATTTGGAGATACATAACACACCTTTAATGCTGCGCACATTTGGTGTTTATCTCTAACAGACCAAAAATATTTAAAAAGTTGCAAAGCAGGTCACTCATAAGCACTCACAGTAACTTCAGCTTCCAGGTACAAGCACATACTGTACTCCCCCACACAGACACACACACACACAGACTCAGCTTGGAGTTCCTCAGCTCTAATCAGCTTATAGCTTTCAGACTTTATGGCCTCTTGCTGCAAAACATTCATACATAAAGGCGCTCCTATTCGCATACTGTTCACGAAAGTAGATCTGTGCAGATTAACGTCCAAACAGCAAAAGTCAGACCAGGTCCTATGACTCCTGCTACGGCAGGAACAGGCAGCAGGAAGGTTTGATTGTTGGTTTTGGTCATTCTGAACTGATGATCAGTCACATAATAAATAAGCAAAATGAAAAAGAAAATAAGTCTTTCTGAAATTAAGCAGACTGATAGCATCACTTGACTCTTTTACTCCAGTTTGTAACGTACTGGTACAGTGATGAACCACACTCTATGCTTGTCTAGATCCGGCAACGTTGCACTACAGTTCCTTCCAAAAGTATTCACACACCTTGAATATTTTTACAAGTTCTTCCTCTGGCTCCCTGGAGCTCAGAGAATAGACTGTAAAACACTGTTGTCAGCTGATAAATCACTGAACGGCTTAAACATCTGCTGCTGTTGTATCAACCTTCCAGACCCCTCAGGTTCTGGTTCTGGTTCTGCTCTGCAACCAGAACCAGAACTAGAACCAAACGAGGAGAAGCAGCATTCAACTTGTATGCTCCAGAAATCTGGAACAAACTTCCAGAAAACTGGAAATAATCGAAACACTGAGTTCCTTTAAATCTAGACTAGAATCCACCTGTTCATTTCTGCCTTTGATCAGCAGCAGCTGCAACAGTGATCGACATATTTGATGTGTATTTCCTTGATCATTTTGATTATGGATTTTGACTAAATGTTTCGTTATTGATAAATGCATGATGCTTTTATGACGTAAAGCACTTTGAACTGCCTTGCCAATGAAATGTGCTTGACAAATAAATTTGAGTTGACTCGACATTTCTTTGGATAGCAGCCTAAATCTACTGTGTTGGTAACCCAACAAAGAGTACAGAGAAGTGGAAGGAAAATTATATTAGTTTTACAAAATTCCAAAATGATGGATTACTTTTTTTTGTACTTTGTGGAGTTTAAAGCAGACTCAGGTAGCTTCACCTTATGCTCTGAACAACTCATGGAGGCCTGATCAACCCACTGTGAGACAACGGAATGAGAAAGATAAAACTCCACATTGTTATGATTAGAGGAACATCCCAGTGATCTACGGCAACCCAGGAGGAGATGTAGCTCATGTTTGACTAGAGTTCTAAAAGCTTAAACAAAGCTCTTGTATTTCATTCAGATTTCATGCAGTGATAGAACAAGCCTGGAACAGCTCTCTCTCTTTACTCTACCGTATGAAATAGTGAACATCAGCTATGTTTCCATTGACCATGTGATTGCGCAAACTGGAATTATTAAAATAAACTTGCCTGATGGAAACATGCCAATTTTTTTTTATTGAAAAACATGAGTTTTTTTATTTTTATAAATAGGATTAGGATGAGGTGGTTTTTTGGTGGTAACAAAATTTGTGTATTTCACAAATAATGTTGCACTTTTTTCGCATCACGAGTCACATGATCAACCACTGGATGTTACTACTGCCTAGCAGAAAAGACGAAGGAGATTACAAGAAGTGGAAGGAGGACGATGGCGTGGCGTGTTGTTTAATGACCGATCATATGAAGAAACGTATTCACGTTTGATTTTAGTTGAGTTTCTTGTTTAATGGAAACACCATAAATGCAAAATTGTGGGTTTTTTTTTTACATTAGCAGAATATCAACAAAAGTACATTTGTAATGGAAATGAAGCTGGTTAGAAGATTTGGACACAACTCAGGTTTTCAAAACGGAAAACTTCTGCTTCTACAGTTTTTACTGCTGACTACAGCTAATTATTTAGACAGCTGAAATTATAACATTGTGTAAAAATATAATTTTCTACTTTTCTATGCGACTCCAGGGGTAAAATGTCTCATCTCAGGAGATTTTTCTTGGCATCTTTCATTGCTTTTTGACACCAGAATACAACGTTACAGTAGAATGTGTAATGAAACATTTAGGATCTGCTGATCTGTGGTGACTGACCTGTGGGGTCGAGGTGCTCCTGCTGCTCTGTGCTGCCTCCGTCCTCATTGTAGCTCTCCTCCTTGTCCTGGTAATACTGTCTGTGTGAGTGTTCATGGTGCGCGTGGTGGTCGTAGTGTAGGTGTCGTGAGTCGCGGTCAGTGTCGCCGGTGTTGGAGCGATGCCTGCGTCTTTTCCGTCTGTGGGAAACGGGAACACCAATGTAGAACGGCTGGGCTTCTGAAAGGGAACAGACAGAATATGTGAGCCGATGCTCTACTCACAGTATGTTAGCTTTCACTGTGAGCTGCCATGTAAGTTCCAGACACATGGAGCCATTTTACAGCACAAGTAATGATGTTACCTTCATGCTTTATATGTCAAATATGACTTAAAATATCTTTAAGAAATTCCTGCTCTTTCTGACTTGCCGCCTTCGGCACACCATCACAACATTCCTCTTTCAAGCGTGTAGCAATGTTTTGTTACGCGCCTCACTGAGAAGTAGTTTGCTAATTGCTGCTGGCTAGTTTGAAGGAGCGGAATGGAAGCTCAGCTTGGAGACTTCAGCTCCAAGGGGGGGAGCTTTGTCGCTGGGTTACAACACTCATCTCTGAACCCAGAATGGTTGCCACAGGAGATTACAAGATTTCTCAATCATGCACGAAAGAATCAAGGCAACATTCCGGGTGTGTTTTTGATGAGGGAATAACATCATAGCATGACTTGAAGCTCAAAAAAGTAAATGTTTCAGCAAGTTTTGTCTTGACATGTCTTACAAGCCCAATTGTCAACAAGTCAAAAAAATTAAGAGTTAACATGCTAATATTAGCTTTGCATTGTAGCAAGCTGCATGAATATATTGTCAGCTGGAGCAGGAGATAAATTTTTCAAGACTGTAGCTGTAAGTTTCAGGTCAGATATGTCTTCAAAAACAGGATAAATGCATGTTTTAGGCATAATTGGCTCTGATTGGTCGTTTTTTCTGCAGATGGCAGAAGGATCACAGGGGGGGAGGGGGTGCTGAGAAACTTGATTTATTTCACAGATTATTTGTTGTGTATTATACTGTCAGGACATAGTGACAATTTTTGCAAATATGTAAACATATTTTCACTGGTTTAATACAGTAGCTTTAATCTATTTAACCCCATGATGGATCATCGCTCTCTGACTGTCCTGAAGAAAATATTGCTGTAGGTTGTTTATTTAAATTATGTAACACAGATATGTTGTCATAACATCTGCAATTTGTAAATGTAGGTCTGAAACATATCGCTTTAGTTGTTGTCTCTTTTAAGACTGCTCACAGAAAGTCATTATGTGAAACTGATTGGTCAACTGATTGATCTAAATGGGAAAGTTTAGGCAGCTGCCCAAATTCTGTCCAGCAGAGTTCCACATTAGTCACTAGGTTTCGCAAATGTCAAGTAAAGAGTTCCAGGCACCGTGCAGAGCTGTATTATACCTCAGTAGATGGTTGTCTTTCAAAAAATAAATAAAAACAAACAGATTGACACATGATATTTAGGCTAACAGTTAACGGTCTGATGGCATCAGTACATCGGTCTCTGCTCGCCTCAGTTGTTGTTTCCATTACAAATGTGGCAAAACTGCGTTAATATTACGCTAATGTTGAAAAACAAAAGCGCAATTCTGCAATTGCAGTGTTCCCACTAAATAAGAAACATTTAAAATCAGTCATGAATAAGTCGTAGAAACAGTTTGTTCACAGGATAAGTCATTAAAAAACATCATCCTCTGACAACTTCCTGTCGTCTTTTTTCATGGTTTGCACCAGTGGCAACGCCTGGTTGCTGATCATGTGACTCCTGTGATGCGATAAAAGTGTTTCCATTGCAGTTTAGCAAAATAAACCAATTTTTATGTGGCCAATTAAACACAACCGCATCCTAACACTAGAACTTTTTATAGGAAAACGATTTTTTGTTTTTCAAAATTGCCATGTGTCCTATGAGCAAATTTATTTTTGAAATGTCAATTTTCACAACCAAATGGAGTTTGGTGTTTTTGTGTTCATCTGAGTGTCTGTGTTTTCCAGCCAACTCCAGTTTAAATAAATAAATTCAACCAAAAATTGAATCACAACAAAAAGCAACAGTATGTTCTGTAGCAGCTGATGAAACAAAGTGACAGCCGGTGACCTTCCTGTTTCAGGAGCTGGACACCGGCCTCACAGCTTCATCTTGTCTCACCATCATCATCATCATAGTGCCTGTGGCCTCTACTTCTACCCCGCTGCCAGTCATGGTGGTCCATCCTGAAAATCACATTAAAGATCACAATGGAGGATTACGATGAAGAAAACAATGAGATGATGTCCCTGTCTTAGCTCTGACTCATTGCTACAGCAAACCTCAAATACAGTTTACTTTTTTTTTTATTTTTTTTTACCCAAGCCATCTTTTGGCCAAAATGTTGGGATGATTTTTATTTTTTCAAAAGTACTTTAAGCAAAAAATGACTCTGGCCATTATTTTGTCCTTGTTGCTTCCTCTGTGTTATTTCTGTAGGGATGAATTTGGTCAGGGAATCCTCCTGCCTTTACAGTAGCTCTGACCGCATCACATGACCTGCAGGCCCACACGGCACCACATGTGCCATCACGACACCGACACGTCAATGGATGACAAAAGGGAAAAGTCAATGGAAAAAAACCCCAACAACACTTTAGCACCATAATCCTGTCAGAATGTAGCATTAGAATCAGACAAGTCAGCCGGAGTTCCCAGCATCATTAACAGACTCTTAAAAAGTTATTATAGTTAAGAGTCATAACTATAAACCTTGTAGAAACAGAAATCAATTTGTTACAAGGTTATTCCTGTAAACGTAAATGAACTGTTGATATTTTGTAGAGATTAACTTTAAATCTTAAATTTATAAATGTACAAATATCTAAGAATCTCTAAGAGTTTGAGTTTTGTCAGTAACTTTGGTTTACGGTTATGTGTATTCTTCTGTTTTGTATTCAGATTTCTGTCTTGTAATTGTATTACTTTTCATTTTGTCTAGAGTTTTATTTTGCAGCCAGTCTTCTCTGTTCCCTCTGTCTCTGCACACCCAGTTCCAGCTCCCAGTCCAGTGATCACCACCGGAGCCCAGATACCTCTGACTTCAGTCAGCTCTTTGTCAGATCCACCTGTCAGTTTCTGCCCCAGATGTATAAAGTGTTGCTGTCTGTTCCTCTGGTTACGTCTCTTTCTAACTTAGTCCTTTATTTTTCTAACTCAGTTTTTAGACATGACATTGTCTACATCCTGCTGTGTTTAGGTTCTCCACCACCATTACTGATGACAACAGTTTATATGGTTGCTTCTCTTTAGTGTATAAAAACGGGCTTTCTACATTTGTTATCTTAGTTTTTACAACTGTTTCTTGTTATTCTTGATTTTAACGGATGTAAGAAATTTGCTCATCTTTGAAATAAATGAATAAATAGATAAACAATAGCGCTAGTCATTTTTATCCTGCTTGCATTCATACCTGATTTTATGTAATAGACTGTTCATTGAGTAATAAGATTAAATATCTACCTGCAAAAACTTTGATCAGTATTTAAGATGTGTCATGTTCCTTTGAGTCAGGTGGTTCAAGCAGACATCAGAACCAAAATAATTGGAAATAGGCCTTAAAAATGAAACACACACACAGTCAGATCCAATATGTGTGAGTTGAGCAGATTCTGATTGTTTTCCTCCATAATTTCACACAAATTATTAACTACCTAGAAAACCCAACTGACTTGCAGTGGCTGCTCGGGTACAACGCTGTTTGTTTGTTTGTATGGAATTCAACTAGACAACTTGTGAATACATATTATTGCTGCAATTTGGCAAAGGAGCAAATTGATGTCAAACAACCTGAAATCCTGAGCCGTGTTGATGTTGGAAAACTGAACGCTCTCGTCGCCTGATGACGTCGGCTTCTCTTCCTGAAGCCTGTTTGGGATTCTTTTCTAGGCTGATCAATACGTGTCATTTCCTATTGGTTCCTGCTTCCTGAAGCCTGATCAGTGACTGTGAAGGACAGTCACATGGTGCAGCCATGAGCGTCTGCACACACAGTAATGAGAATCCGTCCATTGTGACTGCAACACTCCAGTCCTGTCAAAATCGTGAACGAATTCCTGGGTCAACTGCCTTGTTGAAATGTGTGATGCAAACAAACTGGATTCATCAAAACCGTCCTTTTAAATGATGCTTATCTAGCCAGACTGTTCATTGGCTCTCTGTGTCAGAACACTGTAAGTATCTAACATCACACCACCAGCGCTGTTGAATTTATTTTGAGGACAATGCTAATATAATCCTTTATTTATACAAGAACACCTCTTGAGACTTACTGTCTGATTTACAATAGAGGCCATCACAACAAGTAACATAAAAGCAATAATAACACAAGTCAACACGTCTAAAAATCAATACAGATAACAAAACCAGAGGCTGCAGACACATTCTGAAATCCCTTTATTAAAATGTTGAACTCCTCCAGTGGGACCAGATCACAGAACTTCTGAATAATTTGGTTTGTTTGTGTCAATTTCCTTTAAATTTTAGATTCAGTTGGCCAGAAGCAACACTTTAAGTGTTTATTTAATTATCCTCCATAACCTTCGAACTGACATCTCTCTTTAAGCCGGTTGACATTCAAAGCTGATTCCACTCTTTATTGTTTGTTTCCTGATGTATTGTAGAAATGAAATTGTTGCCTATGCTCTCAGGTGCTGTTTTGTGCCAGATTGTTTTTACAGATGATAAGATTGAAAGAATCCCACAGCAGCTGCAAAGCTGTGGATGTTAGACTTTGGGCGGCTGCCACTGGTGATGCTACAACATTTTATGAAAACACCTAAAACTCATTTGACATATTTCATGTTTTGTCATATTACAAGCACAAACTTACGAGTATGCAAAATCTTATCTGTGATAAAAACTAAACAAACACAATTCTGCATGCTACCCGTTTCGTTGTTTTTCTGCACGTTCTACACACCATTGAAAGAAGCATCATACATCTGATGATATTACGTTTTCCAGCTTATGACTTTGCTCCTTGATGTAAAATCCCAAACGCTTCATGAAAACGCATCTTAAAATAGAAAATATTCTCAACAAACTATAATTAGATTACGGGCCTTGAAAGTGTTTTAATAGGTTTCTTACCTGATGTGAGCAGCAAAGTCGAGGAAACCTCAAGTCCAAACTGTCAGCAGGATCTTCAGACGTCAGCGCTGCCAGACGTGGAGAAGAGAAGTAGATTTCTCTCTGTGTGCGAGAAACAAAAAGAAAGTTGTGCAGTTGGACACAGACAGAGCCTAAGTGACTGCCCAGAAAATCTGTGTATTGAGTTCTGGATGTTCCTGCAGGGGATGTTTGTGTGTTTGTGTTTGTCATTGGAGAATCAGTGTGTGGATTCCAATCGATTCACTCAGCTGGCTTTCCATTCACATTTTCTTCCCTTTTCATAATGAGGAAACTATTGATCCTGGAGGTAACTTTGCAAACTTTGATGCCTGAATTTGCTAAACAATAGAATAGAATAGAATAGAATAGAATAGAATATGCTTTATTTGTCCCTCAATGGGGCAAATGCGAAGCACGAAGATACACATGAAAATAGGAAAAAATTCATGAAAATAAAATATAGATATTAATGTTTAAATAACAGATTTTTCAGTTATTTGGAGATTTTTCCTACTGCAGTATTCGCCTGTGATTACAGACTATATTGGTTATTCAGCTGAGGGTCTGCACCCTTTAGTTCTAGAGTGGCTTTTCAGTACTTTGGTCAAAAATGTTTAAGACCTGATTTTTTTTAAAGAAAAAAAAAGTGTAGTTCTAGCATTTTTTTGTGTGTATTTCTTTTGTTTTGATTTCAACTACAAATATATTCTTTATTTCCATAAGCACAGAAATGATTTTACTGTCTTTTTGTAGAAGTTTAAAATTTTTCTTTGTTCTAAAACCTAAAATAAAAAAAATTAAAAAATTTAATGAAACATGAACAATTTATACACTAGGTGATCCTAAAACTAAAACTATGACCATGCAGGTTTTATGGACACATAATATTTAATTAAAATAAGAGCAAAAATGGGTGTTTGGATTATAAATGTTGCTGACTCATGTTTTTTCCAAATAATATTGATGAAGACTCATAAATCTGTAAATCCTAAAATACATGAATGGATAATGGTGCCACTCTGTTGTAGTTTATGCTCATGCCTTGCAAAGAGAAGGTTAATGTTAGTTAACTGGTTGTTCTAATTTACTTCTAGGTGTGTGTGTGTGTGTGTATGTGTGTGCGTGTGTGTGTGTGTGTGTGTGTGTGTGTGTGTGCGTGCGTGCGTGCGTGCGTGTGTGTGTGTGTGTGTGTGTGTGTGTGTGTGTGTGTGTGTGTGTGTGCGCGTGCGTGCGTGTGTGTGTGTGTTGGTCCGTGTTATGGGCTGGCGATCTATTCAGGATGTGCCCTGCTACTGGACATGCAGTTGAGACCAGAACTTTGCATTCGCTACAAGACACATACACTTTTTTTAACAGTGTCTGATGTGAAGTCAGAATAAACTTTTCCTGTTTTAGGTCAATTAGATTACCATATTTTTTCTATTTGCTAGATGCCAGATTAACAAGAGATTTTTAAGACAATTTTTATTACTTCTATGCTAATTTAATTTCTTTGACAGCACACATTAATCAGCATGACCACAATTTCTGGCAGTGTTAGCTAAATCAGCTAATTGCTAGCTAAACCAGTGTTAGCTAAATCAGCTAATTGCCAGCTAAACCAGTGTTAGCTAATTCAGCAAGAATTAGCAGAATAGCTCAATTTCATCTAACTTGTCCTAAGAGTAGTTAGGACAAATTAATTTATCATAACAATCTAATCCAAGATAGATTATACTAGAGTTATTTCTGTTAACTAATATTAGACAGTTTTTTATTAGGAAACATGTCTTCACTCTTAAAGTTTACAACTTGCATGTTTGCAACAGATAAAAGTATAAACTATAGTCTTAATACCACTTGCACAACATTTAGGAATATATTTAGATAATAAATATAATCAAGGCTGTGTTACCTGCAAAGCATCATTTGTAATAATACTTTGTTTCTTCATTGCATGCCAAAGTTCGGTGTTTTGCTTTAGCATCTTTATAAATTGCTTCTCATCTCTACAAAAAAAAAAACAGACTTTATGATGTGGATCTTGGCATCAACGTTATGATGCCAAATGATCATACAGTTGTTGTACCTTGTCTGTCCAGTAGATGGCTCCTCTCCCCTGTTGTTTTTGAGCAGATGTAACTGAAAAGTCAAACTGCTAATCTTGTTGCCTTTACAACACATAGAACTCTGATGACCCTTTTCTGTGAAATCAGACCATGGCCAAAAAAGCAATCATAAATGATTCACTAAAATTATTATTTTAGGCCAACTGAGATAAAGTGAAAGGAAATCAGAGTAAATGTTGTGTCGTAATGTACTTAAAATGTGTAAGCCACAGAAGAGACGCGCAGACGTAATTACCTCCATCCATCAAATGCAGTTAAATTTTTCAGTTTTGCTGCTAATGCAGATTTTTATTTGTTTGCTCTTCTATAAAGATCCACAGAGTTTTATGAAGTGGACATTGGTACAAATAGTTCCTCTTAAAATGTGTGCAGACTCCCCACCCCTAAATGTTTTATAATAGACTTTATTAAATTAAATTTTCAAAATGTTTTTATTTTCTTATTTTTTCATCTGACTATCTTCACTTTTTTCACTGTCTGATTAACTCCTAACCATGAACCAACCTGTACGTCCTGGTCTGACGCTGTACGTCCTCCCTGATTTTTATTTTGTTCACAGAAAGCAACTAACTTGATTTAGGGAAAAAAACTCACCGTTTTAGCTAAAAGCTTTTTGCGCTAGGATGAGGTGGTTGTTCTGCTGTTTCAAAATTATTTTTGCAAAACTAAAACGGAAACACTTTTTTCCGCATCACACTAGTCATGTGATCAATAACCGGATGTTTCTAGTGGCGGAAACGACGAAGACGACGAGAGGAAGTGGTAGGAGGATGACAGCGTGGTACGTTTTATTTCTTAATAACTTGTCGTGTGCACGAGCTCAGTCACTTGGGATTTTAATTGCATTTCTTATTTAATAAAAACACGGCAATTGCGAAATTGCGCTTTTTTTTTACATTAGCAGAATATTGAAAAAGTTTTGCTAATGTGAACGCAGCTGTGGACAACGCCTTAGTCTTGTATGGTTCGTTTGTTCCACAGTCTTGTTTTCTTTTCTCTTACTTGCTGGTTATATTATCTTCTTGTTAAAGACAATCACAGTCACAAAGGCAATAATGCTCACAATAATTATTACCGGTGCCACACAGAGATGTGCTTTCACTCTTGCAAAGAAGAAGACTGAGAGCATTCTCAGCCCAAAACAAAGACAGGTTTTATCCTGGTGCTTTATTCTGATGCCTTTAGGCGTTCTGTCAGGGCCGACAAAAACAAATCCCTCCGTCATCCATCCATCGCCTCTTCCTGCTTATCCTTGCAGGAAGTAGGGGGCATCTGGTGCTTATCTCCATTGTCAGTCCATCACAGGGCCAAAAATAAAGTGATTTTCTAAATCATTCATTTCATCTGCTACTAGTAGCTCCTCCATTGTGTTTATTGCTTGTATTGTAATATTTATTTTCTTCTGTTTGGGTTTTACTCTGTGAGCTAAGCGGACTCAGAGTTCACGCACAATGTCCATTGACGGTTGAGAGTTCATAATGGAGTGTGCAGATTACAGACATTTTCTGTGACAAGTTTCCTCATTTCCATCAGTCCAAATGGGCGTTACAAGCTGGATGAGTTAGTTTGGTGGCAGCGGTGCTTTTCCTCAGACGGCAGTAGCAGCTCAGGGAGGAGAAGGAGGAGCTCTGGCTTTTCACAGATTACCTGTCACGTCATAATGATCATTTTAACAAACGTGTAAAAACATCATTTTGTGAAAGTCATACTGTGGCCTTACATCGTCCATGTCTATTATATTTTTAACTTTGTGCACAGAAATAATTACATATTTTTGCCACGTGTTTGTCTTAAATACATGGAAAACTGAAAAACACACTCTCCATACGAAGCAGAAAAAATATCTTCACTTTTTCATGATTTACATGTATAAACAACAGTACTGCATTGGATGATCTCAAAAGCAGAGTTTATACAAAACAGTTTGTTCAATTTCATATAACGTCTCCTAGAGATAATCAAAGAAAGAAAGGATAAATCAGATAAACAAACAGAAAGTAAAACGGAATTTTAAGAGTCACAACAGCAGCTCTGCTCCATCTCTTTGTGTTTCAGGCTTTTTTTTTATTTTCATGTTTTTTATTTTTATTTTTTTATTTTAATTTTCATGTTTCAGGGTTTTTTATTCCCTAAACAGAAGTGTGAAATGTGTATGCATCCAAATACTTAAATAAAAGGCTTTTAAAATGTGATTCTGAGGAGGAACAGTCATGATGGAAAATAATACAACCAAAGTAAAAATAAAACTCTATAAATATTATTATCATTATGTTGCTATCACATTCAAATGCTTTAATTGCTCTCTAATAAACAGTAGACAATATCCAGAAAAGAGTCACCTTCCACGAGATATATGGAATAACTAAACTATAACTAAATTAGAAGTTTAATGTGTCCTATGATCTATAACACACCAAGCAAACCCTTGTTCTGATTTCTGCTGCTGAGCTTAATGAGTCTGCTGATCTGCATATCAGACATGGAAGGCATGAGGCTCTGTTTGAAGAGTCCTGTGTGGAATAATCCAATGTGACTGTGTCAGTTTGGCTTCACTCACACAGCTTTTCCTCTGTGATGTGAGGCGGCGACACCTCAGGGCGAAATCCGCTGATTTTTCTTGTTTTTCTCCTCCCTGATCTGAGCCGCAAAGAAAGACACAATGAGATGCTGTTCCAATGAATTCGACCTAAAGGCAGTGGATTTTTAAAAAACTTTTATGTATCGTCTACTGTTAGATATTCTACAATAAATATTTTAAATATTGATGCAGCCTTGTAGCTCGAGGAAAATCTACTATTGGCCTGTACTGTGTGGCACATAAGTGTCTGTACTGACATTCCTTTCTTTCTTTCTTTCTTTCTTTCTTTCTTTCTTTCTTTCTTTCTTTCTTTCTTTCTTTCTTTCTTTCTTTCTTTCTTTCTTTCTTTCTTTCTTTCTTTCTTTCTATCTTTCTTTCTTTCTCTCTTTTTAGTGTTTGAGTTGTATTGTTTAGATCCTTCAGGCTAAAAAGTCAGTTGTAAAGCCAGGACAGCTGACCTTGGACTTCTGGCTACAAGGACTGGCTTCAAGCCCAAAGGACACATAACCTTTGTGTTAGTGAAGGAGGAGAGCTGCTGTAGGCTGGAGCTTTAAATGTCCGTCCTTAATATCCGTTCTGAGCTTCTCACACATCCATCTTTAAGAGGCGGTGTTATGTAAAATAAATGATTTTTGAACTTCACATCATGTTATAATGTTATTCCCTCATCAAAAACATACCTGGAGCCTTGGCGTCATTCTTTCATGCGGGTTTGAGAAAACTTTTAACCTCCATGGCAAAAATTTAGCTGTGCAAAACACCTGGGTGGCCCTAGCTCCGCCTTTGAGACACAGCTCCTCGTCGGAGCTGCAGTTTCCAAGTTTCCTTCTCAGAGCAGCCCTCACCTGTGACTCTCCCACTCAGCTCCTTCAGACTAGCCAGCAGCAATTAGCAAACACCTGGTGGAGCCAGGAGGAGCCATGTTGTGATGACTTCCTGAAGTTGGAGTTTCAGAAACAGCAGGTGTTTCTTAAAGAGACAGAGGCACAATTTCAAGGTGCTATTTTATGAAGTCAAATTTCTTTTGAGTCAACACATTATATTGGTCCTTTGATGTACTTTTCAAAGATAATTCAAAAGCTAAATGAATAAAGACAAATAATTAGAATAATGACAATAGTATCTTTTAAGCTGCCATCTGCGATGGAAATCCTGCAAGTTCCCATGTCCCCAGAATCCTTCAGGAAATTGTAGAAACTCTCTCTGAGGTGTGAGATGATCTCCAGAAGGGGTTCCTCCACCAGACTCTCCCAGTTCACCTTTTCTACTGACTCAAATCGGCTGCATACACAGATTGGCGGCATGTAGTAAATCTGCTCCTGGTCTGTTGTAGTGAAAAGAAGAGCTGAAGCTGTTCATTTACCAGACTGTGTGCGTTCTCCATCTCTTGTTCTATGGTTTGTCCAGAGTGTCTGGACCCTCAGCTATTGAGAAGTGATTGCTTCATGGAGGCATGGACTGTGCAGTGGTCTTAAATTTTACACAATCGCTAACGTTTGGCTGTGATGTGTATAAAGTGCCAGTTTAACACTGTTGTAATGCTACAACACAAAGTAGTTGTTTAAATTTTTTCCACAGCTCGAAGTCTCAAACTTTATTCATAGAACCATTTTGATATAGTCAGTACTGAAGCTGATATTTTTAGTAAACATAAAATATATAATTTGGACTAGAGATAAGTGCTTAAAGTGACAATATGAAATGTTCTGTGAACTCACTTGTCCTTCAAATAACTCAACAGCTTCAGAAAATGGAAAAAACCATCAGTAGCAGTGAAAAGTTCAGGTAAAACTCATTTAAAAAATGAACTGAAGTAAATTTAATTATGACTCACCTTTGAATATTATCTTAAATTCCTATACTGTTTCCCTGTCGGACAAAATGAAAACTTTTTCATAGATAATGTTGACAGCTACTTTATTTCTTTTTCTTTTAACATAAATTATACATTTTTCCAAATAAACTCTGAGCCTTTTTCTTACTCAACATTTATTTTGCTCAGCTCTTCTCCCCTCTTGGTCAACCATCTGATGTAACTGTGTGTTTTTTGTTTTTTTTGTGCTTTTGTGAAGAACACAGATCTTACCCACCGCCGCGTCAACACGTCCCCATTACCGACTTCACACTTTTCTTTTTTTTATCTGAGTGACAGCAGGTGCTCTGACAGATAAACAGACAAATTAAGGAGACTCTCGACTCACTCTCGGGTGAATTGTGCCTCTTTATTTTATTCCACATCATTTCTCCTCCTCTTGTTCAAACACGTCCCTGCGCCGCGGCGCTGGGTTCGGCAGCTGCGAGGGGAGCAGGTGATGAATGAGATTGAACTCCTGTTTTCTTGCTGTGGAGTCTAATGGCTCTGATGAGATGCGACAGACAGACAACGAGTTGCGGATGGTCAGAGGAGCTAAACCTCCTCATTCAAGTGCTGCTCCACGCATCTGTTTTTGAGGCTCTGCCCAGCTGACGTGCTGTTCGGCCTGATTGGCTGATGAGGGGCTAAAGAGCTGGACTCATTGAGCTGGACTGCGGCTTCCCGCCAGCACTGACCACATGATGGACATCAGCACATCTGGAACATATGGAGAAGAAAAAGAAAAAAACAAACTTTTAATTTGGTCTGTGCAGACTCGGGTTTCCTGGCCGATCGCTGATCTTTACACAGATTTACCAGCTCATTCCAGTTTTAACCAATAACATTTTTTTTGACTGAAAAGTTGCTTATTATATTGACAAAGTTGCTAAGTTGGAAACAGTAAGATGACTGTTGTTAACTCCCCACATGCAGATATTACCTGATGGGTGGGATTGTCAGTCAGTCACTCTCGCGCAGTAGACAAATGGGAACAGTTGGTGATTTTCAGACTTTTACAGAAGTAAATAACATCGGTTTCACATGTAAGTATCGGCAGATCGTCAATCTCTCAAAATTAAGGAAAACTGGGCTGATTTATCGGCTGGTTGATATATCGATGCACTCCTGCTTTAAATTATTTCACCTACTAGGGACAAAAGAAATTATTAAACAGCATCATTATTTCAGACACTGAGCCATTTGCTTATCCTCCAAGTACTGGTAAGGACTGCTGGTAGCATGATCTTCATCCAGGGTAAATATTTTGTTCTGCACCTGTGGAAACGTTTCAAAATGGAAAAATCTTTGACTTTTGAACATTTTCAAATTTAGAATCTCTCATTTCCATGTTTTTTCTATAAACCTTTTGAGATTAATTTCAGCATTACTATCCATCCATCCATTTTCTTTACACCCTTGTCCCTAATGGGGTTGGGAGGCTTGCTGGTGAGAGGCAGGGTTCACCCTGGACAGGTCACCAGTCTGTCACAGGGCAACACAGAGACAAACAGGACAAACAACCATACACACACACACACACACACACACACGGGCAATTTGGAGAGGCCAATTAACCTGACAGTCATGTTTTTGGACTGTGGGAGGAAACCGGAGTACCTGGAGAAAACCCACGCATGCACACGGAGAACATGCAGAAAGACCGGGGTGGGAATCGAACCCAGAACCTTCTTGCTGCAAGGCAACAGCTCTACCAACTGCGCCACTTAACACCGCCGTTTTTCTTCTACAGTGACCTTTTTATGCAATCGTTATACTTAAACCATTTAAATAGACTTTTACATCTTCAATGTTTTATTCATAGAAGCCTTTGGTGTCCACACAGCCTTGTTCTCTAATGTATTATATATTCGTACATTTTCAGGTACGTTGTGTTTATTTCCGCCCGCTATTTCCTTTGCTTAAAAAGCAACATCATCAAATTGACCCAGATTAATCCTGCAGAGATTATAGCTGTCCATATAAATTAAGTTGGCTCACACGGTCATATATTAATAATTCGCCTGGAATGTGATTCTGCACATAAAGAGCCAACACTAATCATGATTGGTGAGTGTGGGTGTAGCAGCTGGTGTGTGTGGAGATGAGGCAGACCAGAAGTGCGTAAGTAGTTGGCTGGTGTGCCGCTGCGTTTTGCGCTTTGGTATCGTTTTTATTATTTTTTTTCCCCATCAGTGCAGCGCTGTGTGCGCGGTGCGTAAAATGAGTGAAGACGCGCCGAGCTACTTCCGCTCTGCAGGATTCCAGTGAGAAGACTCGAGCCTATATATTGTTTTAGAGTCTGGGTTCGGGGTTGTGCCCAGAAGATGGAGGCGCTCTACAACACCACCGAATGCAGCGGCGAAAACGGGTCGAACGTCTCCGCGAACTGCAGCGGCGCCTTCAACAAGTTCATCCAGCCCGTGTGGCAGATCACGCTGTGGGCCGTCGCTTATTTCGGCATCGTGTTGGTGTCTGTGGTCGGCAACGTGGTGGTCATCTGGATTATTCTGGCGCACAGGCGCATGAGGACGGTCACCAACTACTTTCTAGTGAGTTGTGCGTAAAAATAGGGCGTTTTGATTCGGGAGTGAGGAAACTTTCAGAAATGAGGCTTTTTATTGCAATGCAAAAATGTGTCTATTTATACAGCGACGCAAAAATCCGCGCGTAAGACAGGAACTCTGTAGGAGCTGAAGGAAGTCAGTCATGAAAAGCAAATCTCAATGTACTGAGTTTGAGATTGACTTCTAGTCGCTGTAAATTAGAGAATAATCTTCTAATTTGAAGGGAACTTTATCTGATTACGTATTTGGTTGATAGATTACGCAATAATAGTAATAATAATAATAATAATAATAAAATAAGATCCAGATAAATTAACTCTACAGGTTTTTTAAGAAAAAAAAAAACAAAGAACAAACATCTTTCATTGAGCAAAATTGCAAAATCAACTGATGTCTCAAACTCCAGCTGATCTTCATTCTTCTTCTCCTTCAGTCTAAACCTTTGACCTGTCTGCTGCTTTCCCGTCTTCAGAATGCTGTTTGTTCCTCTGAGGCCTTCACACAGCACCTGCATTCATGCTCAGATTAAGTTACACTCAGGTGAACTCTGTTCACTCATTAGGTGACATCTGAAGGCACCTGGTTAATTTTTGTTTAACAAAAAACTAATTCAGTTCCCACATTTTAGATTTTTTGTTTGTGAAAACCTTTGAAAGCCATTGTCGATTTTCCTCTACTATAACGATGTGTGCAGAATTGAGTTGATCTACTGCACACATTTCCAATGATACACATGGAAGTTTATGTCATTAATGAGACAAAATGTGGAAGGCTCCCAGGTTGGATCATTTTCCTCAATGAGCATAAATCCTGAGATCTACTCTGATAAAGGCAGTGTTGGATTATTCTGGAAGATAAAAGGTGTTTTTCAGGAACCAGTCAGATCTGTTTCTGCCTCTGAATCTAACCCTCATCTAATGAGTTGCATTTTGAAAGATTGTGACCTTTAAATTTGACTCAGTATGTTTGCTTTTTTTCATGAGCTTAATCTTAGAAACCATCCATTTCCAACATAGAAATGGAAAGGACTCTCATTTAACCAAGTGCATTCCATATCTAGGTTTAGATTTAAAATAAGGATATGAAAAATCATGTTAGGTTTACAAGTTGCATTAAAGGGAATTTTGTCTTTCCTCTGCAGGTGAACCTCGCTTTTGCTGAAGCCGCCATGTCGGCATTCAACACGGTGGTCAACTTCACCTACGCCGTTCACAACGAGTGGTACTTTGGTTTGGTCTACTGCCGATTCCACAACTTCTTCCCCATCGCCGCCATATTTGCCAGCATTTACTCCATGACAGCCATCGCTCTGGACAGGTGTGTCACTCTCTACCCACTGTTTGTGTCTGAATTATGATTTGTCCCGACACGAGAGTCTTCCTTTAAAACAGCAGAGGTCACATTTCTGGTGCCACATCTAGCAGATCTGGACAACAGGATGAGGACAAAGAAAGGAGACTGGAGGAATGAGAGCAGGGATGCACCGATGTGAATATTTTGAACCAATATCAATGCCCAATATTAGTATTGCTGATAACTAATATTTATTGATATATTTATAGATTTTCTCCTAAACCTTTGGCACCATAAAAATATACAAAACGGAAATAAATATTAGTTGTTAATCTTTGCCCAGTTTCCACTTACAGATACTGACATGTTAAAAAATTGACTAACACAAGCCAATAACAGTCATGCAAAATAGGAATAATTTTTAATTGAAGCTAATATTCAGAAGATATCACCAACAAGTTTTGTGTAACTTTTCTAATGTTTCATTCAAACCATCTTCATGCCTCCTGTGTTGATCTTACATTTGTAGCTATGACTTCTAAAGTCTCCACTCCCCTGTTAAAATGCCAGGTTTTTGTTATGTGAACTGATCCTGTACTGAAAACAAATTCACCAGAACAAGACAAAAATAAGAAAGGCTCAATAATCCGGTTGCAAACATGAGCACACACATGTCAGGCAATACTTTTTTAAAGCATCTTTTGACTCCGTATCCCGTCCTATTAGGCACATATCTAACATCGGATTGTCCAGAAGGAAAGTTTCACCATTCTAGCTGAGTCTTCCTGACGTTTACACGATTCAGTGAGAGTCTTTGTTTGTTCTATGATCTACTTTTACAAATGTATCAGGCAGGAGAACAATGCCAAACAATTCATGTTGTTAACGTTGGGATATGTAACTAATTACTATTCCAGGAAAACTGTTTATCCATTGTCATCGGTGGCTATGCTAACTAGCCTTAGCATTCACAGCATTCTCTGCTGACAGGAAGCTACAGTAAAGCAGAAAGCATGGGGGTGGGGCTAAGACCCTCCTCCTGGCTGTGACTGGTTGTTTCTGATCGAGGCAGAGGAGCATAATTTTTTCACAGATTTTCTATCTCATGCCAAACTGTCAAATCATAGTGACCGTAATGAATATGTAAAGGAGAAAAATAAATACAAGTTAAATTAACCAGCTAAATGCTATGGCAAAAAGAAAGAAAAAGTAAGTCATTTATCAACTTTATTTTATTAAACACACAAACAAGTGGATGTAAAATATGTTACAACAATCACAAAAGATACATTTTGCACTAAAATGTTTAGAAAAACCAAACCAGTTTCAAGGTTGTTCAAACCAGAGTTACTGCACCTTTTACAATTTTAGCCTAATTCATTTCATCTTTTCATGTCCTTTAAAATGCCTTGCTGCTGAAATGTGTTATACAAATTAAATTTGATTGATTGATTGATTGATTGATTGATTGATTGATTGATTGATTGATTGATTGAAAACACAGGTTGTTGGTTAAAAGTTACACAAAGTTTCTGTCTCTGTTGAGCTATTAGCAATTATCCCACTTTGTTGAAAGCGATGACCCCAGACACAGTTGTTGTTGGGCGGTACTTGAAAGGTCAATGCAGTTTGACTTTAAAAGTTTCAGTTTCTGGTAGATGAAGTCTTCCAGTATCCTTCCAGTGCAGAACAGTGCACACAGGTCCATGTAACCTGGTTATAAAACGCTCTGAGAATGTCAAGTGCTATTAAATTAGAGGCAATAATTGTCTATTTAACTCTAAATGAGTCTCAAATCATTGTCTGAGTTGGTTAATTTTCATTCTGTGAGATTAATAGAAATCAGAGGCCACCCAGGAGGAAAATCATGCTCTTATCAACCGTTGGAAATAATAATAAGAAATTGCAATATTATAGTTGATTATCACGGAAAGTCCATGTCGGTGAAGTAGCTCCATAAATCCTTTTGTGTGTGTGTCCGTGTGTGTGTGTGTGTGTGTGTGTGTGTGTGTGTGTGTGTGTGTGTGTGTGCGTGCGTGCGTGCGTGCGTGCGTGCGTGCGTGTGTGTGTGTGTTTGCAGATACATGGCCATCATCCACCCTCTGAAGCAGAGGTTGTCGTCCACTCAGACTCGGTTGGTGATCGGTGTGATCTGGCTGCTGGCTCTGCTGCTGGCCTTTCCTCAGTATCTCTACTCGTCCACCGCAGTGCTGCCCGGACGCATGGTCTGCTTCATAGACTGGCCTGAATACGACACTGTCGACTTCAAAAAGATGTGAGTAGCTGAGCTGGTGTTTCCTCCTGACCACAGTGTTGTCTTACAACTTGTGAGAAACAAGTTTAAATCATGTAATGATCAAGTTATTCCCATGTGTCTTTTTTTTTTTAATTCAGTGTTTAGAGGACATTATCCTGAGAGGAAACTGGTTGTTAAATTATTAGTGGACAATTAATAAAACATCCTTGGGCTTATTAAGCATTTTTGTTGTTGTTGGAAGTGTAACAAAACCTTTAGATTTTGAATTTATGATGGTCAAATCAAACATTGAACTTTATTTGGTTTCAAAGTAGAAGCTGTCACCAACAGACATCTAAATGTGGTTCATTAGCCAAGAGTTAGCAGGAATCATTTCTTGATGGTGGGACTGAAAATTTTAATCTACAGATGTGACAAGTTACTATGATACAAAATGGTGAGTCAGGATGGATTCCCATCTAACGGTTAGTCCGTTTTAATCCAACTCCACCCTGCTTATCTAGAAAATCCAGTTCGTTTGGGTAGGTGTGAAGGCGCTCTCAGACTCTGATCCACTTACTAATGTAGGTGTTGGTTCAGTTGAAGTGAACTCCAGTTTGGTTTGAATGCACATGTGAATGCTCTAAAATCTGATGCCACTCCATTTTTCTTCACATTTCGTGAAGTAATAAGTTGTGCTCAGCGACTTCTTCAGAGGTTCTTGTGACATTTCCTTCAGTGATTCTAGGTGCGGCGCCCCCACAGGTGAGGAGGGGAACAGATTTTTTAAAGTGTTTGGTTCATTTGACACAGTGCAGTGCGAAAGCGAACCGTCACCACCTGAACATTTAACAGATATTGCAATTTTGGTCCCTAATTGAACTGAGTCTACTGGACTAATAGGTGTGAAAACACCCTGAGTGTGTCAACAAATGAAATACACATGATATCCCTGAGCATATGATGTCATCTGGATATGAATTCCACTTATGTATTGAGGGAATGATCTGCAAAGAAATGTTGGTGTTTTTACACAGGACCATACTTTTATTGACTATAGTGATAGTCAATAAATTAAAATATGATGTGGCTCATGTCAGATTAAAAACCCCTTTTTGACAAACTTTAAGCATGTATTACCCATACCTTTCATTAAGCACACATGTTTTTTATCGGTCTGATGTAATATTTTATTTCTAAATATGTTTTTATTAGCTGCAAATCATCATCATTAACAATAGTAAAGTCTCGAAAACATCAATCTGATCAGTCAAATTAATGTGTATTATGGTTTTCACTTACTGAAATAAATAGATTTTGGCTTTACATATTTATTTGCAAAACTTCAACTTTTACCTCAGTGGAGGAGAGGATTACTCCAATCCTGTCTGACGCTCTTCACCATGTTTTATTTATAGCCAGAAGCGCTCCAGGTCTCAATTTTTCCTTTTTCCTTTTTCTCCTCATCTTACAAAATTATCACCAACTTCCAGCCGACAGGTTTCTGTCATGCAATCTGCATGTCACAGCGCCGCTGGCCTTTGAGAATCCTGCAGGCTGTAAAATATTCATAAATAAGGGCGGCCTGTCCCCAACACGTATAACTGCTACAGAGCTGTGGAAAAGCTTTGGGGTCCCTCACAGATGCCTTGTGTTTATTTTTAAAATGTTATTATTATTATTTTAAGCATTCAGATGTTGCTTTCATTTATTCAGGAGAAACACAACCCAAACCAACCAGGTTCTGTGTGAAAAGGTCAACTTACTAACTGCAATCAGGTGTGATAATAACAAGTAGCGGCTGTGGAATTTTCGATCAATCTCTATTTTTTTACAGAAATGCTTAATTCAGCTACAGTGGAGCTGAACTGTTTCCAGCACATTTTATAAAAAGTCTTTGGATTTGAGTTATTTTACCCCCACTTCATCTTGTCAGTCAGTTAAGTTCTTTCTTTCTGCTAAAGGTCAGGCAGTGACCAGGCCAGTGAAACTCAACTCAGCTAATCACAGTAAATTCATGATTTACCAGGTTAATTACTTTTTCACATAGAGCCAGTTCTGGTTGGCTATTTTTCCCTTTGGAAAATCAAATCATCATTCCAAATCTGCCTTTTGTTTTCACTTAGGATACGGTTGTGATGATAATGACACATGATGTGAAAAAGCAAAACAGTGTAAACTGAAGACATTTGGAAGGGGGTGAATACTTTTCTCAGCACTGCAGGCAAACTGTGTCAGTGCAGAGAGATGGCATCTGGTGTGAAAGGAGCGAAGTAAAGCAGATGTTCAAGTGTCTTTCTTAATATCATAGTAGTCCATGTTGGAGCATTTTAGTTTTGATTTACTCATTCTGGAATCTCTGAACAACTATGATTGTTTTTCTTTTGTTTTGTATTTTTTGTTTATTTTTGACAAATTTTCCTCTGTGTGCAGCATGACTAGAATAAATCTAAATGGCTTATTCAGGCCAAATGAGGTCTAAATATAGAAGTTAATCTTAAGTTGCAAATTATTACTTCAAATAGAGATAAGATGTTGTTAATTTCCTTAAAACTGAAATCATGTCACTCGAGAAGCTTTACTATTTTCTTCTACAGTCGCAGTTGACACTGCAACATCACAAAACAGTTTTTGCTGTTCAGCACTTCTCTTGTAATCTTCAGCAAATTTCAAAATTTGTGAGAATAATTCATAGTGCAATTATTGATGACAGTAGCTCGGTTTCTATTGACCTGAAAATTGGGCAAATTGGAGTTCTGAAAATAAATCGGATTAGTGATTTTATTCTGCTGTGGAAACTGCAGTTTTCCCCCCTTTTGTGTTTCTTTAAAACCAACGAGTTCAATATAAATAAACCATTCTCTCCCACTCAACCTCCATCATTAACAATGGTTTGTTAATCATAAACTAATAAGTAACTTGTGTTACAGTAAAACTTGAAGCAATGCACATTCACCTTGTCTCAGTCATGGTTGGAGTTTGTGAATAAACAACAACAAAGAGAGACAAAATGGCCACCATGTGAAAGTTCCACAGCCAGAACTACTGCTGAGCATAAAGAACATAAAAGCCCGTCTCTCATTGGCCAAAGCAACATCTTAATGATCTCCAAGAGTTCTGGAGAAATATTCTGTGGCAAAATTGGAACTTTTTGGAAGCATTGCAACTTGTTAATTCATCTCAGTATTTTAGAAAAATTAATCCAAGAGTCAAACACGGTGGTGGTAGCGGCTGAGCTGGTACTACAGCATGATCTACTGTAATTGATGGAAACATGAATTCTGCCATCAGCTTAGTTTCACTTAAATAATGCAGGACAATAATCAGAAAGAAGTCCACCTCTGAATAGTTTTTTAAAAAATGAAGGTTTAGGAGTTTCCTTGGTAAAGTCCACACTCTAATGTTTCACATCAAACATATTTTGAGATTAAAGTGTGTAGAAAAAGAGGGCAAACAGCATTTGGTCGTGTTGAGACGATTCTCCTGCACTGAACTGAACTTCTTTATTAAAAACAAACCTCTCGTTCATCCTAAATCATCTGGTTCATGTCTCTAGCCGCTGCCATCACTCACTGTAAATCTGCATCCTAAGGACCTTTGCATCATTACTAAGTAACCTTTCTGTCCAAACCCTGGAGCACAGAAGTCATGATGTTAGATTGATGTAAAACAGCCTTCAAAACAGGTTTGGATCCAAAATAAACAGAACATGATGAAAGACGTCTCACAGGTCCAGTGGGTTCGTGATGAATGAGCCCGAGAATTTATCACAGTCATCTGGATTAATATTGTGAAGCTCAAGCCTCAGTGGACGGCTTGTCAATATGATCCAGCTGGTGCTACGAGAAACAACGTCATATAAAACGGCCCAGGTTTCAGAAAATCTGTAAATTCTAACCTTATTTTTCCCTCCTAATCCTCTGCCACCCCACATATAAAAGTGACTCTTCCTTTAATAATTTTATTCCGGGCACATCTTGAGGTGTGTAATCCTTCTATTTTGGGTCGAACTCCTGAAGTTGGAGTCAATTGGGACATTTCATTAATTTCCTGTTTGTATGTCAGAACTGGTCGTGTCATATCCTGCCTTTTTTTTTATTATGTATTTTCTATATATACCATTACCACCCAGGAAGAGTTAATGTAAGGAAATGTTGCTGAGATGGTGGACTAACTCTGAGTACTTTAGGCATGTCTGAAGTGGCAGCAGGCTGATACACATCTTATGTGATTTCCTGTTGGATGTAACACACCCTACTTTATCATTTCACACATCAAAACATCATCCGCTAAGGGATTTGGGTTCCATGCTGTGTATGAAAACAAAAGAGCAGGTCCGTCCTGTTTGTTTACGACGGAGTTGTTTTTTTGGTGAGTCTGTCAGGAACTGGCAGTGTGTTTTAGCAGATCTGCTTCCAGGTTCCATAAACTGTGCATCCACAGATTGCGTTCCACCATGACAGTGACATGTTCCTACAGTGTAAAGGTGGAACAGGATCTGAACAAGGATGTTTTGTTCACTTACTGTACTGGTTCTGGGATGAGTTAGCCACGTTTTGACCCGTCGTGTTCCTGGTATTAAATGCCACCTCACATTTCAGTTGAAACAAAAACTGAATAAAAACTCTACTAAAGCTGCAGTGTGTAACTTTTAGAAAGAATAAGTCTTTTACATATTTGTTAAATCTGTCACCATGTTGTGACATGATTATAATATGAGACAGATGATTTTTGAAAAGATTGATCATCTCCTCATCCTCCTTGAGCTACTATCACTGTCTTTAGAAATTCACCACTTCCAGTCAAAAACAACCAATCAGAGCCAGGAGGAGGGTCTCAGCGCTGCCAATCATCCTCATGTGCTCACTGCTAAAGGTGCTAATGGTGGAGAAATAGCTACCATTACAGGAAAACCGTTTGTCATTGGAGTCCATGCTAATTAGCTTGTGAACCAGGAGAGTAATCAGAGGGGGATGAGCAACACCACACGAGATTGTGATTGACAGCGCTAAGACGCACCCCCTGGCTCTGATTGGTTGTTTCTAGTTACTGGGAGAAGGCAAAAGCGCTAGTTTTTTTTTCACGAATTTCCTCTTACTGACACTTTAAAAAAATATGTCAAAAATTCTATTTTTAAAAAAAGTTCCATACTGCAACTGTGACTGCTCCATAATAAATTACCTGCTTGCGTTTTTGTTGCCGTAGCTACTATGTGTGCGTGACCGTACTGATCTACTTCCTGCCCCTTTGCATCATGGGATGGGCGTACATGACGGTGGCCGTCACCCTGTGGGCGAGCGAGATTCCAGGAGACTCATCTGAACACTACGCAGAGCAACTCATCGCCAAACGCAAGGTAACCCAGACAACAACACCCGAACCCGTCTTTTAACTTGAAGATTTTTTTAATCCCTAACATGTAAAGCAACCGGAGAGATTAAGCAGACATCACCACCGTACCTCCTCTGGCAGGTGGTGAAGATGATGATCGTGGTGGTGTGCACCTTCGCCGTGTGCTGGCTGCCGTACCACGTCTACTTCCTGCTGCACCAGTTCTTCCCCGAACTGTTTGAGGAGCGCTACATCCAGCAGGTCTACCTGGCCGTCATGTGGCTGGCCATGAGCTCCACCATGTACAACCCAGTCATCTACAACTGCTTGAACAGCAGGTGAGCTGCTCAGCATAAAATATATTTTTAAAAAAGGCGAGTTGTCTGTCAGCGTGGGTGTTTTGCCATGAGTTGGGCTGTAATCTGGGTTTGTGTGCACAATCCTTTCCTCTTATTAATCCTTTCCCACTGTTTACCACCCACCCCTCCTCTACTGCCAGGTTCAGAGCAGGCTTCCAGCAGGTGTTTTGCTGCTGTGCTCCCACCGTCACCAAAGAGGAGCTGCTGGAACTCAAATCTCCTCGTTACCTGCAAACCCAGGTCTGTGTAAGAAGGACGAGTCAGAACAACAAGTGTTCATTCATCTGCTGTTTTTACCGGCCATGTGTCCCGACATACAGAGAACACATCACAGAGTAGCTGTGTTTCCATTATAAATGTGCGCAGAAATTCTGTCTGAATTCTGCTAATGTTGAAAAAAAAAACACAATTTCACAATTGCAGTGTTTCCGTTCTTAGAGAAGTGAAATTAAAATCACATGTGAATAAACTTGTTCACGCGATAAGTCATTAAAAATCATGTAAGTGACCGATGAAAACAGGTACATTAGAAATATTCATAATTCAGTGATGGTGCTAGAGCTCATCATCAGGAGATCAGGTCTCATTCAGGCTTTGGAGCGACAAGCCCCGCCTACTTGGGAGCAGCTTCATATGCATCGTTGTGGGAAAATTGTAGTCTGCAATTTTATAGAAGAAATATTGGTTCAACATGTTTAAATGACTCAACATTTTGTGTTGTGTGTCATTCAAACGTGAATGACACAGAGCTGGGGATGATAATGCTCTGATTTATTGTATTGTGATGCTGTGAGAGCTCTGGTGGAACCAGCTGCAGACTGTCCAAAAAACCCCAAAAACAAACCATCATCCTGCTACTACTTCCTGTCGCCTTC
The DNA here is from genome assembly GCF_904066995.2 of Poecilia reticulata. Taxonomy (NCBI): domain Eukaryota; kingdom Metazoa; phylum Chordata; class Actinopteri; order Cyprinodontiformes; family Poeciliidae; genus Poecilia; species Poecilia reticulata. The sequence continues at coordinate 3,179,467 of NC_088841.1, forward strand.
TTCAACATTTCTCCCAGTAGTAACATTGTACTGTTGATCAATTTACATGCAGTTGTGAAATAGATGTATTTCGATGCAGCCTGAAAACCACCTCATCATATGGCGATGAAAACTTTTTACCGAAAAGCATGAGTTTTATTTTAAATTTCCGTGTTTCGGTTAAGCAAACTGATGTTCGTAATTTCAATTTGCGCAATTTTATGGTTAATGGAAACGCAGCTACTGTAACTGTAAGGACTTGACACACTTTCATTGTCCATGTATTACAGTCACTTAGTGTTAATGGAGAAGCTTTTGCTCCTTCTCCTACTAGTTTTAATCCAGCTGAACCTCTACACAGTGAAACCCGTTTGCTGTTCAGTAGTCATGAATTCACTCGTTTACAGAATTTTTTGAAGAGCATTATTCAATAGAAAATTCAGTTTGGAATGCTGAAATACGATATTACTTGACACACTATTGGCTGGTTTTGCAAAGCAGCTGAATCCTGGGGATCAGCTCCACAGATATAAAGAGTTTTTATCAAACCTCATGGAGGCTGGGGATGAAAATGCTCTGATTTATATTTATATCTACTCAAAGGAGTAATAGAACCAAAAAGAAAGAATGAAATATCAGAAAATCAGTTCAGGTTTTGTTGTCTTTGAAGGATAAATTATCAGTACATCAGAATCTGTTGTATTTCTTTAAAACAAAACTCCTTCTTGTTTTCATCTCCTGCCTGGGTCTGACCTGCTCTATTGGTATATGACTGAATATTATTCTCCCTGCTGGTGTGCACAGCCAGTCTGGTCACAAAAACCTTGATTGTACGCGGATGACTGCAGAGTCTAGTGAGGGGTGAGGGTACGACGCGGTGGTTGAGTGGACGTTAGAGCGGACTGGAAGGTATCAGCTTGGCTTAAGACAGATCATTAAAAGCTTGTAGGTACAAAGACACAAAGAAGGGAAGTTGTTTTATAAATGCTGTGACGAAGACAGAATTTTAAGAAAAACAGTGACATAGAGAATTAATGCTTGAGTTGAATTTGTCCTATAAAACTGTTTTGAATTGTTTTTCTCATGTAAATAATACATAAGAGACTCTGTAAGAATACCCTGGCTGGCTAACCTTTGGTTGCTAACAATGCTAATTTTACCATGTGTTTCGTTACCTAACCTCGCCGCATCTTTTTAGCGTTCTAATAAGTCTACCCCAACCGGTCTTTATGGGTACACCTTTAGAAATGCTTGGTATGGAGTCAAAAAGGCATCTGAGACGTTTCTGACATTTTTATTTACATTGACATGATTGATTCAAACAGCTGCTGCAAATTTGTTGGTAGGATGATCAATGGTTTCTATGGTAGTTCTATCTGACCTGCTATTGGCTGTCGTTTGTAAAACAGACAATCCAGGTGCAGCATCCATTTTCCTTGATAGTTGCTGTACCCACTAAGAGCAAAGATAAGGAAGACCAAGAGTATTCCTTATTGAACTGTGCACTTTAATGCATATTTTGTTATATTTTGATGTTTAAACTATTAAAATGAGAAGATATAAGCGTTTTAGAGGGGGACTGAAGTATTTGCTCATTTCTGTTGTTGTACCCTAAACCTGTTATACCCTACTGAGGAGCCAGTGCAGTCACACCTAAAGTATTTACCTTTTTATTCCCCATTTGAACTTCAGCAAGCCGACTTCAGCACATCTAGGTGTCTTGCTTTGCTTTGGCTGATTTGCTATTTGTGTTAACAGGCCTTTGAACTGGTGAACCTCATAAAGCAGCATAATTCCAGCATCAACTAGTAGATGCTGTTTCTTTAGTGTCTGAATGTTGTCTTAGGTGTTGCGTCTGTCCTGTTGTGTCCCTGGTTCCAGATACTAAAATATGCATGAACATTTCACATGTTGTGTTTGTGGTGTGTCTGATCAAAAATGAGTTTCAAGTCATTTTACAGCCATTGCACTTTGGTTTTGTTTATATTTCACACAGAAACCCAACGTTTTAGGGAACATGGTTGTTTGGTAAGTGTTTGGGTAGAATAGAGGTAATTCTGAGTGTAATTGAGCTGAAGATGAACTCTGCCATCTGTCACCAGCCCATGGTAAATAACACAACTCTCTCAGCTAGGACATGCATCAACAACTGTCTGGACTTTATCCGCTCACCGAACTGTGGACGCTCTCTGCTTTCAGGTCAGCATATACCCCGCAAGCCGAACGGAGACCGTTGTTCCCGCCGCAGCAACAGAGGCGCCACCTGCCGAATCGCATGTTTATCCTCACGTGGAGGTCGCAATGAACAGCTCGGCCTCTGACAAGCTGCCCTAAAGCTCTCACGTTTCCACCTATAGGGGTAAAGAGTGGAGAGGCCCGGATGCTAACGCTGCTAACCGACCTGTGTACAGGTCACGCATGAGGTAAACGGCCGATACAACTACATGATAACATTGGATGAGGGCATCATCACAATGAGACTTAAGAGAATCTCATCCTTCATCACCTGCACAGCTCAGAGTCTTGACCCCTCGTGTTCCTGACTTGGATTGAAGAGGAACTCCTGTATTTGCTTAGCAACAGTGTCAATTCACTTGTTTTTAACTGTGTTGCATGGGAGCTTGGGGAGTGCTTGCAGACTGCCTGTCTGTACAGAGCCAGCACCTGTTGGGCAGGATTAGCCCCTTGTTTTGACAATGTGTGGAGCCTGGTTGGGTTGCAGCAGCCAGGTCACAGGCGCAGCTAAATATAGAGGTCCAGAGATGGGAGACAAGCCACACATAGCACGACCAGGGGGGAGTCTGAGGCTCATTGCTGCAGACATAAGGCACAATTTCAATGTCACAGGTACCAGGTGCAGGTGTTTGTCTGGTGTGTCTTTGCCTTGTGATGAACTGCTGATCTGTTTAGATTGTAGTAGTTGCCATGCAATCTTAAAACAGGACAGTAGCTGCGTTTCCATTAGCCATGGAATTGCATAAAGTGAAATTATGAAACTAAATCTGCTTAATGGAAACACACTCCAATGCCTGAATAAGACACTGATTGGCTGATAGATGAGGAACGAATGAATTATGAATGTAACTCATGTATCTGTTAACATCTGTACCGTGTCATATTGAACAGCAAGTTTAATTTAATTTAATCTCTTACTTATCAGAAACAGAAAATTGAGAAATTATGTCTCTTGGACATTAGCATAACAGCAACAAATATTTGCGCTCATTTGAAATGGAAACGCAGCAAATGTCAGTTTGTAAACCAGATTGAAAGGACGGGTCATTCCCATTCATCACTGCAACATTAACTGTTCATTGGTTAGTAGCTTTATGATTTTCTGTTTCTAAATACAGTACACTGCCACTAGTTCTCCGCAGATTGTTTTTATTCATATCCTGGTCACAAAGCGTCTCCTGTTTCTGCCTCCTACTGCAGTGTATATATATGAACTGGAATTTCTCATAAAAAGCAGGAAATTATTTGGTGTAGACGAAAAAGATGCCTCAGCCATATCAGTTTCCTAGAAGCACAGAGAAGAATAGTTTCTTGTTCATTGGAAACAAATGTGTGCTGCACACTTCAATTCAGAAACACTTTATTTATCCCAAAGGGAAATTAAATGTTGTCATAACTCATGTTGTCAAAGTATCTGTAAAGAGTTGTGGATGGTGATGCTGTGGGCAGGATGAGTCTCAGGTAGCAGTCAGCCTTGCGATGAATTTTAAGAGGCCTCTGACTGAAGCCAGTGTTGCTGAATGAGAGTCTCATGACTGTCAAAACATGCTAACAGCTCAATGTGAGGGCAGCAGATGTTATTACACAGAAACATATCCTGGATGACACCATCAGTTGTTGGCTAGCACTGCTAATCCACCTCATTTGTTTTGCCACTCCTTTTTAAACCTCTGTCTGGCTGGATGGCTATACGGCAGAGAGAGGTTGGAGTAGGGGACATGATCCTTTCTCATTATGATTGACAGAAGAGATGGTTTGAACTTCCTCCATCTCTCTCTGCTCGTTGGTCCTGCTTCGTCCAAATGCAGAATATTGACTGGCTTGAGAAGATCCTTAATAACATTAGTTTAAAAAATGTGTTATTACAATTGTAATATGTATTAGCAAAAAGCTATTAGAATCCATTTTAAGTCTTTTTTCATAACCTCAGACAACCTCCTTCACTCTTTAGTAAAAATCTAAAAGTAATGCAGCTGGTGGATCCCATCTTCTCGATGTCCGTCAATGGATTCTGGAGTTACTGCAGTGAGTCCGTCCGAACCAGGGCTCGGTGGTCCCAGCATCCCTTAGAACGCTTCAAGACACAAATAAACTTCTTCTCAGCTGATACCATCCAGCTCACCCTCATCCGAAGCACTTTGAACTGCTGCGGTGCTGAAATGTGCTGCGGAAATAAACTTGACCTGACAACTCAGGAACAGGTGACGATCTGCTGACCGCTTTTAATCTCGTCTCTCCCTGAAGAGATTTATAATCATTCACATACAAGAGTTGACTTGTGAAAACAGTAACTTGCATAAAGACTTCTGCAAAAAGGTGTAACTTAATGACAAAGGTGTTTGTACTCACATCCGTAACAAGAGAGGAGGAGTTTGGATAAAAATAGCATGAACATTTACTATATAATGAAAGTTAAAAACATAAATCTATTATTATGACCTGAAGCATTTGGTTTCTAATTTTGGTTTCACAGAAAAAAAAATTGTCTTTGCCATCTCTGAGGCTATTTTGGACCAAATGTCATCTTTGTACCGTGAGATCATATTGCAAATTTTTTGTGTATTCAGTGAACTATGTGATTGTACTAACTTTGTAAAAATCTGTACAGTGATAATTATGTATGCAGTACTATGTTGTTTTGTTTTTTGTTTTTTTTTTGTCAGACTTAAACGTTTTAAATGTTCAAACTGATTTTAATGTCAAAAATAACCTGAATTTTCAATTAAGTTCAATTTATTTATATGGCGCCAGTTAACACCATCTCTTTTCAAAGAACTTTAGGAGAAAAACAAAGTCATTTTTACCCAATCATATAAACAGGTTCCCAGTCAAACAAACTGTGTAAGGTGTCCAATGTGCGGCCCGGGGAACATTTGTGACCTCTGGAGTCATTTTGTGGTCATTTTGTGCGGCCATGACTCCAGATCAAATACAAATCCCCTCAACTCAGCGCAGGTGGTTGATGCAGATGGAGACTTTGCCATTTTCAATTTTTAATCAGCGCAAAATTGTTACAGGCAAACTTGAGCTTTAGTTTTCCTTTGATGGAAAGACAAATTTTCTCCAAACAGCTGACATGACATGCCGATCCATTGATGTTGGTTGAGGTCAAATTTTCTAGAATAAAAGTTTTAAGAAATATTTTTTACTCTGTTTTTTTAATTATTTTTATTATGGAACAAATCAACTGAAATAAACATCTTCCTTCAATACACACTTGGAAAACAATTTTTTTAATAAAATATGGGAACTGAAACTTTTTTTTAGTCCTAAATGGAAAAAATACTGAGTCATTCATTTCTCTCAGCTTCTCACTTCTTGTTTCTCTCTTTATAAAAAGGAATATGATATTGAAAAAGGCATTTGGAATAGACAGACTGGAAATGATATTACAGAACAGTGTGTGTGTTTCTGTCTTGAACATGTCTAGTTGTAGGTTTGAACAAACTGACTGTAATCTGAATAAAACGACATAATCCATCACTGATTTTTTTTTTTTTTGTGTGAATAACTGAATCATAATTACTGTTGGCTCGATGAGCGTCGAGCAAACAGAAATCTCAATAGAGCCAGACTTCTGATCGCTCTGCGTGAACACAAATCTATCTGCAGCCTCTGCGGTTCTGTTGACCTTTTAATGGAGCTTCCTTTATCATTTCTGTTGTCACGCTTAGACAATCAGCTAGAGATCAAAAACAACATTTAATTAAGAGATTGCTGGGTGTGACAGCTTCCTCTTGTTTTTCCAGTTGGGATTTCTTTTGATAAAACACTTAGTCCATGCTCGAGCTGGTCAGAGTGAGACATCTCTCAGCCACTCCAGAGCTTTGAAGAGGAGGAAAGCAAAACGAGCTGCCAGGAAAATAATCCAGAGTGAGGACTTCACTGAGGCTGGATTTACAGAGCAGCAACACGGCCGTCTGTGCAGCAGCACCAAATATCAGGGCTGCACATCATCTTCGTTATACGCTTCAAATTCTCCTTTATCATTCACAGCAAACTGACTTCATTCCTGATTTAAGTTGAGCTAGAAAAAAATCTGTATATTTTTGTTTTATGATTGTCTATTAATTTTACTTATGGTAATGTATTTTATTAAGATGCGCCTTTGAGTAATTAGTGTGAGTGAACTCTAAATTTATGATAGTAATTTAGTTCAAAAAGGGAAATGAGGCTTCATGCTGCTGATCATTTTCAAATGTCTGATTCTGATCGTATTTGATCATTTTGCCTCAGCTGAAGAAAACATGACGTGAAATTGAATGTCCAGAAAACTCAGTGGACCAGAACCAGCAGATGGCGCCGTAACCCGTCAAGCTGCGTTTCCATGACCATCTACATATATAAAAGAAATAATAAAAAAAGAAAAAAATTAAATTAAAAGTTTCGGTGCTAAAATGATGTGATTTTTTTTGACTATATATAAATGTATTTAGTTCGTAGAACTGCAATGGAAACACTTTTTCAGGTCACACAAGTCACATGGCCAACAACCGGTCGCTGCCTCTGGGGTAAACTACGAGGAAGAAGACGGCAGGAAGTTGTTAGAGTATGATGGCGGCATGTCTTTTACTACCTTTCATTTATGTTGTGTGTATTATTATGCTGTGAGATCGTAAAAGAAAAAAGAAAGAGTTGATTGTGCTTCATTAAATACATAACACTATTTACTATCAAAGTATTTCGCAAGATCATATGTTCTATGTTTACATCAACTTTTACTTTTGTACAAAGAATATGACTCATTTTCAGTTGCCTTGATCTGCAACAGCTGGAGAGCCAGAGAAGAAACTAGCAGAATGTCTCCTCTTCTTCATTCCTCTCCTTCTTTTTCCTTTGGTAATGATCTTATCAGAAAACCTTTGCTACATTGCAATATCCTTGGTCCAAGGCTTGACTCAAAACTGCGTCTGTGGCGCCACCTGGCTGTTAACTTCCAAAGTGTAACTGTGCTGAATTAGTTTGCAGACGGACAGCACTGGGCGCTCAAACTATCAAACTATAGTCACGCATATTGTTTTCAAAACAGGATTGTTGATGAGGAAAAATATAAACCTAATATTTAAGTTACATAAAACCTTTTAACTTTTTTTTATTTCCCTTGCAGCAGTAGAAAATAGCCCCAAATCTAAACATGTCACACAAACAGAAGAAATAAAAAGAACAATTTGGACATTTATGGAAAGCCACAAGTGCCACAATTCCATCTTCTAAAAACCCCAAAATTGATTTTATACTTGAGGATATAGCATTAACAGACCTTTAGGACTGTGCTTGAACCTGGGGTTCCAAACTATTAGAGCACAGGTTCCCGCTATTGTTAAAGCTGTACAGAACCAGATGGAAATGTTGACACTTGTTATTCCAGTGAACAGAAACCTGTTCTCAGAAGGAAAATGTCCACATCGTTATGGGGGGCTGAAATATTCTGGCAAAGGAGGAGGGCAGATTTCCAGAATGTGAACATAGACGTATGAAACAGATGTTACCTTTCAGCTACCTTTTCTCCAACCTATGTCAGTTCATAGCATTAGTGCTAATTCCAGGGTGGAATGATTGCCACATTTAGATTTGCAGCTTAGGTTTTGAACTGATGAAAAAAGCTGCTTGAACACTGATTTATTAAAGTCTGTGCTCCTCTTATGTTCTTTCAAATCTAGAATCTGGACAGTTTAACAATTATATCTCAATTATTTAATACACTGCTTATCATGTAATTATAGTCATGCTTTTAAGTTAGTATGTTTTCATTATTGAAATATTAAAATGATTACAGTGATTCTTCTGTGCTGGATAATACTTCGGAGGTATTTTCCAGATTTTAACAAATCTGGGATTTTGTGTGGAATTGTCTTTTTTTCCCATCTTCTAAACTATTTTCCCTCAAAGTTACAGTCAGGAACTCCTCAAACTGACCTTAGAGAATTAAACAGATACTGATAGGTAATAAGATGTAGTCGATGCAGTTAGTTGCTTTGTTATTTATTTTTCTTTACGCTGGCTGACTGATTTAAGATGGGATTTTTTTTCTCTGAACTCAAATTGATGTTGATTCTTGCAATAAATCTTGGAACCAAACATGGAGATGATCTTGATGATGGCACTCATCAAAATGGAATGTTTGTCACTGGTTTCTCAATTGTTGGCTGCACATAACTTCTTATTCTTGTGCTTTTATGGCATGAAGCACCTTAAATTACCTTCTTGCTGAAATGTTCTATGCAAATACACTTGACTGATTGATTTATGCGCCGCATATCTGGAATAAACTTCCAGAAAACTGCTAAACAACCGAAACACAGAGTTCAGTTAAATAGAGGTCAAAACTCATTTGCTTAGAGCTGCCTTTGATTTAAGAAAGTTGGATGTTAATCAATATATTAGATGTTGATTCTTGATGATTTTGAAGATTGCATTTGACATCAAAGACGATAATGCTCGTTTGTTTCATAATTGGTTATTGTGTCATGTTTTGATGGTGTAAATCACTTTGAACTGCCTTGTTGCTGAAACGTTCTACGCAAATAAACTTGATTTAAACTCCCTGGAGGGAGCGTACACTCATCTTCAAAGGAATTAATGTCATACACAGTCGATGAAACTAATTTGATTGCTAGACATTAAAGTCATTTAAAGAAACTTATTTATACCACTTTTTTTTTGGCCTTAAAGAAATGCATCTCTTCTAATTCACAGAACAAATTCTCCAAAATCTTTATTCAGATCATTTTATTAACATTTATTCCTTCCACAAATGAAAACAGACAGTGCCCATTAACATCTATTGAAAATGAGAAGCTAGAGAGACTGAAGATCTCTGAGAACTTCAGTCTGAACTGATGTCAGACATCAGTATATTTCTATGTGCATGTTATTCTTATTTCATCCTCTTTTTTAATTATTTTTACACAATAAACGTGTGCTGGACATCAAACAGCGTTATATGCACCATCACGAACATAAACATTTAAACTCTAACAGAAGACAGTAGTACATAAGGAGTAGGTCTCCTCTGCTCGACTCGATGATTGTCACAGCTGTATGTGCAAAACCGTGGTAAGGGTTAAAATCGAGCTCAGTTTAATCTCCAGACTCCTCAGTGCAAACAGAAAGCAACAACGTAGGAGATCAACTGGACTCAATAAATTCCCATGATGAAGCCACATTTGTGGTTAAAATACAAAACATCTGGCAAAAAATTTTTTTAATTAGCTCCCTTATAGTCAGAGCTAAAGCACTTTTCTAAAACCCAACTAAAATCACTGCGGTTTCTTTCCACTGCTGTCGCTGATGATGAAATGATAAGACGTATAAAAAACGTATAAAATAGCTTAGCTGAGATGAACACAGTGGGAAAAAAATCTGCATATTTAAAAAGCAGTTGATTGTTTTAACAAACTTTAAAAAGTCAGAGACCATCTTTGGCTGAGTGTTTTGTAAACATTCCAGTATAAAATTACATTTTGTATCTTGTTCCATATTCTGAGCAGCTGAGTCAGTGTCTCAGAACATGATATAAGTATTTTTATTTATTTTTGGGAGTATGTCAGTGTTGCTCGTCTTGAAGCAGAGGGGTTCGTTCATGAGTTGAAGTGCTGGTGTTTTCCCTCGGTGTCTTTCTCTGTGAGATGAACACAAAGATAAATTATTCACCGTTCACATGATAAATTAAATGATAAATTAAATGCAAGACCTGCAAGTACTCCTCTAGAGGTTCTGTGTAAAAATACTTTGAACCAACTTTAAAGCTTTATATATATATATATATATATATATATATATATATAGTTTCTGCATCTTAAAATTGTGACTCTTTGCCATCTCTAAATGTTTTCAGTCTTTTATTTATGAGCCTTGCTGTTGTAATTCTAACCATCACTGAGCTTATTGTCCAGCTGGACAATAAGCAAGAAATGATACATTTAGATGGCAGAAACCTTAATAGAGCTTTTAAATGGGCAGTATTGTGTGTTGTTTTCTAAGCACATAAAGCCATTTTACAGAGCAATCAAGTAAATATATATGTTACCTTCAGTTGTTATAAAAACACCTTGTATATCAAATGTGATAGAAATTTAACTTGAAATTGGGTCTCTGTCTCTGAAAAAATCTTGCTCTTTCTCAAACAAATGGTTGCCATGGGAGATTAAAAGATTTCTGAAATATGCATGAAATAATCCAGGCAACACTCCAGCTGTGTTTTTGACGAGGGAATAACATTATAAGATGATGCAAAATTTTTAAAAAGTTGATTTTAAACAACACTGCCCTGTTAACCATCTTTGGGATGAAAGTTCAACACTAGTATCAGAATGATTATTAGACCAATTAACCATTAAATAGGTTGGACCGCTATCAGTTGGGGGCATGCAAATCATTTGGCATATGGACTGAGACTCAGTGATGCTATTATCATTCTCTGTTGTAATATTTGAGCAGGAGATGCTTAATTTCCACAGATGTGACACAACAAGATTCAACAGGGGATCAAACTGAAGTATCAGATGTGTAAAACACTGATACTGCATTGCCATCTACTCTTTGTACATCACTGAAACGCAAGGGACATTTTTAACAGTGTGACAGCTGTACTGCTAATTTAGACCACAGTTCTACTGCTGTTATTTTTCTGCTGACAAATCAAACAATCCAGGAGCGATGTCTATGGTCCTTGGCGCTGAATGGCTATTACTGCTGAGAATGGAGATAAGAAAGACTGTGGATGTTTACCTCGGAGGTCATGCTAAGATTGTTTCAAACTTAACTCGATTTGGCTAAAAACCTAACTAGGTTTGTTTTTAGCCAAGCGCTAACCTAGTTTGCTTGCGAATGATTAGGTCAGGTCCAGTGTTGGCCCCTGTGGAAGAGCTACCATCATGCAAGAAAACACAGACAGCAACAGTGACACAAAACACAATTGGGTTTTTGTGAAAAACAAAAGCAGACACGGTGTTCATTTCCTCTGCAGGTGTTGGACATTAGTAATCACTCCCAATGTACCGTTTGCTACGTGTATGCCTTTGAGTGTGAACCTACCTTAATACCTCATACTTTAGTCCTGTGTTTCAAAGCCATGTGAGTCTTTACCCTGCCCACTACTGGTTGCCTAAAAGATGATCAAATTACCTTAAAAATGGGCCAATTAGAAAATATCAAAGAAAAAAAAATAGTGTTGTAATTCAGATAGAGATTTCAGGGATTGTTCATGCACGGATTATTTTCTGTGGGTGATTGAGTGTAGCTGGAGACAGGCACCAGCACCCCTCCCAACCCCACTAAGGGAAAAGGGTGTAAAGAAAATGGATGGATGGATGGATGATTCAGTGTGTCATGCAGTGAATTACGAGGGCAGGCAATTGGTTATACGTATCTCAGGCATGATTAGTCAGAAGTCAGAAGGACTTCCAGGCAGAGTGGTCGTTTGGAACCGTCTATATATGAATTATGATGCAACTCTCTGTGTTAAGGAATCAACTGATTCTTTTTGCTACATAAAAATTTCAGGCACACTGAAAGAGGACACATTTCTCTGAAATTGTTGCAGTGATTTAAAATAATTATAGAAGATATGATGCACAAATTCTATTGGAGGATCATTTATGAGATTTTTCACAGACACCTTGGATCCCCTCGGTGCTGCAGCGCTTTCCTGAGGTGACTTCCCGACTTTGCATTCTTACTCTCATTTTAGGTTCTTCCTGTTTTAGAGTACATCCTGTAATTTCTCCCAGTGTCTTCTAAAACAATCAAACTCCACATCACTCATAAAGATTTTATTTACAAGTATTCCTATACTTATACTGTGGAACTGTTTGCTTGGGATATGGAAAAAGGAAATTATTTTTTTTCCATCTGTAACAAAGGAAATCTCTTGATGCATTAAAGCCATGACTAAATAATGCATGAGGGTGTTCTTTTCTTTTTTTTTAAAGCCTCAGCAGAATTGTGCTTCCCAAAACAGCAGAGGAGTAAAATTGCAGGTAAAGCCAGCCGAACTTAATCACAATTGGGCAGCAATTGTGGCTTCATTACTTTTCTTTCCAAACTGCCAGGTTAGAAATACAAAGAGTTCATACATTTTTACTGAGCCAACTTGCTAAATCTACGTGGGCTTAAATGATTAATAGGCTTAATCATGATGAATGGACTATTGCAATAATCGTCAACTAATTTAATAATCGATTAATGGTTAACTGGAGTGTACAGGCTCAAAAAATGTGTCATTCGCTGAAAAAAACAATCCTTTCAGAGCAGCAAATACGCCAAACCTGTACAATAAATGTATACATTTTTCATTTAACATGAAAAAATGTTTTGTTCTATTCCATGTATAATACTGAAACAGAAACTAAAGAAAACATTTTGGCACCACTTGGTGGAATCCTCATCCTGTTGAACCTGATAACTGTCCGTTCCTACTGGAGTGGAGGTTTGACGCCAGTCCTTATGTTCTATGTATATTGTGTAAGAGAGGGGGTCTTGAAGTGTATTGCTTCACAGTGAAACAAATATACATTTATAATAAACCAAGCCAAATTATGGGGACTTCCAAGTTATTGAAAAGCTGCCATGGGGCCTTTTTTCCTATTTTACGATGTTGTCTTTATCCATTTAAAGCCCCAGATTAACTGACAATCAAAAACGTGTGCAATGATTTGGAAAGAAAATTAAAAAAATATATGTTTCATATCAATTTGATCATTAAAGTTCAAAAGTCAACAATTGTAAATTGGAAAGCTTTTTCTCAATTTGGATGATTTGTATGAGGCGGTTGTACAAACCCAAGAATTCTCAAAGAATAGAGAAGTCGCAGCTCTATTACTAGACTTCTGTAAGCAAATGAAGAACCTTTGTCAAACATATTCAAATCTTTTACAGTTCAGTAGGAGATTTCAGTAAAATATTACATTTAATTTTATTTTCCATGCTGCCGACTGTCTGCCGAAAATACGATACATACCACAAAAATTGCAGAGGAAGGTAATCTGTTAACATTACACTAACTAAATTGGAACTTTTACTTATTAACCTCCAAAGCTTTTTCATGTTATTTTACAACACTAGACATGACTCGTTTTAGAACACAAAGGAATGACAGAGATAATATGGACACTTTACTGATGGACTGTATTAGCTCATTTTATCTGTTTTCGACTGTTCCGTAATTCATCAGTGATGATGCCATTAGTCTGCGCTATAAATTACTAAAACAACTACGAACATGTTCAGTAAAGAGCACAATAACAAAGCAGAAGCAGAACCAAATCCGCTCTCGTGTGTTTCCTGTTCGGCTATCAGCAGTCCAATCAGAGAGCAGCTGTGTGTAAAACACAGATGACTTTGGCCTTTCTGATTAACACTACTGCGTAATGTCACCCACTAATTTAGCCATAACTGATATGCTCTCATTTACGAGCTAACGATGATGAGATAAAGAGGCAGGAAGAGTAATCAGCAGCAGCTGGGGAGGGGGGTTTCAACAGCCAGCAACCATGGAGAGATTTGGACTTTTTACTCTCCTTGTCAGGTTAGTCAAAGCAGGGTTCATAGTTTAACTTGTAGACAAACAAAGCATGATCCTGGACGGAGCAGGAGCGACTGTACATCTTCAGTAACAGCTGTGATGGAAATATTTTCCTTTGTGGAAAATAATTCCCATAAATCTGCCTGTTCTGCATCTGGCTAAAATCGACATATACACTAAGTTGCTGAAGACTTATACTGTCCATCCTCAGCATATCGTGCATTTATGAAAAGCCTAATTATGCCATTGAGCCTCAGTGTAGTCTCTCCTGCTTCTTTCCTCCATCTACTAGTTGGAAAACATGCAGCGAGTCACAGGCAGAGTATCAATGGCAGCAGCTGGCTGTGGGGGATTCTTACCTTGACTTTGTAATACACCAGGGCGGCCACTATGGTGGTGAGCAGGCCGAGGGCTATGAAGATGTACTGCATGTACTCCATGACAGCAGGGAGAATAACCAGGCTAGTGTGGAACGTAGTGAGGATCGGACCATCGATGTATCCATTCTGCACAGGGAAAAAGGCGAAACGGATGCAAAAACTGTTTTACTCCAGACTTGGATCAGAAAAAAAAAATCTCTGGTAATTTTACCCATATTTAAGAAAAAAAAAAAAAACACAAACAAAATAAACACTGTAACCTGCAACTTCCATTCACCAGTCCAAAAATGAGATTGAACAATTTCTGAAAAGTCAAAGCTTTGCTCTGTTTCTGTTAGACATAGAATTGTGCAAATTATAGAAAAATAAATTTGTTTAATGGAATCAAACCAATTTCAAAAAACTAAATTTTCAATAAAACACTTTTGCACTGGGAGGAGGTGGCTTTTCAGCCATATCAAAATAGATGTACTTCACAAAACTGTAATGGAAAAATGTATTTTGGATCACAGGTGGATGTTGATACTGGTGAAAATGACAAAGAAAACAACAGAAAGTAGGAGGAGGAGAATTTGTTTTTGTTATTTTGGACAATGGGCAACTGGCTCTCCCGGGATTACAGATTTAGATTTATTGTTGTCATTTATAAATTTCAGTTGCTAGTTATAAAGAAAAACAAAAAACAAAATAAAACTGGCAGTATAATTGGAAATGTTAGTTTTACAATTTTCTCTACTTTTGTTTTCCACAAGAGCATCGATAAATATTACTAAATTCAAAAATATGGATAAATGCAGTTGCTGTGTGCAATTTACTGATACAAGTCAGACTTTTTTGGCATCCTGAAGAAACATATTTGAAATGGGAATGTTTCTCAACAACAACCTTTGTGTCTGTGGGGCTATGAATGCTGTGCCATGCATTCACTGACATACAGTTACCTGAAACATAACTAATAAATACCCTTTTGTCATAATATAGTTTTTATTGTTATTCCAATAGGAACCATAAAATGTCATGATGAAATTCTAAGTCCATGTCGCACCATCTACTTTCAAACATCCATCTATATGCAAATAATCTACAAAATGTGATAAAGCTCCTAAAGTAAATGTAAAATAAATGTGCTTTTTATAACATTCTAATTTATTGACTGGATCTGTAGGCATCAGCCTCTCCAGCCGCACAACATCAGCAGCTTACCTCCTCAAACCACAGCATGGGCATCACCACCTCAGAAATCTTTCCAGTTTCTCTACAAGGTCAAGAACATAAAACTTCAAACACCACTACAAAGAAAGCAGGGTTAGACAGGTAGGGAGCGTTTACAATAACAAGACAGTAAAATAAACAATAGGTGATAAAGTGGACAATGTGATCATTCATAAGTCTTACGTAATTCCTGATATTCTCTTCATGTAGAGGTTAAGCTGTAGGCGTATGGACACATTCAGAGGGACACCTGTGAGCTGTACACACACAAAACAGAAGTCACACAGGGGGGATAAAATACAGTCATGGCCAAAAGTTTTGAGAATGACACAAATATATTTTCACATGATCAGCTGCCCTCTGGTTTTCATGTGTGTATGTCAGATGTTTTCATCACATACAGAAATACAATTGCAATCATATTATGAGCTTTTATTGACAGTTAGAATGAGTTAATGCAGCAAGTCAATATTTGCAGTGTTGACCCCTCTTCTTCAGGATCTCTGCAATTCTCCCTGGCATGCTCTCAATCAACTTCTGGACCAAATCCTGACTGATAGCCGTCCATTCTTGCACAACCAATGCTTGCATTTTGTCAGAATTCCTAGGTTTTTGTTTGTCCACCCGTCTCTTGATGATTGACCACAAGTTTTCAATGGGATTAAGATCTGGAGAGTTTCCAGGCCATGGACCCAACATCTCTATGTTTTGTTCCCTGAGCCAGTTAGTTATCACCTTTGCTTTATGGCAAGGTGCTCCATCATGCTGGAAAAGGCTTTGTTCATCACCAAACTGCTCTTGGACGGTTGGGAGAAGTTGCTCTCGGAGGACATTCTGGTACCATTCTTTATTCATGGCTGTGTTTTTAGGCCAGATGGTGAGAGAGCCGACTCCATTGGCTGAGAAGCAACCCCACACATGAATGGTTTCAGGATGCTTTACAGTTGGCATGAGACCAGACTGGTGGTAGTGCTCACCTCGTCTTCTCCGAACAAGCTATTTTCCAGATGTCCCAAACAATCGGAAAGGGGATTCAGAGAAAATGACTTTACCCCAGTCCTCAGCAGTCCACTCTCTGTACCTTTTGCAGAATATCAGTCTGTCCCTGATGTTTTTCCTGGAGAGAAGTGGCTTCTTTGCTGCCCTCCTTGAGACCAGGCCTTGCTCCAAGAGTCTCTGCCTCACAGTGCGTGCAGATGCCCTCACACCTGCCTGCTGCCATTCCTGAGCAAGCTCTGCACTGCTGGTAGCCCGATCCCACAGATGAAACACTTTTAAGAGACGGTCCTGGCGCTTGCTGGTCTTTCTTGGGCGCCCTGGAGCCTTTTTGGCAACCGTGGAACATCTCTCCTTGAAGTTCTTGATGATGCGATAGATTGTTGACTGAGGTGCAATCTTTCTAGCTGCGATACATAAAGCATTTTACACGGAGAGCAGCTTTCAAGCATGTGAACATGCTGTGAAGGGGAAAGACGTCAGCAACAACCTTAGCAACTATTGCTGTCTATCAAACTGGGAAACCCTTAGCAGATATCTGGAGTTCATTATTTAGAGTAGAGAAAGACTATTCACCAGTGGAAAACATTTGACGACAGTTGTAAATGTTGACAAGGCTCCTCCAATATTCACACAGAAAAGAAAAGCCAAAAAGCAACAACTCAGGCTTGACGTGGCTAAGCTTCAGTGATTTAGCAAGCTGCCAAAGTTGTGGGGGGATGTGGCTTGTCTGTACAACCTGCCTGAAAAGTTGTATTAATTTCTGATCATTATTTCTTTTTATAAATACCATGGGTTTCATCTTTATTAAAAAACTCATCTTTATTTTGAAGGACACTGGAAGTAATGTGCTATATCTATTCGAGCTAGCTTAATACTAACTCACAGTCTGAGCAATATCTCCAGTTTCTTCTGTGTGGGTTGAGGGGAAGAGAGACTGGAGAAGCACTTTTTAATATTTTATTAAAAAGTGCTGTAGACAATATAGGGTCTACAGCTATGTAGACCCTATATTGTAAGCTTTTCTTGACAATAAGTAGTATATCACAAAGTCATTGTCCATTAGTCTTGAAAAGTTAGAAAATAATTTCTAAAGTTTTGAAACTCCAGTTACATCAATTATTGCCAATGGAGCAGCCATCTTGTTAGAATTACTCCAAGAGAGCAGTGACAGTTCATCCAGAAGATCACAAAAGAAACATCAGAAGCCCTGCAGGTCTGACTTGACTAAGTGGAGGTTTGTGTTCATCAAAAAATGGTCTCTGAGCAAACTCCAAGGTCCCAAACCATACTCAATAAAAGGAACACACAAGCTTGTCTACCATTTGTTTAAAAAAATAATGCACTAAAAACATTCTGCTGACTCACGACAGAAAATGGGACTGTTGGAAATTGCTGGTACTCTTTCCAAAAAAAACCAAGAAACAAGACTTTTATGGCTTGTGACACTTGGAAGACAAATAAGTAAAATAAGACACAGTTATGACCTGGACATTTTTCTGGCAGAACAAACTGACACACCTCAGGTCAGACTTTAGGCTCAGAACCAGATAACTGACATAAGCAAAAAACAGGGCTCAGTCCTCAGACATGTGGTTCTGATAAAAAAGCAATATAAATAAGATCAGATGTGGGAATGAGGGGAGGATTAGGGCTAAACAATAAGAATGAAACTGGGGCCCAGTGACAAGCAGCACACCCGACATAGTACACATGGACGTCCTGCTATAAGAGCTTTCATGCACTTTGGCACTGATTATACAACTTCCTGAAACATTCCGTAATCTATTATTAAAGGCGAGTACTTTCCATTATAGTACAACTGTGTTTGTTTAAGATGATGACAGAGAAAATCTGATTTATATTCTTTGTATATGGGACCTGCCTCCAGATGGGTTAAAACAGAATGACACAGTCTACTTTCATCTGAGTGGAATAATTTCACATAAATAAACCCTTAGAGAAACTTCCAATGTCCATTTCTCTCATGTAAATGAAGCCAATGTTGAATTTTCTAGGAATTTAGTAAATTAGGAGGAAAATATCAGAAAAATCTTGCTGATCTGTGCACAAGTTTTCCAACTATTAATAATAGGAATACACAACACCAAAACAAGTGAGGCAGTCAACATTATCCAACATGCTGTAACTGAAACACAACAGTTTACTTTACACAGCATGCCCTAGCTCAAGAGTACATCCAACAAAACCTCCTCTACACTTCTTCCTCTGTGAATGCTTGTCCAGCAGATGATCTCCCACTGTGAATAACATAATTTAACAACTCTAAACCAAGATGTGGGGGAAATAAATATGATCCAATTGTCTTTGTAGGTTTATAATTGTACCGTGCTCTTTCCAAATGGATTGAACAGAGCTCTGTGAGATGTTGAAAGTATTGGATATTACTTTAGAACCTTACCTTGCTTTAAATCTCTGGTGTGTTCTTTGATCTTCATGAAACGGTTTATTCTGTAAGTCACCAGGGTTTCAGGATTGCTTTTGCTGTTAAAATCATTATCTGCATTTAAACTAACCATAAACATGCGCAAATTAAAATCATGAAAATAGATTTGCTTAAGGGAAACACGGCAGTTTTGAAAAAGTTTTTCAATAAAAGGTGTTTGTGGTGAAATGAGGTGGTTTCTCAGCCACATTAAAATAGATGTATTTTGCAAAACTGCATTGGAGACATGTTTTTGCTTCATGCAAGTCACATGATAAACAGCCCAAAGTTACTACTGGCAAAAACAATGAAGGAGAAGTAGGAGGAAGTAGGAGGATGATGGTTAGTTTTAGTTTTTTTCAGACAATGTGCAGCTGCCTCCAACAGAGCTCTCACAGCATCACACAGTTCATAAAAGTTGTGTCATCCCAACATGATTATTCCATAGCTCTTCTGGAAAATTTCCAACTACAATTTCCCCAAAACGCAACACACGTAGGTACTCCCAAGTATAAGCGGCTTGTAGCTTCAACAGCTGAATAAGACCCCAATGTCTCCTCCGATAGCTGATAAAAAGTGCTAGAACCATGGCTGAATTATGAACTCATGTAACCGTTTACATGCCATGATTTTCAATGACTTATCGCGTACTCAAAATTATTCACATGCGCTTTTAATTTCATTTCTTATTTAATGGAAACAGCAATTGCAAAATTGGGGGGTTTTGACATGAGCACATTTGTAATGGAAATGCAGCTAGTGTTTTGTGGTGTTATTTTAGAAATATTTGCAAGGAGAAGCAAATCTTACCCAGTGTTTCATTCATAACTCCAGGTCAATGTAGAAGAAACATTGACCTGGACGTTGAGGAAGTTTTGAATAAACACTGACTCCATCTTCCAAGCTTTCATCTTTGTACACAAGCTGCTTTCTTATCAAAGATGGATTATTATCTTTTTATTGGAATCATAGAGTTCTTTACAACCTCACAAACAACTGCAATTAGAAGCAAATAGCCCAATTTCCAATTACCTTATCACTTTCCATGTCACTGTCAACTGATAAGGTATATGAGGTTTACACGAGTAGGGTTGAGTAAGAGCAATAGCTGTGTTCTGCCCTATCAATCCTTGCATCAAGCGTCAGGTGAGACAGCAGTGTGACTACCAACAACCTGACTTGCAGGTTTATCAGCAGTAAAGTTTCATGTTATCAGAATCATTTTCCTATGACACATCCATGAGAGAAAAAACAAATTAACTTTAAACCTCAGGTTAATTGAGGTTTAAAGTTAATTTAAACTTTAAACTAACTTTAAAGTTTAAAGTTAGTTTGGTGATGTTGGTTTGGCTGCTCATCACCAAACTGCTCTCATTGTTGACTGGCTACAACACAATGACACATTCTGATCATCAACTTTCTAATAGTTCTTAGATATACTGTATATAAAGCCCATTTAGGGAGTGCTGCAAATTAGCTCACACTATAAGCACTAGGACACAAGCTGCTGCTGTTGTGTTTATTATGTCAATGTGTGTCTGTCCCTACCAAATAAACCTACAAAGGCTTGGAAGTTAGAAATGATGCCAACTTCTAAAGTCCTAAGAATGGTACAATAAAATCTTAACAATAGGATGAAAACTTTAAAAGAGAAACAAATTCCTTATCCATAATCTAAAGATTTTACTCTTCTTAAGCAGCAAAAACAGGCCTACAGTTTACCCTGACACAATTAGCCCATGATTGCAATCAGACTATCTTTGTTCAAGATCCCAGCAGCAGACGTCAAGGACATCAGAGGTTTAAATGTTTGGTCAGCAGTTTGAGTTTATATTCCGGTAGTCTTTCTTACACAATTCCACTCGATTCTCCTGTCCCTTTGGTGCTCAGTCACGGATTTGTCCCATTGAGCCAGATCAGCCAATCATCAAACAAAAGGAGAAATTGTGAACGAAACGCTGATTTTCTGTGCGGTTTTAGAATTGTAGTCTGCCTGTAGTTTTAGCAATGGCAGGGAAAGAAATGAACAACGTCGCTCAATCTGTGTTGGTCACATTTCCGAACATTGCAATTAAAGTTTGAGGAAAAGGAAGGTATAAGACATTTTATTATTGGCAAAGTTTCTCCCCATGGAGAAAGTCTAATTTTCCAGCTGGCTCTGTTAAGAGCAGTGGAGGTGGTACCCAATAAGCTTCATAGAGTTCACGATTGAGCGGGCACATTCATACGTCACAGCCATTAGCGATTGGGTAAAATCAGTTCTAATTGTTCCAGGGTGAAACAATCATGTGTTGTAAATCATGAGTTACTGAAGAAAATAAGGGTGTTTTTTCCGAACTATAAGGCACACCGATTATAAGGCGCACCTTCAATGAATGGCCTATTTTAAAACTTTTTTCATATATAAGGCACACCGCATTATAAGGCTCATAGAATAGACGCTTCAGTTTGGGTTGCCAATTTGTTCCGCACTCTATTATTACACATCCACATTTGTAAAGAAGTGGTCCCCGAGTACTTTATATAGTAGTCTGCCCCAGTCATTGTTTCACTCACAGTGTTGCGATATTGTGCCCAACTGCTTTCTGGGTAACACAGACCAACCGACACGCTGCCGCCGCAGTCTGTCTCTCTTCCCCCGCCCCTCCGCCCCCTGGCTTTAAATGCATTATCAAACTTTATTAATAAACCAGCATTCTGACAACTATCCCAGCATGCACCGCGCACTTCTTCTTCTACGGGGGAAAATGAAGTCGGCGGCTGCTTACCGTAATTGCTATACCTGTTGTGGCTCAATATTGGTCCATGTATAAGGTGCACCAGATTATAAGGCGCACTGTCAGCTTTTGAGGAAATTGAAGGTTTTTAGGTGCACCTTATAGTGTGGAAAATACGATAATAGTCTGGTAGACTCGGTTTGATTGGGAACCAAAGTTGCTACATTTGTTACATTTTCAGCTGGTGCGGTTCTCTCCCACACTGCACTGTGTCAAACTAACAAAACCCTTAAAAAACCTGTTCCCACCCTCACCTGTGGTGGTGCTGCATCAAGAACCACTGAAGGAAACGACACGAAAACTCAGATCTGAAGAAGATACTAAGCACAATTTCCTTATTCATGAAATGCAAACAAAAATAAAATGGTGTCAGATTTTAGCAGTTGTAGGATTTTTCTTTTTTTTTCCCTAATTTCCCCTGCCAGGGCTAGACTCACATTTTTATTTTTATTTAGTTTTATTTACCCAGAATGCTATGGGCTGTAGTCCATTTGCTGCTTTTAAAGCAGTCTCTGGTCCTCTTGGCTTTCCTATATGTATTCAAACCGCACCAGAGTTCACTTTAACCAAACCCAGACTGAGGTTTGTAGGCAGACCAGAGTTTGCTTTTTTGAGTTCAATTACATGTTCACACCTTCACAAACAAACTGTACTTTCTAGGCAAACAAACAAGTGTTCTAGAGTGTGAATGCACCCTGAGTCATCTGAGTCATAATCCCTGACATGGTACCGATAGACTCAGAACCTGATACCAGTTTAATGATACCTCTCACTCCTGGTCTGGTATAGGTTTGGGTTTCAAATTGTTTTTCAGCTATGACCCGACATACAGTACTATCACTTTTAAATATAGAAAAATATTGTTTTTCCAAACATTTTCAATGTCGTAATAAAAAAGCAAGTTCTCTAAATGTTTCATTGTTCATTTTATTCATGTTCCAAGGAGAAGTGGAGCCATCTGTGATGAGGTATTTGTGAGTCCTTTGATGCTCTGTACTCCTCAGTAGCCAAGTAGAAATCCAGGCACATCTGAAAAGTTTTGACTCAAATTCTTCTGAGGATGTACTTGTATTGTGGAATTTTTTTTTCCAAGCACTGTTAGATAAAATCACTCAGTCAGGTATGTATATTGTGCACAATCCAGAGGCTTGTGCACAATAATGGAGAAGACGATCAATATTGGAGAAGTTCTGAATGAAAAGCTCTACTAAGCAGAGTCAACACATGAGTTTAATCCCAGGATAAGGGATCCAAAACTCAGGAAACAGTCTGGCTATGCAGATGTAGGAAAACAACTTCCAATCATGTGTGTGTGGCCCAAACAGGTTCTTTTGGTGAGCGTTCACAAGCATTTAATATAACATGATCAGCAGATGTTAACTTATAATAATTTTCCCAGCACCATTTATTTCCTGCTCAAATATCTTAAAATGCTTAGAACCACATAAATAATAATAATAATAATAATAATAATAATAATAATAAAGGACCCCCCCCCCCAGCCTCTCTTCCTCTGCTATTTTAACCGTTTTGGTACAGTCTTGATGGGTTTCTTAAAAGTGGCGGCTTTTAAGTGTGGGTGTAAGTGGGCACTCACAGGGTGAATGTCAATGAAAAGGCCGTGCTCCTCCTCAGTTGGGTGAAGACCCAGCACATAGTCCAGCAGCACAGGATCAGCATTAAAGAAGTGAGGATGAGAGATGAAGACCGGAGAGTCTAAAAATGGACATAAACAATAGTGCAGTTATTTCTCTAAACCACATTGCCACAACGTAAATCTGCAGCAAATATGCTTCTTCTACAAGAGCAATGTGCAGAAATCCAAACCAAATGTGAGAGCAAATAAGGATTTCAGCTCAAAAAATGTTTTGAATCTACCTAGAACTCAAAGGGGAAGTTTAATTTAATTCAATTTATTCGATTAGGACAGTGCGCATTAGTCAACATTACCACAATGTATGGCAGTAGTAAATATGCAGGAATTAGCACAATAGCTACATTTCACCCTTTGTCCTAAGACAAGTGAGCACAAAAAACAAAAACACTTCACAGAACTAAACACAGTACACACAGTTCTATTCAAAGAAGCGAAAAAACATTAAAATAAAACATTTACACAAGAAACAAGTAACCAAAACATAGAAACAGATACAAACCCTTCAACATGAGGCATTAAGTAAAAATTACTTTCCCCCCATGTAAATCAGCCTAGAGGTGTAAAGTTATTAATCACTAGCCTTCACTATGCTGCTGTAATTAAAAGAAAACAACAACAAAATAAAATTAGGCTTACTACTGCTTACAAAGAAAAACAAATGAAGCTTAGAAGGCACAGAGATCAGGAATGTCAAAGGTAAATCAGTGACCTTTGTAATGGTATGATCTGCCTGTACTTACTGTGGCGGCAGCTACTGACGTTGAGCAGCCCAGACTGCCTGCAGGGGCAGAAGCCTTCATTTGGAGGATAATCCGTCCCATTTGCAAACATGGTCTTGGGAGCGACGTATCGATACAGAGGGATGCCTTTCATCACGCCTGGTCGCTGATACACGAGCTCCAGAGACCTAAAATAACAGAGAAATTAAATACAGGAAATTATACAGAAAATAAGAAGAAGTTTCACGGAGGATGTGGAGGAAGTATTCCTACCTGCAGGCGTCTGGGCTGTAGAAAGTTAGAGTGGTCTCTTTTGTCATAAAAGGAGGCCACAGCTGCCCGGCTGTTCCATTGATCATGTTACACTGAGGTGTCCTCCAGTAGCTCAGCTGTTAAGGCAGAGGGAATCCAATCAGGTAGGAAAAGCATCCAGTCATTAAAAAAAAAGTTAAAAGGGTGACTTGGAGTGCTAGATCAGGGTCTAAAGCTGAAACATTTGTTACATTTTCAGCTGCTGTGGTTCTCTTTCACACTGCACTGTTCCCCCCTTCGCCTGTGGTGGCGCTGCAACAAGAACACTGAAGGAAACGGAACAAAAACCTCCAAATTTGACACTGGGTGCAACTGTTTTCTTCCCAAAATGTGAACAAAAATGGAGCAGCGTCATATTTTAGCAGTTGGAGGATTTCTATTTTGTTTTCAGCAAAAGACCATGAGCCATTTCTCCAGCTAGCTCTATACAAGGTTTGGTTGTAATTACCCAGAATGCCCTGCACTGGTCTAGTTCACAAAAGCATTCAAACTGCACCAGAGTTCACTTCAACTGGACTTTTGAGACAAATAACCTGTAGTTTGATTAAACCAGACTTAACAGAGCTGATGTGAAAGTGGTATTATTTTAGTCTTACCTCAGTGAGGCCATTCCAGGAGTCGACTTTGTGGACGTTTTTGATGTTATCTCTCCCGGTGTGGATGGTGAACAGACCAGTATTGGAGTTATTAAACTGATTAAAAAAATTATAATAAACACAAAGTCAGAACTAGAAAACAAGCAGCGCAAAGAGAA
This sequence comes from Poecilia reticulata, assembly GCF_904066995.2. Classification (NCBI taxonomy): domain Eukaryota; kingdom Metazoa; phylum Chordata; class Actinopteri; order Cyprinodontiformes; family Poeciliidae; genus Poecilia; species Poecilia reticulata. Next base: position 3,204,458 of record NC_088841.1, read on the forward strand.
TCGAGATGTGTTCATTGAAAAAGTTACAGTCAAAATGTTAGTAGTATTAGTGGGGGGGGAGTCCTAAACTTTAGCATTTAAAATAAAAGCCACTTTATTACTTTATACATTTACCTTTGATTTTTTTTTTTTTTTTTTGCTTCAGTACCACATCTGCTATGAAGTCATTACCTTTTAAAAAAGGCCAGGTTGTAGCAGTGAGATTAAGTGTTCCTTGTTAAAAATCTGCTACAAACACTGTGATAGTATCATTTTCAGTGCACCAGGGATGAACAATTCCATTTGGGTCAATTATCGCATGAAAAGTTGTGTGTTTGCAAATAAATATGCAGAAGCCAAAGTGTGTTGGGCAATCCAACCTCCTGATGGGATAACGCAAGGCTCAAGTCTTCTAGTGTCCTGACTATATGAGAGCAAAAACAAGAAGAAACCCTGAAGCAACGACAACATGGCTGGGATTCAGAGAAAGCCACCAATTGCCAAGAAGAACAAAGCACTTTGTAAAATACGGTATGAACAAGTCAGTGAGGGTGTGGTAGTAGTGTTTTAGGGAAAAATAGATCTTTAAAGTTTCTGCCTGTTTAAACAGAGATAAAGTTCTCCGCAGCACAACAAAATGTGTAGAAAACTGAAAGGAAAAGAAAACAAATATTCACCTCTGCAAAGAGGCCAAACTTTCCTGTGGACGGCAGCATGCCAGGGAGGTACTTGTTGAGGAACTCAACCAGTTTACTGTCATAGCCCCACATCAGCTCTTCCACCGTCTTGTTCAGAAAGGGACCTTCCTTGAAAGTCTTGAAGGTGGCGCTGATCAACAGCCGTAAGGCATAGGGCAGGTCCTCCAGCATCACCGCTGCACCCTGCAAGCAAGAGTTGGAGTCAAAACCCAAAGCTCTGAATGTGGGGGAAATATTAAGGGAAATCTGAAAAGACTTTGGAGCACGCTCTCATACCAGCACCAACATGTTGGGAATGGTGATGACGTCAGACTCGTCCCCAATGGACATGGAGGGCTCAAAGAAGTATCTGCGGTACTCTCTGTAGGACACGGTGCTGTTGGGGTGAAACGTGATGTTTTCCTTCCGACACTGCTTTCTGGAACGCAAGAACGACACAGGAAGTGATTGAACTGGCAAATCTGTGAAAAAACTGAGCTCCTCTGTCTTCTCCCACTGTCCCTAGTGCTAACTAGAAACAGCTAATCAGAGCCAGGAGGTGGGTTTTAGTGCTGTCAGTCATGTCCATGTCCCCAGAACCCGTCATGGCTGATAAGGCTGGTTAGCATGGTCACCCATGGTTGTTGATAAACAGTTTTCCTGTAATGGTTTAAAGTAATTGCAATGAGTATTATCTTGAGCAGAATTTCAAGACTTACAAATGATTTCGGACAAGGAGCCAATCAAACAGCCACCAAAGGACAGGTTTTGTTATTTAAAAGCAGCCAGACGTTTCAAGGTCTTGAGTAAACCAATCAGGAGTTTGACGACTATTTACTTTAATTACATAGTTAAAGTAAATATTGAGTTGTATCCTGATTGAATTGTGTTGCCAATCCCTGTTTTCAGTGGTTAATAAAAACCCACAAAAAAAATTAATTGACATCTTCGAACAATGATTATCTGAGTAAACACAAAACACAAACTGTTTTCCTAAATTCTTAATTTTATTTAATAAGGTCAACCAAATAAACCTGGAGATGTGTGAATGTAACTGCTTCCTTTTTAAATGACTTCACAGCTTTTTTGTGATCAGTTTTACATAAAATCACTTTGGGGAGGGGGGGGCGGCGGGGGGGGGGGGGGTGGGGGGGAACATGCATCGCTGTCAAACATCATCCCATCAATGCATGACAGGAAGTCACTCACTTCAGTCAGCAAAAATCTAGGTCACACAAGCTACTTTCGTTTCAAAGAAGTGCTAAACAAAAACTTTTTTTTTTCAAACTCAAAATGTCTAAAAGTATCCAAACATAATCAAATACAAAAATTCTCTCTCCACGAAGCCCAAAGAAATCCAACATAAATCTCAGTGGATTATTTCAATTAAAGTGTTGACACTGCAAAAACCCAAAATCTTACCAAGTATTTTGGTCTGGTTTCTGATGCAAATATCAATACACCTAAAATGAAATGGATATACAAGTAACTTTTAAGCAAGTCAGTAATTCTTTAATTTTGATGAAAACTGATTCCACTGGCAGATTACTTTAATTTCTAACAGGAAAAATATGTCGTTATAAGTAAAATAATATGCCACTGGAACTAGTACTTTTTATCAATATTAAGGAATTATTGCCAAGCTCCTACATCTTGCTGAAAGGTTACTTGTAAATTAGTTTTGTCTTATTTCAAGTGAACTAAACCAAAAATACTTGGTAAGAATTGGTGTTTTTGCAGTGTACTCCCAAGGAACAGCAGTTCTCATGTTCGGTCCTGCATTATAAAGCAAGTTGAATTCCATGCATGCAACATGTAGAACTAATGGGTGATCAAGCTGCAGGCCTGGAGCTGCAGCAGTTCTGTACCTGTACACATACGGTCCTCTCTGTTCCACCATGGGCTTTTCTCCGTTCAGGATCTCCTCAGGGTTGAGGACATGAAAAAAGTAGACGGACATGAAGAAGGGCACAGGGAGGTCCTTCCACATGGTGTAGGAGAGGTCATTCTTTGGATCAATGATGGTGTTCTGACATGACAAAACAGAGAGAGGGAGAAGGTGTCATTATGGATAGAAAATGTATTTTAACACAATCACTGCAAATCATTAAAAATGTAACTTTTTTGATTAATCACAAAAATAACACAAACTGTTTCTTTAATATAAGTTCTGATTATTATTATTACAGCAAATAAAACCAAAATACAGTCTCTCTGTCTCTCTTAAAATGTCTACAACATTCAATCAGTTGACCCAAGATGAAAAGGGCATTGTTCCCCTGATTGGCTCTGATTGGTAACTGCCAGGAGGGAAAATCTACTCATTAAATGCGCAAATGCACAAACCTTAGAGGGGAAAAAACAATCAAGGTACATTTGACAAATACATAGGGATAATCTTGTGATTTCCTCATTTTCTGGTGGATTCAAAACAATTTCCTCTATTTCTGCCTGAGGGTTGAAGGTTGAACTGCAACACGTTTTCTTCTGAATAACTTTAACAGATTAAATGTACAGTAATAAGATATACTCAACAACAGGTAGACATACATGTACCCAAGTTTAGTTACTTTAAGTTAACCAGATTTTTTTGGTTTACTTTTGTTTTAAACTGACTGTACTTGCTTTAGATTTTAACTATGAAAGCAATTTTGCAGCTTAAATCTTCATGTTTTCCCAGGTTTTGTTTGTGTTTCAAATATTAAGACCATGAAACTTCTTCCTCCTCTCCAAATTAGTAATTATTGTTGCATGTACTTAGCATTCAAGGTAAATTACAGTATTTCTAATATTTATCTGACTTCAAGTGTTTATTTTAAAATAATTGTTCTCCCATAAAACGTGGCAAAGTTTCCTTGTATTCTGATGTCCAAAATTCTAGGCATTTTGTTCAATGCATGCATGATATATGCATGCTTTGGCTGACAAGCATTATGAATAAATACCCTTACATATACTCATGTATAATCATAATTTTTTTATTGTCCATTTCGTGTTCCAATTATGTTTTGTTATTAGAAATAAGTCACAAAAAAATATATTTCCAAGTCCATTTATTTTTTTAATTAATAAATGATGGTGGAAAATGTCCAATTTTGGCCAGTCATTTTTAGAAAAATCTTTTTTTTTTTCCCCACTTACAGTGCCACTCACTCTTTTTGTTGCTACATACCTTTTTGTTACAACAGTTCTGCAACAAAGTGCAAATTTCAAATATGGGTTCACCTTGAACTATGTTTTAACTAGAAACATGGCCAGACCATGATTTAAAGCATTTATATTTGTGCAAATTTAACCAAAATATACCACTGTATCTAAGATATCTTTAATTGAAATTTGCTGTAGCAGTCTTAAAAGTGAACTTTGTGGATAAACTCAAACTAAACTAAATTAAAAGGACAATAGCACAATAGCGAAACTAAAGCTGCTGCATGTGGCCTCACAAAGCTCAGTTTTGTAACAAGATCTTGACAGATGACTTGATGATCTAAAACAGATCACATTTTCTCCCCTTACGAAATCGTTTTTTTTTTTGTTGTTGTTTTTTTTGCTTGCTTTTATAAACTTTTACTTACACACAGTCAGTGTTATTAACAATATTAACAATTCAATAGCTTAATTAAAGCTCAAATTAAAAAAGTTATTAGCGTTAAACAAGCAAACAAACAAACAACAATAACAAAAAACTCCATAGTTTTCACCCAGAACAGCTTCATATTTCTGCTTTACTTTATTTCTTTATCTAAGCTGATAAAAGTCCCGCGTGCGCATGTTATCATGTAGAGGTTGCACGCGCGCTCTTCTGAAGTCCTTTGAAACTCAAACTTTGACTTCAAGTCTATCAGCAAATAGAAATACCGGCTGTAAATATGCTAAACTCCTTACCTTTACTACTTGGTCATCGATGATTACTGGCCCCACAAAAACGAGAACGATACCGAAAAACGCAGTCAGGACACCTACTACTATGAATCCGGCTGAGACTTTGGATTTATTAACAGCCATCCTGACACTGACAGCTTGACAGGGCACCACTGGCAATGTTTACCGCACAGAAGTAGCTTTCTTTGTTTGCAAGCTGTTTAGCTGTGGCACGACACGAAGTTAGCTGCCTGTAAACCACCTAACGGTGTCTCAACATGGGACGAACAGCTTCGTTTCTGGTAAAAATTTAAAAAAAAACCTGATGTTTCGCCGGCTCGCTCATTCACCTTTCTGATTAACGACTCCCATCTGAGACCACGTATTTATAGTCTTATTGTAACGCCTCTACTTCAGCAGCCGAGGATTCTGGGAAGCGTAGTTCCTGCTCGCTACGCTTCCCAATAGAGCCGTGGATGTTTGTTTAATGCAAGGTACAAAACTTTCAGTATTAAAATTTCAGTAAAACTCACTTTGTTCTTTATATCATATGTTCGAACTATTTTTTGGAATGAAGAAGTTAGGTATGGTTATAGATATTTTATGCGCGCAAACAAGTTTGAATGTACGTAAGATAAATTAGATTAAATAGGCTTTTGCAAGATCTGTCACAATAGCAAAATTTTCTGGAAGATATATTTTTACCAGTAACTATTGGCAAAAATAAACAATAATATTGTTGTTTTGATACCATTTTCAAGAAACATGTTGATAATGGCATAATAATGCAAGTTTTCCCTCTTAAAGTCCACACTACACACAAACTAAACTAATACAATGGATGTCTCAGTAAACAAAAGTGCCCCTCAAAAAATATTATTTATCAGAATGAAAATCATTAAGCTCATCTTAATTTATCATGTGATTCATTGATTCATGATTGCAACAGGCTCAACTGTGACCACACAATGTTAGCAGCCCATCAACAAACGTCTAGCATAACGCTGGTTTATGTTAACCATTTTAATAACCATACACCATGCAACAAAAGGGACTTCATAAAGAATATATGGGAATGTGAATTTGAATAGTCTATAAACTAAAGCTTAAGATTAAAATGTTGATGCTATAGCAGCAACATAATAATGTTGATGCTAAGTCAGAGCAATAGAATAGCCATAAATACAACAGGAGTTTCTGTGCAATCCATAATGGTTCATCATCACATTATTACATTAGTTCAAATAAAGCTTCACATCACAACCAAAAATATTTTTTTGCAACACTATTAAATGAGACTAAAAACAATTAGCATTTTTGTGCTGAAGTTATGTTGTGCGTTTTGATTTATTTTCTGTCCATTGCAATTTTTTTTTGTTTATTTGACAGCATAATTCATAGAGATCTACTGAGTTGTGGTTAAGCTAAAAGCACTCACTTGTTTGTCTATTAGTAAAATAAAAAATATGAAACACTCTCTGCCAAAGTCAGTATCTGTGAAGCTCAAAGCATTTAGATTCTTTGATGACTTAAAGATGGGTCTGGATCAGAAAGCAGCTCATTTATTCTCGCAAACTGAAGTGTTTTGTGTATCTAGCACAGTCTTACTTCTAAAAACTTTATTTCAATTTATTATTCTGCTTGGTGAATTGCTTCAAATAATTTTAAATGTAGTTTTTCTTTTCGTTTACCTCTTGTAGGATATTAATCCTTAATTATTTCCACTTATTTCTGCATCAAAAAACCCCAAACAACTGATAAGAACTCGTCAAAAGCAAAACTAACTTAAACTTTTTTATCTCAGTTCCATTAAAAGGACAGTGATATTAGTTGGTAGCAAATGGATTTTTTCTAAATTGCTTGATAGCTTTATATCTACCGGTTATTTTTAATTAAAATAGTTAATAAAAAATGTTGATAACAGTTAATACAAACAAAACTGATAGCAGTTATCTGATATAAATTACAAGTCAACTTTTTTAAAAGTTCAGTTTTTAGGTAAATTTGTGAAGTCAAAATGCATAAATATTAGTTGAGGTTTTACTGAGAATTTAATATTACAAAAACAGCAATAAACAGATGAGTCAGTATAGAACTTAGCTTACCTTCACTACTTGGTTCTTCATAACTGTTGGCCCAATAATTGCTGAAATTATTCCAAACATGAGAGTCAGAGCGCCTGCAGCTATAAATCCAATGGCTACTTTAGATTTATCAATGGCCATTGTTTTGGGATCAATAATCAGAAGTGTGTGAGAAAATAAGAAGTGTGGCAAGTCTCTCTGGAAGTAAAGAAATTGAGAGTGCTTTGTGTTAAGCTCCAAACATGAACAACAGTGAAGTCAAAGGAAACTGCTGGTGGGCTGTTGAGCTCGTTTTATACTCAGCGGACCCTCTGAGGCCCCCTCCCCACATCCTCACCCCATCTTCATTACAAAATCCATGTAAAATCATCCAAGTCACATTTTAGTCAGATGACTGCTGTAGCTGTCAGTGTCTGTTTTAGGCAACTTTATTTGGGAGGTTTACCTAGCAGTGATAGAGTTGATGCTGCTGCGTGTCTGTTTGTCAGATGAACTTTGAGACACATGTTAGCCGGTGGAATAGACCCAAGGAGACAGGAGATAACTTGAGTACACAAACAAGTTTAGAAAAGTGAATCAGTCGAACACAAAGGCAGGTAAAGTAGACAGCAAATACTCAGTCATCATAGCACAGCAGTGGGGTTTTTTGTAAAGCTGCTTTTAATCATACGTATCTATTCCTGTTTGTTGCAATTAAAAAGGTAAAGTAGGCGTCAGCATGCATTTTCAACCCAGGTGTTCTGCTGGAATATGACTCAGGAACTTTGATTCCACTATCAATGCAAAACAACAGGCAGGAATTTACCCCACTCAGCAATCTTTAACTGGATTTTTCCAGCCTGTCAGTAGGATTTATCATTTTCAAAAACACCAGAGCTTAATGCCCAGGAACTCTGCCGAAATATTCTGTAAAACCTGTGATCGCAAACATGAGAGTGGATCACTTTTAGAGGACATTTCTACCATTTCTGCATGACAAACAATCACAGGAAATAGACTTCTGAGTATCAATTTCTGGTTGTCCTTGCAAAGTCGACTAGTTTTACATGCACAGGGAGAAACTGCAAGCTTCATGCAAGACAGTATTGCTAACAACTGCAATGCCATGCAGTCCCTCATACTTTGTATTGAATTGGGTGACTGTGGTTGCAAAGTGACAGTTTAGGGCAAAGTGGTAGATAAGCAATAAACTATTGATGCACTCAATCAACATAATAATTTCATATGGGTTTGCACATCTCTATTTTATTGTCTGGACTCTGAACATCTTCCTTTAAAAATGGTTTAACTGGTAGATTAGCGTCTAAAGAAGCATATTTAAGATAAGGTTGCAACAGGCGGACAGGATAAATGTGATTATAATTTATTTTAAAGTGAATAATTGCTTAGGATTGCGCTGACTAACGTCCCTGCCTTTGGGCTCTTTGGAACTACGTACTCATAAAACGATCATGTTTCTGATGCACACGGCAACAAATGCACAATTTTTATAAAACAGTTTTGATTCTCCTGTGACCCAAAATCTCAACAGCGAAATTCAGGATTCTTTGAAAGAGGATGCGTCATTTCATGCTGTCGCACCACCGCTTTGAGACAGTCAGCAGTTAATCACATATCTTCCACAAATATCACGGCTCCAGTCAAACTGAAGATCGCTTGAAAAACTTCAGGAGGAATGACGTCAGAGTTGCACTTTGTGGGTTACAGCCACAAAAATATCAATAAGTCCTAAAGACCTGTCTGAATATCAAAGAGATTTATTGATGAAGTTGATAGAAGCACGTAGAAGTTTTTGCCCCCAGCCTTCACCCATTTGAGTAGATTTACATGACATTTAAAGTTTGTCTGTTCCCATTTCAGCTCACTCTCTGCCCATTAGATGAGGGTTCTTCCATTCCCCTGCAGGCTGAAGTTCTGCTGCTGCTTTGTCCTGGTGCTGTCACAGATCATTGACTTGTTACAAAATGATATCTGCTATCAGTTCAGGGTACTCTACAAATATATAAAGCATTTACTTGCGTAGGTGGGAATCATAATCTTAGCAGATTGTAATCAGGTTTGTTGCTGAGCTAAGCTAAACATCAACACTTAGGTTGGTATAGATCAGGCCGGCCTGTTTTTCTTTAAATGTAAACCTTGCTTAAACAATGTTTGAAGAGATAATAATGTTGATAACAGGTTTTGTGAAAATGTAAGATTTTTTTTTTGAGTAGTTATAAGTTCATACAAATATATCGTTTTTTTATTATTAGTTTTCTTCAGAAAAATAAGATATTTGAAAGCATGCATTTTTTTATGAATTGTTCATTTTGTTTTTAGGTGGAAATTTGTAAAAAAAAAAAAAAAATCCTGACTTGAATAAAATAATGTCCATAGAACTTTGTGTCACAAACATAATTTATAATGAAACAAAGACCATTTTAAAGTAAGAAAAACAAGTAAAAATCAGAGTAAAAATTGAACATTTACATTATAAAATTTTTTAATTTTATGTTAAGTAAACTTGATGTAGTAATGTAAAAACCTAAGTTTCTGTTAACCTTTAAAAAGTTAACAGAAACTTTTTAAAAGTTTCTGTTAACTAATCATTTTTAGTTTAATATAATTGCTAAAGAAGTATTACGTATTTTTGAATTTGACACTTTAACTGAGCTGAAGCAACAAGGCAACTAAACTGACTCAAGTTGAGGGAGCAAATTTTATTCACACAGACTGTTTACAATCATCCATTATTTGCAGCTCAAAATAACTTCAATCCATGCATAAAATGAACGTTATTAGTTATTTCAGGTCTGGAGCCCAATAGAGGGCCAACATGTTGATGCTGAATTCAGGTAGGGAACGTACCAAACCAAAGCTCTTTTCTTCTGTTAATTCTTATCCTTGCTGCAAACATTTTTTCGTAATGTATTTGCTCAGCATGTCCAAATGGAATGTGAAATGTTCAAAGCGTGGGTCGCCTGCTGATTCTCAGAAACAACTATGATTGAACAATCTGTTCAATCATAGTTGAGAGGGCCATCTTCCTGTTTTGTCCGGTCTCTCAGATGGCAGATCCATCATCCAATGGTTCTGGAACTACGTCAGAGGAAGTTAACCACATCTCCTTTAACTTTGATAGTGTAGTTGAAAATTGCTGTTCACTTATATCTTGCCACTCTTAAGCACTTCCTTTTTCCTTTCAAAAACAAGCTACAGCTTTCCACAAAGCTTTTTTGACAAAGAATATGCTGATTCTAATTTGGTGGAACCAACTGCGGACGCAACACCGTAACATGTTTTTTACTCGTTGGAGATTTTGTGACATCATCTCATCACATGTGGTTGTCCTTTTACATGGATTTGGAAAAGCTCCATTGAACTGTCTCTATTTTGTTGTTTTCCAGTTATTACAACCTGTTATTACAAATGTACACACTACTGTAAAATACTTAGTGCTTCTAATGTAAAAAAGTGAGAATAATCGCTTCAGAATTTTTATTACGTTTAAGGTAACTTATGATCAGTTCAACACAACTAAAAAGCAAAATAAGCATTTTTAAGAGGGGCAAATTGAAGATAAACCTCAAACAACCTGGTTCTCCAGGTAACTGGGGTGTATACACAATTACCAGCAAAATTCAAAAGTGCTAAGTAGGAGTCAGTACTGATTTAAAGCATCTCTGATTAACCCCATACAATGTTCAGCTGTTCCAGTAGGCTTTTGTGGACGTTTTTTTTTTTGTTGTTTTTTTATCACATCTCACTGTAAAAACCTGCACTCTGCAGAGAACATCTGAAATATGACAGGGCATAATGACCAAAACAGATACAGTAAATCTGGAGAGAGGTAAACTCATGTCATTAGCCATAGAATGGTGAGGACGGTCATAATCTAATAGGGAAAACATGTCCTGATACTGGCATAGTTGGGAAGTGGGTTTCCATCCAACAAGGATGAAGTTAACCAGTCCAGGTGAGTCACCAGCAAGAGGATCTGGAACTTCTGCCAAGTTCTGCCCACACTAGCCTGGCCATTGAATTCTCATGTATTTGCATTTCATTATGATCTCCCTTCACTGCTTCATATGGGCCTTTGTCCAATTGAACTCGATTCCTGCAGTAAAATTTCAACCGGGCCAATCGGCGAACAGGAAGCAAAGTTGTGAACGATGTGCAGTTTTAATATTCTGTACGTAGTTTTAGCAATGTCAGCGGAGGAAGTTAGAAAAACTTTCCAACCAGGCAAATTTTTCACCAAAATTTGAAGGATATGTGTACTAACCAGTACTGTACTAGTGAAGTGTTGATTGGTTGCTGCTATGTTATGACACGCTAGGTGACTATGTTGTACCTGTTGTGGTTTGTAAAAGTAAGCCTTAAAGGTCTTCTTGAATTATATATTCACAGTTTATTGAACTAAAGTACAAGCAGGACCTTAGATCTGTACGGCATCAGCTAAATATTTGTACTTAATGTAAAATCATTACATCAGTGCATGTAATGCCTGTTAGGTGATGTGTTTGTGTTGCTGCAGAAAGACTTGTGGGTCGCCTGATTTCATTCAATTCCAAGTTTGGTTTGTTACACTATTCAAAGATAAGAGCTTCGTAATCATATTTCCTGTAAAATATTTTTTTTATATAAAAAGGAAACATGACAGACTCTTTAGCCCCAAGAAATAAAATAACTTTTTTTAAAGAACTGGAACTACTTGACATTCACTGCCATAATTTCTTTAGTCCTGGTTTCGATGAAACTGAATGAAGAGACTCTCTCTTTTTTATTGTTCACATGATCAAATAACATACATTTTAAAAAAAGGGGGCATAATCTCTCAGACCAAACAGCCACCGCAGCTGCTCATCTGACTGCTCTGTGAAATCTGTCCGCAAATGAATTCAGCTGTCAAAAGCAGTAATTGTATTCATGCGTGTTCAAAAATGGAACTTGAGACTTTTCCTTCACACACTTTCCTTCCTAACTGCTGATATATCATTTGGAGAAATAAGGAAGTTTCCATAAATCACCAATTCCACCATTGTTGTGCAGAAATATAGTGCAGCAATACCAGCATGGTGTTACCCAGCGTAAAATAGCAAAGACTTTTAAGTTATCATCATCAACCGTGCATAACATCATCAAAAGATTCAGAGAATCTGGAACAATAGCTGTGCATAAAGGTCAAGGCCGTAAAGCTCTACTGGATGCTTGTGATCTCCGGGCCCTTGAACGTCACTGCACCTCAAACAGGAATGCCACTGTCAAGGAAATAACAGCCTGGGCTAATACTTCCAGAAAGCATTGTCAGTGAACACAAACCACCAGGCCATCTGCCGCTGCCAGCTGAAACTCTACAGTGCAAAGAGGAAGCCATTTCTAAGCTCCACCAGCTCAGCCGTTTGCACTGGTCCAGGAGTCATTTAAAATGGAGTGAGGCAAAATGGACGACTGTTCTGTGGTCAGATGAGTCACGATTTGAAGTTCTTTATGGAACACTGGGACGCCATGTCATCCAGACCAGAGAGGACAAGGATAACCCAAGTTGTTATCAACGCTCCGTTCAGAAGCTGCATCACTGATGGTGTGGGGTTGCATGAGTGCTTGTGGCCGGGCAGCTTGCATGTCTGGAAAGGCTCCATTAATGCAGAGAACTATGTTCAGGTTCTAGAACAACATATGCTCCCATCTAGACGTCGTCATCTCTTTCAGGGAAGACCCTGCATTTTTCAACAACATAATGCCAGACCACATTCTGCAGCAATCACAACATCATGGCTACGTAGGAGAAGGATCCGGGTACTGAAATGTCCAGCCTGCAGTCCAGATCTTTCACCTATAGAGAACATTTGGCGCATCATAAAGACGAAGGTGTAACAAAGAAGGCCCAAGACGATTGAACAGTTAGAGGCCTGTATTAGACATAACTGGAGAGCATTCCTATTTCTAAACCTGAGAATGTGGTCTCCTCTGTCCCCAGACGTCTGTTGAGTGTTGTAAGAAGAAGGAGAGATGCCACACAGTGGTAAAAATGGCCTTGTCCCAACTTTTTTGGGATTTGTTGACGTCATGAAATTTTCAAACAACATATTTTTCCCTTAAAATGATACATTCTCCCAGTTTAAACTTTTGATCTGTGATTTGTGTTCCATTGTGAATAAAATATTAGATGTTGGCACCTCCACATCATTGCATTCAGTTTTTATTCACAATTTGTTTAATGTCCCAACTTCTTTGGAATCCGGTTTGTATTATGAGTTTCTCTTTTTAAATTGAGCTACTGGAATAAAACCTTTGATGCTAATTTACTGTGATGCTCCTGTTTGTACCAGGCGTGGATGTAAACAAACCGAGTCAGGATAAAAAATAAACCTCAACCTCAGTTTAAAGCTCAGCTGTTTCTGTTGAACACGTTGGTCAGTCATTTTCACTTCATCACGGGACTGGAGTTCCTCTTTTTTAATGCCAATGGAATCAGCCCCACGATGGTCTTAAAAACTGTTATAGTCATAATTTAGTGAAACCATCTGCAGATCTTTTGTTACAGCTATTTGACAAACAAATCAAACAAAAACTGATGCAAAGTTTCTTCCTCTCAAGCGATGTTTTTATTTTAAGGCGGGTAAGGAGAGGCATAGATACGGTTTGTACACTAGAATCAGTTTGTGTGGCATCCATGTTGTTAAAGGAGATGCTTCCTGCTATAGAGGAATTTCACACAACCTGTTCATCTGTGAGGAGAAGGTGGAATCGCTGCAGCAAGAATATCACAAGGTGCATTAGGAGACATTTGAGACATGTTGGCTCTTCTGCAGTAACAACTTAGGTAAAAATTTCTTGCATCCTGTGAATATAGAAAGGAATTAAAGCTTTATTTAAGCTTTACTGATGTAATGTGTCCACCAGGGGGCAGAGTTCACTCACTGTTTTAGACTAAAGAATCTGTTATCTTCACAAAATCAGTAAAACGTAATGTCTGGTGCTACTTTTATTATGTCATTGGAAAACTTTTGATGGGTGCATGACAGGCATGGGCTGGTGCAAGAAAACAGAAAGTTTGAATACCAAATTTCAGTGTATTTACAAAACAAATGAAGTTAAACTTTAAAATGTTTGAAACAAAATGAGCAACAATCATTCCGACTACTGCTACTAAAGTAATAGTGGATTTGTTATTGCATATTAAATAACGTAAAAAAAAAAAAAACACGTTTCATATGACTGATTTGTAAAAGCAATAGAAAGAGTGAAACATCCAAGGGGGTGAATATTTTTTTAAAGGTACTTTAAACAGTCAGTCTCCCACTTCCTGATGCATGAATCATTCAACAAAGTCATAGAAATGGTCTTTTTCCTCTTCTCAGAAAGTTGCTCCATCTCTGTAATGTAGCACGTCAATAGCTGTAGAGGAGAGGGCGCAGGAGGAGCTGATTCTCGGCAAGAAACGTCCCCGGAATGCTTGGCTCCTGTTATTTACTGAGTGTGATCTAACTGCCAGACTGTCTGGTCGGAGTATTTCAGAAACCGCTGTTCTACGATGATGTTCACACACAACTTTCAGGTTTACAGAAACACTCTCAGAGAGAGAGAGAAAAAAAAGTCAAATAAACAATTAGATCTGACTCTCAAACATTGTCATGCTAAAATAAAAGTTTCATTGCCTGGTTGACGTTAGAGGTCAGAGGACAATAGGTAGACTGGTTCAAGATGAAGTTACATCTCTGAACAGTCAACAATTTGAACTTGAAGAGGAAATTAGAGTTGGCTATTTTCTACACACACTTTGGACAAAGATGAAAATCTGTTCAACGTCACAGCCTTCTGGAATATTGATGCCGACTGTATCCACCTGGTACCATCTTCAAAAGGTGAATTAATTCCCTCAAAATGATGATTTTGAGGAATGTACCACAGAGTGCACCAAAATAATCTCAAACTTGTTTTTTTGTGTTGAAAATGAGTTGACTGTATTCAGTCCAGTTTGGGATGTGGTGTAACGAGTTGCATTTGCATTTGGAGCTCAAAGAGCTGCAGCAACTGGGTGATGCAGTAATGTTGATATAGAATCTCGGAGGAAACATGTCCAGCACTTTGTTGCATCAAAGCAGATCTGAAGACAAGAGACTATGTTTATTGTAATAACACCTGTAATATGTACCTAATAAAATAGCTGGTGAATGAAAATGCAAAGTATTTTTGATCTATGGAGAAAAACTATGTGGGAGGCAGTTTTTGAATAGCAAATTGATCATCTGTTTTTCCATTTAGTGTACAACTCTGTCCACAGTTTACTGATTTATTTGAATGTTATAATGTTCTATTTGAACATTTTATGAAGCTCAGATAGGGACCAGCTCTACGGATTGCCAGGTCAGAGAAGCATTTATTTCTTTTGACGAGCAGTTCTGATTTACTAGATGAACACTTTATTGAGTTTCACTTCTAGAATTAATTTGAGTTTGGGAGTGCCAACAGATATCCATGTTATTTTTTTTTCTTCTCACTTGAATTCCTTCCACATTTCTTAGCCATTGACTCGCACAGGTGACTGGTCCCTCCTCTGTTACGAGGGAGTGTTCCTGAGCGTTGAGCACACTGTCACAAAACAAGTGTTTCCATTTATTATTGAGTAACAGGTTAGACTGCACGCCTCATTTGTCTCAGCTCAGTTCCAGTCGTCAAGGTTCCTGCGGAGCTCTGAATCCTCTGCAGCTGGGACGCAAAGGTCTGATGTGTCCCACTACTCTGGACAAGTAATCCAAGGACATATTCTAAGTCAAACTTTCCAATATGGACATTGACAACATGGTGCAAAACAGCGCTCTTGTTAGAGCAAGAGAAGGTAAGAAGGATTTAAAGTTTATCCTACAGTTGTATGTCTGAAAAATGGATGTAACAGAAGTGAAAAAAAATCCATCCCTCCTTATTTAGAACAGACACATGTGCATTTGAATATATGTTTAAAAAAATGCAAGTTCTTTTTAGAGAATTTTTGTCCCTTTATAACATAAACCTTATTGGAAATCAAAAGTACTGTCAGGATATCCCTGCTTCCCTGAGGCGTTTTTGGAAAGCTGACCAGAACCACCCCTGCAGTGTGGCAGGTTATTTCCTTCCCAGGTGCCTCCTTTTCACCATCTGCACATAAAAATACAAAAAAGCAAAAGACCCGCACACTGGTGGCATGGTGACCATCCTGAGTTGATAAACAAATGCGTCTTGAGGAACCAAAATTCCTACTCTGAGTGAGCCTCAGAGTTTGCAATGTGGTCACACAGGCTCCACTAACCTGTTCCTGAAGCTAATAATAGTTCATTCACTGTAGAGGAGCATGCTATTGTTTAAAACTTGATGGTCTAGGGAGGCGTGTGTGTGTGTGTGTGTGTGTGTGTGTGTGTGTGTGTGTGTGTGTGTGTGTGTGTGTGTGTGTGTGTGTGTGTGTGTGTGTGTGTATGTGTGTGTGTGTTTATGACTCGTCAGCAGTAAGTTGCATGTTTCATTTTCTCTTCTGCTGATGATTTGCAGGTGGAGGAAGCAAAGGCAGGAGCTGGAGATGGAAAGAACTGCTTCGCTTTCCCCACATCAGCGAGTGCAGGGAGCTAGCAAAGACCATCGGTGTGTGTAGGAGTGTGTGTGTGCATACTTGTTTATGAGACTTCAGTAGGACTTTTCCTGGTACCAATCAAGAAACAGAAAAGTTTTTATCAAGTAAAAGACCACCAGCCGCGCTGTGGAGGACACTGCAAAAAACCATTAGAACTCATGAGCAACTAAAACCAGAAGAAATGAGTCAGAATTTATGCAAAACGAATGTAATATTTAATGAATAGTGAGGAAAAAACATTCTAAAAGTTAATGCTAAAAGTGCAACACCCTTGTTTTTAATTCACTGTTAAAGTAAAATGGTGAAGGCACAAAATCAAATTGTTCCAAGGGGATTGATTAGCTACTGTATCTATCTAATTCATGTCATCATAAAAGTAGATTTAATACTATCCTTCCTATTAATGCTAATTTATTGTTAGCAGGCTGCTTTGTGGTTCTGGTGGAGAGCACCCCAACTTTTCCTTTAAATAATTTTTAAACCAACACACTTTTTTAGAGTGTCCAGTATGTGATGTGAAGACATTTGTGATTTATTGATTTATTTCTGTATCCCGAAAATATTTTACACTTTTTAATTAGCTGCTCATTCCCATTCACATCATTTTCCTGTTTCTGATCTTATGGTTCAAAATAACAGACAATTGTTTTATAACAAATTAATTTACTTAGTCACTAATTTTAACAGAAATGATAACTTTTGTTACTCTTACCTTTTCTGAGAATTTATATTCTTTAAAAAAATTATCAAACAATTAAAAATTCTGCCATAACATGTAAAGTTATAAGAACAACTGTAGGTGAAGGCTAGTGGTCAAAGTTGGGTAAAGTGTCAGAGATAGGCACAAACAGTGTTATTGACTAAAATGAATAGTCAATAAGTTGCTGCTAATTTTGTTCATCACATCGTGTTCTGTTTTTCTCCCTGTCAGAACGAGACTTCTATGATTTATGTGTCTATCAGCCTATTGGCAAGAAGCTCTTTCATCTCTACTGTATGACTCGGCAAGAACTGCACAACTACATATTGCTCCTGGATGCTTTGGTATGCTAAAAAAAAACGTGCAAACTAATTGTGATTTCATCCTAGAATCATAAATGTTCTTCTTTCCTCCTCGAACCAATGTTCAAGGACCGGTAAATACTACTGAATAAGATTCCCATCAAGTGCATTACAACACAGAAAAGCCTCAAGTTCTGTATAGGAAAGTATACCCTCCTATAAATCCAACTTTTATATATCAGGACATAATACTAATGATTTGGTCTTCATCAGGTTCTAAAATGATGGTCTAAGTTCAATCTAAGGTGTACAAAAACATGACGTATATCAGTATTTCATAATCAAAAGAAAAACCAAAGTAGCGATCCATCGCTACTGCTTACACGATATTTCGCTAAGAAAATTCACTTGATTACTTCATCATAGTCACTGTTACTACTACTATGAATATTGATTGTTGGCTTTGTGCTGCTTTGCATCATCCAGGTGTGTGTAAACAAAATGCCAAGTGAGTAAGACATCAGCAATGGCCCTGGAGAAGATAACGTAACCGCCCTGCAGTCTGAGAAGGGTTACAAGGCCACTTCCAAACAATTTCAATTCTATTGTTTGCAATGAAAACAATCATTAAAAAGGGAAAAAATATTTCAGATATTTGGCAATCATCCAATGAGTGTTCAAATTCACCCCTAATAAACTCTATACTGTGCATAAAGAGATGCTAATGAGCTCAATCTCTAACGCTACAGGCCTCCTAAATGTTAACATAAGAGAACAATTAGAAGAAAGACAAATAGGTAATTCTTGTTTGGAAGAGTTACAGGGAAAAGTGTCTTTCCTGTAAAATATTGTGCCTTGGTTTAGCTTTGCAAAGTTGTAAATGTCTTGTGACATTAACCTGAAAGGCTTAATCACATCAAACCAGCAACTATTTGGTTATTTGTTAGCTAACCAAAACTTGAAAACGTAGCGATAAGTTGTATAAGCAGTGTGTCTATCTTCTGCTCAATGTGAGCAATAATTTGAAGAAGTTTCAGTTAAATCTCATCATCAGAACACATACAGGAAAATAACTAAATGTTATGCAATCATGTGGGGAAAAATTAGGATTCCACAAAAAATCTTCAGCTCATCACCATGAAATATTCACACATTCATGTGGAATATTTTCTTATCTCTGCGAAGAAAAAAATTATTTTGTTTAAGAGAAACACCAAAAATCAGTCACTCAAATGCTTCTCAGTCAAGATCAAGATCTTATCCAGTTTGTGGTGAATATTCCACTAAATGTTGTGTTTCTGATTGTTGCAAGAGCTAGTTCTGTTTCAGTGTAAATTTCTTGTTACAGTCTCATTTCCCAGGACAACCCCTGTAGATACACAAAAAAAAATCCTTGGTGGGTTCTTTGATGGTGAGCTGGCCAGGTCTGGACTCTGCAAAGCCTTCCCAAATCCACTTCCAGATAAATGATTCACAGTTGATATGAGGTCGTTTTCATTTTCTGGAGCGATCTCCTTGGTTTATGCCAAGCATGGGCTCTATTCCGGTTTTCTAAATAATAAAATTTCAGACTCCATTTGTGTGTACAGCAGTCTAAAACAGCAGTTCTGCCAATGCCAACATTCTGGAAAGGAAAACTGAGGAGGCCACTTTTTAAAAGGTTTTACAGAAATGTTTTCAGCTGTTTGGCAGTTTGGGGACTCCTTCTCCTTTTATTGAAATGTTTTCTACCATTCCATAATTTCCTGTCGAGATCTGTAAGAACTTCATGCACACCAGTTTAACCTTTGGTATTGCGAGCTATGCTGCTCCCCAGGTAAAGATGAAATCTAAATGAAATCATAATTACTTGCAAAAATTTGTTTTATACCAGGGTTTTTATTTAAAAAAATATTCAGGTGTAAGCCATGAACACAGATGCAATCAAACTAATTACAGACGCTGGATGTTGAAGAGAATTGAAAACCAGCTGTATTTTTAGTTCAACAAGTGTTAAAATACACTTTCTAAAGAGAATCTAACGCCTTCAATTTTTCAAACCACGGAACATTTCTTTTCATCCGTCCATCCATCCATTTTCTTTACACCCTTATACCTTAGTGGGCTGCACAGTGGCACAGTTGGTAGAGCTGTTGCCTTGCAGCAAGAAGGTTCTGGGTTTGATTCCCGGTCTTTCTGCATGGAGTTTGCATGTTTTCCCTGCGCACGGTGGGTTTTCTCTGGGTACTCCGGTTTCCTCCCACAGTCCAAAAACATGACTGTCAGATTAATTGGCCTCTCCAAATTGTCCTGTTTCTTTTTATTTTTAATTTAAATTCAAACCATTTTGTTTATCTTCTTTGCATTTGTTTTCAGGCTCAACGCATTACATATAAACCACCTCACTGTCTTCATCTGCAGATGACTCAGTCCATTTGAATCATGTTAAAGACTCATTTTCAGCAGCTCAATCCTTTTTTAAATCCTTCAAACTTGACAACTTACCATCAGCAGTTGACATGCTAAATCACATTTCATTTCAGATCCAAACGGTTATGAATGACAAGAAAAAATATGTTTATTTTATTTTCACATTTCCTGGGCAAATTAGGCAAAGTTTGTATTTCTCATCCTCCTTTCTCTTTGTTTCCTTTAGGAAGCCTTTGAAACAAAGACAGATGAGGAAAGGCACAGCTTTGGGCTTTACATCATCAACACATTCATCAGAAGTCAGGTCTGAAAGCCCCTGTTTATATACGTACAAATATTTCAGCTCTGTGTTCACTTTTAAATACCAGGTGTTTTTCTTTCTTTTTTATAACTTCCTCTGTGTTCCATAGGCCAACCATTGTGTGCCTTCTTTAACAAAGCACGAACAAAACTACATCAACAGTTTGGAGCTTGATCCCTGTGGAGACGTCTTTCATAAATGCAAAGAGTGAGTTTATGCATCTGTCTGGTTATACATGATCTTCACATAAGTAGACCACATTATAACCACAAACTTCAATATACTTAATTGAGATATTGGTAGATGATGTAAAGATACATCTTAAGTTAATTAGAATATTATGGGGAAAAAAAACAATAATTTTGACAGTCATTTGAAAACTTATATTTTAAGCCTTTATTTCTTGTAATTTTAATAATTGTCTGTCTCAGAAAATCAGAATGTTGCACAAGAAAAAAAAATGTGTCTGTAATGTGACGAACTGCAAGAAGAAAGAAAAATAGAGGGATTTTGCACAGCACTGTGTTCAGCGTGCATGTGTTTTACCCCTAAAACACTCAAAACTCTCCTTTTAGATTCCTGCATGAATACCTCAGTCAAGAGCCCTTCACACAGTACCAGTTCAGCATGCACTTTGACCGCTTTCTACAGTGGAAGCATCTGGAGAGGTCAGTGCACAAATTTGTGATGCATATCAGTACCTGAAGGAGGAAGTGACACTCATAAAACATTTGGTTATTTGTAGGAGTACACCAAGGAATCGACCCAGATTTCCTTAATTTTGGGAGAACGGAGATCAGCACTTAGCTGAAACCGATCTTGAAATCTGTTTCTAGAAGAGCCACTCAGTCAATGGTTACCCTTTACACACACCACCTTTGGGCAGACTGTTCTGTCAGTTAGTGGCGGTAACATCTAGTATTCCAGTCACTATAAGTGTTTTGCCCACACTTAACTCCTTTAAGAGCCAATCAAGGGATTGGCTTAGGTTATTAAGGCAACAATGTCTCAATTAGAACCCACTGGTTCAAAAATTGCTCTGCTTTTCTTTATGAAACATATTGTTTCTTGTAATTCCATTGTATAAATATAAATGTGTGATTTTAACTTTGTTGATTTTTAGGTTGGTTTTAACAGCTGCCAGAGGGACTGCCGATAAAAATGAGCTTATATTGTAGTTCACCCATTTTCCCCTCTGTGCACCACCCAGGTCTGTTTACCAGTTTCGGGACCCGACCAAAACCTGTAATCAGTTTCATTTTGTTTATGTGTGACTGTCGCCAGTCTTATGTGATATGGTTATGTAAGCAGCAGCTGTGTGGGTGTAAGAATCCATAGCACTTATTTCATCTAACTTGGGCACATTATGCAGTACAGTGTTAATTAATGTGCACTGTCCTTTGACAATTTGAAATTTGAACCTCTATTAAGGTCTGAAAATCAGCCATTGCCCCCATTTAGTCTGTCGTGACTGACAGACCTGACCACCAGGTCACGTCTGCATATGCGCAGTTAATAGTAGCCACTCCATTGTTGCCGACTTCCATTCTCACTGTACTTAATGACGTTTCAGAAAAAAAAAAAATCAGTATCAGCTAAAATCTGGTGGTGATCACTAATTCTTTCCCGAGGTGAAAAAAATTGGCACCAACCGATTGCAATTGGTGCACTCCTAGTTATTTGTTTGTTGAGTTGCTGGTTTAATCATTGGCTTAATGCCACAAACTGCTGAAATAAGAAGTGGATAAGAAACAAAATCACAAAGACAATGTCCTTGTTTTTTCTCTTTAAGGCGGCCAATCACCAAAAACGATTTCAGAGAGTACAGGCTACTGGGGAAAGGAGGCTTTGGAGAGGTAAGGCTTGTTAAAGTTGATCCCTACTACACTACCATACAAGTCTAAAAGGGGAAGTTCCGATTTTACATGTCACAATCACTTTTGGACAGATTTGCCTTTTCTGCTACAGTTTCTGATAATTGTTGTTTCTACCACATAAATCTCTTCATAGCATTTCCATTTCAACCTGTAGGTTTGGGCTTGTCAGGTACGAGCCACAGGAATGATGTATGCCTGCAAGAAGCTGGAAAAGACTCACGTAAAGAAATGGCAAGGAGAACACATGGCACTCAACGAAAAGGAGCTACTAGAGGAGGTGGACAGCCGATTTGTGGTGAGATTACAACCACTCTCGGACACTGGTTTTCTGTGGATTGCTGTAAACAATGAGAAAATGTTTTGCCTTCATCCCAGAACAAGTATGAACATCAAATGTACAAAGCTTTTCATATGAGGCAGTGCGAAGCAAAGGGTTCAACAAAAAGAACAGTAATGCCGTTATAAAGTTAGCATGTAGGCATTCACAGATGCCGAGGAGGTAACCTGATACATCAACCAACACACACACACACACACACACACACACACACACACACACACACACACACACACACACACACACACACGCACACACACACACACACACACACACACACACAGATGTAAACCCAGCAATTCTAATACAGTCAAGGATGAAAGAAAAACACTAGCCTTTGGCAATAGCTGCACTTCCATTGACCATATAATTGTGCAATTTGACATATTGAAAATACATTTGCTTAATAATTTTTTTTTTTTTGCATCAAACAAATGACATGATCAACAAATAGTTGTCTCCACTGAACAAATCAGGAAGTAGAAGACGACAGGAAGTAGTTGGAGGATCATTGTGCAACATGTTTTTAATGACTCATAGCACAAACTTATTCACGTGTGATTTTAATTGCGTTTCTTATTTGGCGGAAAGCCGAATTTGTGTTTTTTGACATTAGTGAAATATTGACAAAGTTTTGCACACATTTGGAAAGGAAACACATCTTGTGAGACATTGTGACCCATTACAAACAACCAGACACACACGCACTCAGACCTATGGACAACAATACTGAACAAAGATAAAACACATAAACATAAATGCATAAATGTAATTTAAAAAAATGATCAACAGAGGGAGAAATTACTTTATTCTTGAAACTGGAAAACTGCATGTGAAAACTGAGTAAAAGAATAAAATCATGAACATTTAAATTCAAGCAACAGGAAACTATCCTAAGTAGCATAGGGGATGTTTGATGTACTTTTAATACAGACTTAATGAACTGGTAGAACGCTGCATATTAGTTTAAAACTACCGGGGAAAAAATGACCACTCTTCATTGCTACCTGAGTTCCAGAAGGAGGTGACACTAATAGAACGCAGCTCAGCTGCCAGCCTTATTCTTCTAACAGGAATTGTTCACCAACTTCCTCACTTTAATTTTGATTGTAGCATGAAGTACATCTGGTCTACAAACAGGCGCTGTCCAATGCTGTAGGCCAACGTTTTCAGACAATACAATCTTCCAAAATAATTTCTGTTTTAGGTACGATGTAAGTCATCTCTCATTCATAAACATAGTTACTGCATTTGTCTTAATTTAACAGTAAAAAGAACCACAAACATCTAAGGGCACACAGTTTTTTGAGACCCAAAATGCTTCAAACTGAACAATTCTGATTCCCTTGACAAAACTTTTTATATGCCTGCCTTAAAATATGAAAAAGTAAATAGAGTTAATATTGTGGTGTGCAACTTTAGACATTTAAATTGATAAAAACTTTGAATCATTACCATAATTTCTTCATGGATTTGAATTGGGAGTAGCAGTGAGTCTGGGGAATGTATACTGTTAAAACTCGTACACTTAACTGTCTTTACCTCTATAACACGTTGTACACTCCTTCTTAACATGTATGCACATTCAACTTCTCTCTCATACATCTCCCGTTTTCTCTGCAGGTCAATCTTGCATATGCTTATGAGACCAAACACAGTCTCTGCATGGTTTTAACCATGATGAGCGGCGGTGACCTGCGGTTTCACATTCACAATATGGCAAAGAACGGCTTAGCCATGGACAGAGTTTATTTCTATGCCGCAGAAGTCTGCTGTGGTTTAATTCACCTCCACCAGAAGTCGATAGTTTACAGGTGAGCGTTTTTCCACGTGGATCTGAACACATCACAGCAGCACGATCTGCTTCATACGCTGTGATTTTATGTTCCAGAGACCTCAAACCTGAAAATATTCTCCTGGATGACAACGGTATGTCTGGCCACACTAAGTGTGCCTGTTTGTTTTTCTCATGAGGGTGCAGTAGTTAGTTTGAAGTCTACTAAAATAACTTTAAACAAGTCACATTCCAGGGTTGTTATTAGCAGCTATTTTTAGCTTTCGCGTCAGATTTAAAACAGTAGTAGTTCTGCTGTCAGACTGCATGAATTCTTCACATGAAACCTCAAGAACTCAATAAGGAAACGGTTTTAATGGTATTTTGACAAGCCTTCAAACAAAGTCTAAAGAGGAAGTTAAACACTGCAGGAAACAGGTGAAGTATCACCTTGTATGTATATGTATATATATATATATATATACACACACACACACACACACACACACACACACACACACACACACACACACACACACACACACACACACACACACACACACGAGGTCTGTGTCTCACTTCGGTTAAAAACATAGACCAAGTGAGATGATGGGCAGTTGTAAAATTAGCTCCAAGAACAGGTTCTGCAGGTTCTGAAGAATGAGGAAAGGGAAAGTGCGTCAGTGCAGGAAAACTGAAAAGAGTATTAAACCTGTTGAGTGGATTTCTCTTTGTTTTTGTGCCAATAAGGACACATCCGCATCTCTGACCTGGGCTTGGCAGTGAAGCTGGAGGACGGGGATCTGGTGCACGGCAGGGTCGGCACATTATACTACATGGGTATGTATTATTCCTACTGAACAGAAGTCTCAATTAATCCACAAACGTTGCTCTTAAAGTGTGGTGCGCATTTGTGTTCAGCCCACTGAGTCTCTACTTTGTGGGGACAATTGCTGCAAGTCAAATAACTCTAGCTCTAGTGTCAGTCAACATCAGTTTTCAAGACGTCAAAAAAGAATCCAGACTTAGAAAACCATGTGCATGAACAGCAGAAAGCAGTTTGACCATTGCAGATCACAGGCTCACTAATAATTTGTATACAAGGTTCCACCACATGTTCTCCACTCTACATGCTCACATTCAACCATGAACAGTCAATGAAAAGTACTTCATGAATAGAGTTGGATGTTATAGCTTGAAATCTGTATCATGATATATTGAGCATAAGGATAAATGGACAATAACACTAAACCTGAACCGACCCCTGAAAATGAACCTGTGACAGGTCAGCATAAACACTTCACAACCAGGTGTATCGATGGTTTGATTTCCCTGAGCCTGTTTTCCGCAACATTTTTAATTGCCACTTTAAGAGACATTAAAACTACAGTGTCTCCAAATAAGAAAAGAAAATGTGTATCTTTTAGTTCTTAAGAGTTATTGCACAAATAAGTACAACTGAACAAGTTTAGAAGTATAAGATAACATAATTTCTGACATCCTTGGTGTGACGGGACACTCCTTCGTCCTGCGGTCATTTGCTGCACTCCTCCTGAGCATCACGCTAAGAGCGCTAGGGAGACATGAGCACAGCCAAAAGAACCCCCAAAAACACCAAACATACCAACATGGGCAAAATGACATCGGCCACTGCCATAGTTTTCAATGACGGTTAATTTTCGGTGCATCTCTCATGACTACTTAGAGTGTTGAGGTCTATTCAAATGAGTCACTTGATCAATGTTATTTCATGTTTAATAATAGTAACAACACTGAAAGGAGTAAAGAGACACAAATTCACCAAGGTAAAAATTTATGTGTTGGCGGATGGGTCGAGAAAATAAATCATTTTTGGTTGCCACGGTAGTGGGGTCGCACATAAATGGAATACACCTGCATTTTAGGAGGCTGCTCCACAGTTGGGCGCTGATGGATGTGAGTGGAATAAAAGCTACATCCTTTGTTCATTAACTTCCCAAGAGGCCAGTCATCACCTATAGGACCTGTTTGCTACCTCTTCCCTACGCTGCTTTGGGCCAGGATTAAAGAGTCAAGTAGTGAGCCACCACACTGTGCCACTGAATATATCAGTGACATAGAGGCATGTAAGACTCACACGTTAATAGCCAGGAAATCTTGATGATCCCTGAAAGGGCATTCCTTCCCTTTCTGTTACTCTGTTTAATGCTGTGTAGAAGATATTCTCCTCCATAACTGTTCTCTCCTTACAGCACCTGAGGTGATCAGCAAAGAGGAATATAACACGAGTCCTGACTGGTGGGGCCTCGGCTGCCTGATTTATGAAATGATTGCGGGGAAGTCTCCCTTCAGGGAGCGAGGCGAGCGCCCCAAATCCTCAGAAGTGGAGAAAAGGATTAAATCAAAACCTGTGGAATACAATGAGAAGTTCAGCAAGGATGCCGTAGACATCTGCAACGGCGTGAGTTTCACTGTCCAATGCTCATCTAACGTAGATAATGTAACCTTAGAGATGTAGAGCTTTTCCTGCTGCTATCTATAGTGTGCGTCACGACGGGCTCAAGGCCATCAAACAAACTATAAACGAATTGTCTTTGTTTTTAGCTGCTGAACAGGGATCCAAAACACAGACTGGGCTGTCGAGGATCAGGAGGGAAAGAAGTGAAGTCTCATCCCTTCTTCCGACAAATCAACTTCCGGATGCTGGAAGCAGGACTGGTGGAGCCTTCTTTCAAACCAGACGTAAGCCCAATATTGATTTTCATAACTTTACAGTGGTGTGAAAAAGTGTTCAGTGTTCACTCTTTCTGATTTCCTTTTTGCATTTTTTCACACTTAAGTGTTTTTTCATACGGAGACCCCCAAGGGACATGAGGGGAATTTATTGTCTTGGCATTACCTAGCAAAAGTCTTTCAATCCATCACAATAGTTTTTGCGTTCTCTCACAGTAACGTACACTAGTCAGTTCATGTAGCATTTTGAATACTGAAAGTCTTTCTGCTGCAATATAAGATTTTCTTAAGGTTCTTCCATGTATGTTAATGTCTCTTTTGTGAGATACCGGAAGTTTTACATGTTTTCTAAAGATACAAATAAACTTAAGTGCAAAATGCAAAAGTAAAGCAGGTTAAACATGGGCTTTCCATTCCTTCTAAGGCATAAACAGAAACTTTTATGACGGAAGGGAAAAAAGAAAGCAAAAATACATCCAAAGTGGACTATTTTTGAGTTATTTTCACAGGCTAATTAAGTCATGTTACAGTTTTTATTGCTTCTTTTTCTTGTTGGCAGTATTAATGGTTAATAAAGGGCTGTTTTCATGTGCAGTCCCATGTCTACCTTACACACACATGAACACAGTTAATAGATCAATTTCTAATCACTAAATAAATACAAGTATATTGTTTTCATCACCTTTAGCCCAGACTGGTGTACTGCGATGACGTGCAGGATATCGAGGAGTTCTGCGCACTGAAGGGAGTCGTTCTGAACCAGTCAGACGGCGAGTTCTACGCCAAATTCAACACGGGAAGCGTTCCGAGGAGCTGGCAAAATGAAGTGATTATACTCACAGCTTACATTAGCATCTGATTGTGTACAGCTGAAATCAGCGTTAATCCGTTTTTGCTCCTAGCTCATAGATACGGGATGCTTCGAAGAACTGAACATTTTTGGTCCAATGGGATCTCGACCTCCAGACCTGGACTGGTCCCTGGCCCCTAGGAGCCCCAAAGCCAAGCAGGGCCTATTGCGTCGTATGTTCCGCAGACATGAAAGAGTAAGTCCGGCCTGTGAAAGTGTGAACGAGTATCGTGACGGCAAAAGTTTCATACAATCGTTTCCTCCAACAGCACCTCTCAGATCCAGCAGATGATGGTAAACATTGCCAGCCCAATGGAGATGTCAGCTCAACTCTCTAAGACCAACAACCCCCGTCCCCCCGAGCCTCGTCCTCCCATCTCTAAGTTTGTGTTTGTACAGCCGCAGCAGTGTATCATTTATAAAATACTCATCTTTAAATAAACTGTTTTTTTAATTCAAATTGCTTTCTTTTTTTACTCAAGACTGAAAAAAAGATGCATTTATTTTAATATTCTCACCGTCGCTGAAGACCAGTTCACTCGTTTTTATTTTCTCATCCAAAGGAAACAAAACAAGTCAGCTATACCAACATAAGATATAGTCTGAAAAATGTTTTTTTGTTTTGCTTTGAGAAGTCAAAATGATTTGAGAGTAAAAATGGCTGCTTTTGCAGGACCCAGTTACAGTTCAGACACTAGCTAATCAACGTTTGAGTCAGTTTCATCCCCTTTGGTAGACCCTCCAACAGTGATGCTCAGCATCAACTAAATATAGAAAATAAACGATCAGAAAAAAACCCGAGGAAATCAAAGCTAGTGATTTTATCTCTGAAATGACTAATTCATGAAACTGAGTTTATCAGCTGGATTTGTAAAGACTGCTCAATCTTGCTTAGAGCAATTTAAAGCCAGTTGGTTACTGAGATTTACATTTTCCTTTCCTCGTGTTCTCATTGCTATAAATTACTGCCATATTCTCAGATCAATCAGTAGGAACTAATTAAAGCATGCAATACTTTAAAGGAAACTTATGATTACAGGAAGTGTTTTTGTTTTCTTAGAAATATTTTTCTTACCGTCATAAAAAAGCTGAATTTATAGCCTGGCATGCCATTTTTTTCTTGCCAGCTAAAAATAACTGGCTCGCAGAATTGTTTTTAGAAACGAAGGCTAATTATCACGAGTCACGTGATTTCAGGTTTAATGCCAGACTTCATCAAAAGATGTCTGCAACACAAGCGCAGCAACAACTCTTACCTGTTATTTTGAAGAATGGGAATTCGAGGAGGCTGAAACCTTCAGCTAAGCTACTGCTACTTTATTCTTTCACTTAATTGTTAAAACGCGTTTTATTTAACTTCACTACTCTGTATAGGCTTTCACAAACTGAACTGGATTTTTCCTAAATTTCAACAAGTGTACCAATTAGTTGGGAAAGGTGACGTCAATTTCCTGCGCAGAAAACTGAATTGACAGTTTCAGTAGTCTGTCTGTTTGCGGAGACAGTCAACGAAGCCGTTCTGTTCATGTTGGCCACACTTCCAAATACTGACTTAACGTCCCTCTTGTTTGCCTCTGTACTTCTCAGCATGCTGCCTGCTTGATCTGCACCGAATTATCCTTCAAATCAAGACAGTTCACACAAATAAACAACTTTTTTTCCATTAAACACACTTTTTTTTTTTAATCCAAAGTATAAAACAGTAAATAACAAAAACACAGAAAACGCTATGGATTAAGGACCAGACTCTCTTCCCAGAAGATCAGGCTCTATTATGATGATGTGTCAGAGCCCCAACGATGAGTTGATTCTGATGGCACATCTCAGAAGGGGATGGTTTATGCCACCATGTCTTAATAATCACGACTGTGGTTTTAGGTTGTGGATCTAAAGAGGGAAAATGATTTAAATATGCTCTCTTTAGCATTGTTTAGATGTCTGATGGTGGAACGGCTTATGAACTGGTCTACATTTATCCCTCCCATGGCGGGCTGCGGCGTCCGTCCACCTCCGTCTCAACGTGGTATAGCATATCCGCCAGCGTGTGCTCGATCACTGCACCCCAGCCCATGTCACTCATCTGAGAGAGTGAAAGGAAATGCATTCCAACATGAGCAATCAGCAGGTGTGGAGTTAAGTTAGGTCAGATTGGTAAAAAGTAGTAAGTATATAAGTAAAAAGCTCTCACCGGTTGGTATTTAATGTCCTTAGGTGGGTATTTGAATTGAGGACCAAAGTTGACAGAAACCTGTGAAGAGGAGGAAGTAAAATTTACTAATCTGGTTGTTTAAGGACAGAAATACGTGTCCTGATCCATTACTGACCGTACAGCTCTTGTACAAGGAGATTGCAGGAAAGTAGATGCCTTCAAAGAGGTTCTCAAAGGCAACTCCTTGGTTAACACCGTTTTTATAGAACAACATCTGAAATAACAACATCTCCATAGTCAACACCGGCAACTTCTCCAACTTTATTCGCTCAAAGGAGTCTCTCCTCACCCTGCTGGGATTCACCGACTTCAGGCTTTTCTCCGCTTTGTCCACATAGTCCTTCTCCTCAAAGTACAGGTAGCTCTTGAATTTAATAAGTGCCTGGAGAGAGTCATGAAAACCACCACCAATCAAAGCAGCTGGTATGAACCAATCGACAGCAGAGACTCTAACCACTGAGGTGAGTTTTATGTATCAGGTGCTTACCTTATCCTTGTATGTGTCTGGAAGAGCCTTTGCTGTCTCCGTTTCATCAGGCAGCTCTATGAAGAAGCCCAGTGTGTCCCCCTGACCATAGCTTGAGGAGTAATGCTTCCCTACCGACTGGTGAAAGCGAGTCCCCTTCTTACTCCGCCAAGAGTAGCTGAACTTGTCATAACCCAGAGGAGCCTGAAGGTTGCCTGAAATTTGAGCATGAGAAAAGAGTTCATGAGTTCGATCTCGTCTGAATCTCCAGACAAAAGGAACATGTTCCATACTCTACATGGTCAGCCTGGCCATTGCCTTTCTATGCAGTTCTGCTTATTACCCATCTCCCTTCAGTGCTCCATCCAGAAATTCACCCACTGAGTTCAATTTCTGATTAGATTTAAACCGGATCAATCCGCAAATTGAAAGGGCCATTCAGTTCAAGTTGACTATGTTTCCAGATACTGAGCAATTAAAGTCAGAGGAAAAGGAGTGCATAAGACATTTTATTGTTGGCAAAGATGTAATGTCCCTACTGCCTACGGAGTTGCTTACAGCGAACGCAATTTACAGTAAGTTTAATTGAGCTGGCACATTACATACATCATGGCCAAACATCAGCGATTAGGTAAAATGAGATTCAATCTCCGCCTCCAGCAAGCCGTCACTTCTTAATAGCCAAGGATTTAGGCCAGGGACAGTGTCCTGCAACTTCCAAATGTGTCTTTGCTTCAAGACACCTGAGTAAAATAATCAGATCATTAGTAGAACTCTGGAGAACTTGACTGCTTACTCAGGAGGTAATTCAGCCATTTGATTCAGGTCCGTTGAATACTCCTG
This sequence comes from Poecilia reticulata, assembly GCF_904066995.2. NCBI lineage: Eukaryota > Metazoa > Chordata > Actinopteri > Cyprinodontiformes > Poeciliidae > Poecilia > Poecilia reticulata. Next base: position 3,235,422 of record NC_088841.1, read on the forward strand.
GTCCAGACCATTTGTATGAAGCAAGGTGTATGACATGAAGTTGGTTTTTACCAGGCTACTACATGGTAAATGTTGGTATAAAGTTTACAGTCCTGTGAGGGAATACTGACCAAGCGGTTGAGACCAGCCCAGTCTAGCTGCCGTCTCTGGGGGCATATCATCCACGGTCACCTCAAAGTACCAGGCTCCTTTCCTCACGCCGTGTGAAGCCCGGACCATGGAATAGCCCTTCTCCCCCGTCACCGTCAGCCGGTCATCTGAGATCTTCAGCTGAGGTGCTGCGACACATCGGGTGAATCGTTTGGTCATAATTCATGAACAGATCTGAGCCTTGGAAAGTATGGCGACGTTGTTGTACCTCTGTCATGTAAGGCCAGCAGCACCCTCTCATACAGACAGGCCCGGTACAGATCACCAGGAATGGGTTTTCCAGCCCAGCAGTCCAGCTCCAGTTTCTCGGGGTCAGGAGCATGAGGGTCTGGCTCTGCCAGGATGTAGCGATAGCCATCTTTGTTGAATGGGTGTTCCAGTGGGTAACCATGAGGGGGCAGCCTCTGGGCTGAGAACAACGGGTCACTGTGTAACAAAGGGTCAAAAGTGAGGAACAAACAATGAAGAAAACTCTTTGATCTGGTTCAAAGCTCCATCACGTTCTCACTCAGAGTTGTCGTGGATTTGTATTTACACGTCATACCTCCTGGTTCTCTTTGTCGCTCCGGCAGTCGTTCCCTCCTGCTGCTGCTGCTGTTTACGTTTGGCCCCCCTTCCTTTTCCAGGGCCAGGGGCCAGAGCACCTTTAAAATCACAGGAAAGTTAAAAAGTGTATTCGAAAAAAGATGCACCCAAACAAGAGCATGAGCAGTCAGCAGCAAGGGCAGCATACACTCAACTGACAGGGGACCACAGAACACACAAACAGGTTGAAGCAGTGGCTGCTCTTTTTAAGCCTCCATTAATTAGTCCCTTCAGCATTTTGCAATTGTTTTTGGGGGGGATTTTTTTGCAATCAAAACCACAGATTTTGAGGCATTAAACTACTTAAAAAATCTACCTAAAAATTATGACAAAAAAAATAAGCAGACAGACTGGACACAAACATTTTTATTCTTTAAAAACCTTAAATAGCTAGACTTTTCTTACTCGCAGTACCAATCACAGGCTACAACCTGACATAAAATAAGGCTGAGGCAGCAGTTATGGAAGTAAGAAACACTGTCACCTGCAGGTGAGAGTTAGTCTCTTAAACCAAATGTTTTTCATTAATTTTGCAGAAAATTTTGAATTGAATCCACATTTGTGTGAAAAAAATGCAGGGAGCTTTTGATTTTGAATGAATCTCCACAAAAGAACTGGAGGGACTACTTGGAGCCATTTTACTTCCACATTTATACTGGGAGCTTTTTAATACATGCCACATATCCAAGAATTATACTATTTATTATTAATTTAATTACCTTTAATAAATAGAATAGTGCTATGATTAAGTTTTTGAAGCATAAACCTCTGGACATCCATGTAAAAATATGATTTTTTTGTTTTGTTTGTTTGTTTGTGCGTGCAAGTTAAACTTGATCTCAAAAAAGAACCCAAAGATGATGAAAGGATTTTTTTTTTTATCAAATGCTTTTAAAAACAATCTATAAGAGCAATAAAAGACATACTGGTAGTGTCAGTCCAATTTTTCTTTTTACAAATTGTATTTATCCATTTGTTGCATCGGTGTGAAACAAAGTCTACCACTTCAATTGTCATCATAAAACGACTAAAATACATAGATTTTGTGTCCTGTGCACATCTGGAATAGAAGAATATTTGCCATTGTTTTCAACTCTTTGCCATCAGCCATCAGTGATCATTCTTAGCTGATATCCGAGGACGGCCAGCACCTCGTTGCTGTGTCAGAATACATCAGTCAAACAGCTGCAGACAGACCTCAGACCACAATCTCTCAGCGATTCTGGAATAATAACAGTGAGCGCTCAACCAGCAGCAGTCTGACCTGCTCTGTGTAGGTTCATCACACAAAGTCGAATTGTCTGAAAAACTGTCTGTAGTGAAACAACAGGAGGTGAATACGTCAGACTGCCAGCGAATACATGAACAAAGGCAAAGCAGGTTATTTGGCCAACATGGGTGAAAGACCAGGCACAAAACAGCAGGAATTAACGTCACCTAACTTTCTGGGGGGCTCTGGGAGCCTACCGTTTTGATTTTCAATGCCTTGTACCATGATGATTTTTTTTTTTTGTTTTTGTTTTTTTATATTACCTACAGGATATCTGAAAGTACAGAAGCAATGACCCACTTTTTCCCACTTCCGATACAGATAACTGAGGTTTTGTATCGGCCGATACCGATCTAATACAGAAGGACTGTGCTGCTGAATTGACCTAAAACTATTTTTTAACAGACATAAATGCACTGAATTACAAATTTATTTGATAACTCTGCACCAGTACAGCTCACTTAAATATACCCATAGCGTCACAAGCTTGGTCAAACATGGAAAATCATCTTTAATTTGTTCAGTCAATGGGATTAGGAGTAGAAGAGCTGATGTGAAATAAATGAGAAGGAAAGTGAAACTGACAGAAATAATGATTTGCCTACCTTGATCAAACATGTTCAATATAAACTTTAACAAACCTTCTTTCAAATAGTTCAGAAAGTGCAGTTAGTAATTCTAAATACAGTGATCCCTCACTATAACGCGGTTAACCTTTCGCGGTTTCGCTTCTTTGCGGATTTTTTTGTGCCGTTTTTTTCACAGTGCATTGTGTTCTGCGTCCTGATTGGCTAAACAGTCTCCGACCTCCTTCTCTACCTGTGTGCCAATAACGTTAAATATAAGTAATACAGATTGGCCATTCAGGAGATGGAAGTTGTAAACTTTGAATGCCTGCTGGAAAACATTGTGGCCAGAATCAGCGCAAAACCCGACCGGAGGCTCGCTTGACAAGATCCATGGCTCTGCCGTAGATACAGCTGTGAATCTGGCGGGGCAGCTTGTAGGAGACGCTTTAATGACATGACTCCTGATCACCTTAAGGCCCGATTGATGAACACGCACATCCGCTGACCTGAAAACAGGTTTTCTTCTTTGGTTTCAATGTAGAGTATTTAATTATGCTGTATAGTAATTGTAAAAACTAAAGGTAACTACTTTGCGGATTTTACTTATCGCGGGTTACTTTCGGAACGCAACCCCCACGAAAAACAAGGGATCACTGTATAATGTAAAATAAATGAAACAGCTTGACATCACTCAGAGCACAAAGTACAGAATTAGATTGAATAGATCTGCTCTTTTGGATCGGGAATGTCATCACCAATACCCCATCTGGAATTTTTCCAATATCTGGATAGATTCAGACATCAATATCAGATCGGTGCAGCTCTACTTGAAAGTTCTTCAAAAATATGAGAATCAGTAATAACTATACAAACTCAATGAAATAGATATAAATATAAATGAAACCACAATAAGGATATCACTACTACCCATCACTTGTCCTAATAACATGTAAAGTCCTCCAACCCAGAGAACTATTTGAGGAACAGGACTCATTCAAGGAGGAAAAAATGAGCTTTTTCTACCTCAGTTTAAAGAGAGGGAGGATGATGAGGCTAATTAGCATAAGGGAAGGCCAACAGCAACTGAAAAAATGGCACTCTGCTCTCAGGGAGACTTCACCCTGGAGGCAGACTGTCATTTCACACAGGAAGCTTCTAAAGGATGTCAGAGCCTGTTAGCAGCAAGCCAGACATGTGGAAGCTACGGCAAACTGCAAAAGAAGTCATACCCCTGAAACCTTTTCTGATTTTGTCACATAACTACCAATATGTATTATTTTTATTGGGGTTTTATGTGACAGGCCAACACAAAGAGGTCCATAAATGTTACTGTGGGGAAAAAATACATGATTTTCTTTTTTTTTTCTTTTACCAATAAAAACATGAAAAATGTGACTAGATGAATTTGTATTCAGAACCATTAAGTCTGAATATGATGCTATGTAGAAATAAAACATTGATGCATTTCTTTTGAGTCAAGTTTATCACAAAAAATCTTTGTTAAACATCAGTACACATCCATTCTATTTCTCTATAGACGTTGCAAAACAACACTATTATTAGTTGTACTTTTCTTTTTTTGCCGTCTTCATCTTGTGGTCTTTTTACGACATTCCTTTCTGCTCTCATTAATGAATAAACTGTAAAATCCATCAATAAACTATAATATCCATTATTACTTCCATGAAAAGAAAGTTTCATTTTCTCATCTGACCAGAGCTCCTTCTTCCACTTGTTCCTTGTATCCATTGCAAGGCTGGTGGAAAAATCACAAACTATATCTTATGGTTTTGTAAAGGTAAATTCAAAACGTTCATATTTGAATTTGGGGGGAAAAGTGTAAATTAAAACCATTTGTGCTTCCGCATAATTATCCACTAGTTTGTGTTGGTCTGTCATAGAAAATCCCAATAAAACATTGAAATGTATTGTTGCGACATGAAATATGTGGTATGAATACTTATGCAAGGCACTGTATGTTCAATGGTTTGGGGGTTGCTGCACAGAGCTGATGCAAAAAGTAAAAAATAAAAAAGCAGACAGGGAGGTTACATCAGCACATGGATGAAGTTGCCCACAAGATGCTTATTAGGAATCATGTTTTGGTTTGAGATAGCAGAGTAAGGGGGTTGGATGGGGTTGTGCTGGAGGAGAGGGGTCAGGAGGTGGGACTAAAACCTCAGGGCCAACTTCTATCCAGCAGATTACAAGACACACAAACACACCGAGAAGCTCCAGGTGTCAAAATGTAAAATATTCACCTGAGAAAGAAGATCCACCTGGAAAACAATGCACACAAACACTCCGGTCATCATTTCTGGACACTGCCTTCATTCAGGCTTGGCTTCTTTTTGTTTGTTTGTTTTTGTTTTTTGTTTTTAACAAGTAACCTGATTAATTTGGCTGTTTGTGAACAAAATCAAAACTCCTTAAACCAATCAATTATTGTCAGTTTTAAGTAAATGTGTAGGTTGTGTGAAAATAAAGATGACGAAGAATATAATTTCTTTTTGCACATGTGATTTTAGCATAAATATAAGACCAGTAGTCAAATACTTCCACATATGCATATTATATATTTTCAGCAAGCAGTTTAGATAATAGCTAGTTATTCTTAAAATATAATAAGCAACAGCAAATCCTTTTATAGATTGAACAACTCAGTGTTTCATGAGCATAATATAAACTTCTGGGTTGGTTTATTACTTTGCTTCTAACATTCTTGAAAACTATTCATTTTGAAGAAATCAATAGTTTCTTCAATGAGTGGTTTAGTAGGATGTGCTAGTTTATTTCTTCTGTTGTGTGTGATTGTCAATAAATAGTATCTGCACTCCTATCTAAGAACCAAGATAGTGATTCCATTCTGGTCTGGTATGAATGTCTGTTCTGAATATCTGAACAGCAACAAGACAGAACAACTCAATGTGGAAAAAAACAACATCTGCCACCTTCGTTTGCATAAGTTTAACCGTCTGTAGGCATGTATGAATAAATGAAAAGATCCTCAAACACTATGCATCTTCTAATAAAGGATGGTTAAAAAAACATGCTGATCTATGACAGTTTATCTTTATTTAACTCTTACCATTGAGCCCACCGGCTGCTGGGGTTCCAGTGGTCTGTTTCTGAGTGTCATATGAGGGTCCTATGCTTCCCAGGTCCTAAGTAGAAAAGAACACAAGCCTTCATAAGACATTCAGATTGAGTTGAAACATGCTGTGTGTGTTTACATCCTTAGCAGTAATTACCTGATCTAAAAGGCCAAACTTGGGGTACTCCTCCTCCGGATCCTTACTGCCGGGGTCAGGGTGTTCTTTCACAAGAAACACATCTCGCTCTTTGCTCTAGAAAATTAACAAAACAATACAACAATAATGGTATGCTTATTTGATGAATCCTGGAACTCTGAATGAAAAGAACCCCGGTGTGTAAGCAACTACTGGTCTCCAGATACACTCTACGTTACCATCGTCTTCACTATGTTGTTGGGCCAGGTGAGCTTCCCCGGTCTCTGACGGGTCGTCATGCATTCCCAGTGCTTATCAATAAATGGTATGATATCCTGCAAAAAAATGGAGGAATGCGACTGAAGAAAATAATTAAAGAAACTATTACTGTGATCCATTTTTATTTTTAGATTGTAAAGAGCAGATTAGTGAGCAATAATAATAAGGAGCTGAATGGGGGAGTCGCAGGGGAAGGGAGGCAGAAGTGCTAATGATGCTAGGTCCAACTAGGTGTTTTCCACATCTTGGTGGTTGCCATGGAGATAACTTGATTTCTCAAACATGCATAAAATAATCAAGGTCACACTCCAGGTATATTGTTGATGAAGGAATAACATTGATCAAAAAAGTTGATTTTACACAATATCACCCCTTTAAAAATGTTTTAATATGTTGAAATCTATATAATTAATTAACTAAAATTAACATGTGGCCCTAGTTTTAGTGAATCTCTTCATATTTGACATTATAATCAAAATTGTAATTGGAAAAAAAAACAGTGAGAGTTTGAGTTATACATTAAAATCCTTTCTGTATGACCAGCCCGGTAAGGTTTCAGCTGCTCTTCGTTAACGTGGCATAAACAGGTTATAATGATTTTCATTCAGTCAGGACTTTACGCTGACATGCATCACAGGTAGATTCTAGTAAAGCATTGATTAATGCCTGGTTTTAAAATTAGTTAACTGGACTTGTAGCCATTATTTTGTGCCCATGTGGCTGGACACCACACGGCACGACGAACCCGATCGAACCGTTATACCTAGGATTTCTGTCGGCTAATGTGTCTCTCAGGTTTTGAAAATGGGCCGACTGTCGGCCGACAACTCGTGTAGTGTGAGCTGGACATTACACTAAGAAAATGAAGAAGGGAGGGTCAGTGGAGAGGACCGGAGGTGAGCCTTTCAGTGTCATCAACAAAAAGAAAAAAGGCAGGAAGAGACGATAAAGCCGATAATTAAAATGAGGTCGATAGGTTTAATTTATCGTGCGATTAATTGATTAATTGATTTATCGTTTATCGTGACAGGCCTAGTGACAAGCACCTTAAAAAGATCAACTCTCACCTTATCTTTGGAGAACATGGTCTTAGGATGCTCATCTTGTGTTCTGGACCTCCATGTGAGGTTCGCCAAAGCTGTGAGGCACATTTCCTTCAAGTCTAACAAAACACACAGTGGAATAATTAACAATACTAAAAAGGAACGAACCTCGATAGTCGGGTTTCAGCACTCAGAATACCTACTGGCTTGTTTCCTGAGGAAGTATGTGTTGCCGCTGTGATGGCAGACATTGCAGTGAAACACATAATTGGTCATGAAGGGAAGACATGTCCTGTGGTGGAGACAGGCAGTTAACAGCTGCATGTGCATCAAACAGAAGCCGATATCTATATTCTGAACAAAACATACGCGGTTTCGATCCCAAATGTTTCTGCCGTGAACCACTTCATGCACAAGGCGCACTGCAGCTCCACCTCCCCGAGCTGCCGCCCGCTCTCCTCATCCCCGGATCCTGTCAGAGCATCGGCGGCTTCTGAGCCATCGCCAGTAGCTTCCTGATGAAAACACCACCACACAGTCATAAAAACTAAACATCACCCATAAATAGCATGCACTGTTAGGTAGGGAAGCATTCTTTAAATATCACTTCTGACCAAAGCAGGAAGTTGTTAATTTTGCCACTAATTTCCTTGTTGGAGAACAGCAGGATGTGCAGTAAGTACTGAAATATTCAACAGTTGGTGAAATGCTTTCAAAGAATGGCACTACCCTCTTCTGACAGCTAAATGCAAGAAACATTTACATGCCGTTTCTTTTATTACATAAAGACACCAGCAAACTTTACATTTGTGCTTTAAGAGCTCACACTTTCTAACTACACAAGATGTATTAAGATAAACAGCATGTTAAATGAGACTGAAAATAATTTAAAAAGTAAATGTGAGTTAGGGTAGGGTAGGGTAGGGGAAGGGTTAGGGTACATATTTGGTATCAAACATATTAATACCAAAATGAAAATATTACCATCCCCTCTTTGCCACTTGATGACTCTGTATCCATACTGGGAGGCTGTTCAACAAAGGAGGCATCCCTGAAATTCAGGAGACAAAAACATTTAAACATTTAGTTCCGCATTTTATGCTTTTTGTTTTTTCTTTCATTTTTGTTTTTTTTTTTGTGCAAAAAACACTATGAGAGTTCACTACCTATTCTGTTGAAACGTCTTGTTTATTAACCATAACAAAGCTAATCTCACTTTCTCACTAAAGGCATTCTGTTCTGCAATCATTTAAGCTACTTCAGTTGGTATTCGCATGCAAAATGGAGCTTATGCAGCCAGACTTGTGGTAAATTAACACTTAATACTATAAATGTACCAATTTAAAACTTGATTTTAGGGTGTGTTTAGAGAACGTTGTTAGCTATAATTTGAATGAGTATGATTGAATGAGTATGAAATTCAAGTGAACAAATATAAACTGTCACGCTTTAATTTGCAGAGTTCACATGCATGGTGCCAAGCGAAATGACATTTAACCGTCAGTAAATAAGGTGTAGGTACGTTTTGTGCTTTTAAAAAATTGCTTTGTTGTTTCATTTTGCTCGTGGCAGCTCGTGTGCACAGCTATCATTTGTTAGCTAGCTGCTCTGCTAACGGTCTTCCTCCTGAAAACGCGCCTTATATGTCTGAGAAACTTTAATATGTCAGCTGAATTACTATGATAACTTCTGTAATTTTCGGAAAAGGTGCACACGAAACAAACATACCCGACAGCCAAGTCCTTTTCTGCTGCAGCTACGGTACCCGCCTGCAATTCAGACGCCATGTTTAGAAATCAATGAAAACAACAAAGTATCGCGAGAGTGCGACTTCCGCTTTTTCTTTTTGCTGAAAGCAATAGCGACACAGCAGGTTACAAAAAGAACTGCAACAATTGAAGTCAACAGCCAGTGTTCTAAAACTTACATTTATTTGTTGTAAATCATAATCAACACCATGCAGACTTTGAAAGAGAGACGTTTTTGTTTTTTTCCATAGTATCCAAGTTTGATTAAATTATTTTTTTATTTGAAATTCATGTCGATATGTAACATATCATTTCAAGTACATTGAAATCTGTGGTTATAAAACAATAAAATATGTTTTAACACTGAAACAAAAAACTTTTTAACCCAATATGTATAATTTTAATAAAAAGGGTGTTCTGAGGTACCAAAACTGTTATTTCCCTTTTTTCACTCTTGTCATTAATATTGGAAAAGGAACACAAGTGCTCAGCAGGGTGTTTACTTTTATCAGATTTTGTGACATTAGTAACGAGTAAAGACTGTCTTTTTTGTGTCTGCTGAAAATCAAGCATGTGAGAAGAAGTCCTTGTCTATAATAATGGACTCTCCACTTTCACAGTTTCTAAAGATGTTTGATCCAGTGACTCTGACATTTAATTTTTACTCGACCAAATGAAATTATCTACCTCGTCACTCTCCCTGCAGTGTTATTTAAAAAGTTTTTTCCTGCTCTGTATTTTTGGAATTTGCGGCACATCACTTTTAACACACATGGACCCAAGTTCTTTTAAGCATGCAGTTGTTGAGCCATTCAGATTCTACAGAGCTTAAAAATTACAGGCCTTTCTCCAAAATCCCATTTCTATAGAAACTTATCTAAAAAATAGTGGAAGAACAGTTAATTGTTTATACAGAAAAACATCAATTTAGTCTGACTTTTGTAAACACTCCACAGAAACTGCTCTACTCAAAGTTTCTAGTGACAGTGTCAGCTGACTCTGGAGCAGCCACTATAGTGGTTCTCCTGGATCTTACACACATTTTTGTAACAGTAGATCACAGTATTTCAGAGATGTGGTCCATCATGTGTGGTTCTAGAGCAGCACAGCTCCTACCTAGCAGAACATCAAGTGTTTTTGCAACCCAGACTGCATCTGACTCCCAGAGCCTTCTATGTGGGACACCACAGGGCTGAGTCTTAAGACCTATTCTCTTTTGTCCCCCCCAGGCAAAAATAATCAGGCAGTTTTCTAATGTGTCATCTTTTCCATGCAGATGATATCCAGCTCCACTGATCCTTTAAGCCAACTGAATATTCAATGGTGTACTCGTTAATTAACTGTTTCCATTACACTAAACAGTGGTAATTGCTTGCAGGTGAACTCTTATAAGACCTTAACCCTAATTAATGTCCCAGAGAACAGAATCCAGAATATTACTTCACAGACTTGTTGCCACAAAGGTTCTCTCTCGTTACACTTGTTAACCCTTTCCTTTAATTGCTTTCCACTAAAGAGTAACAGGAAGCAAGGCTTTTTGTGGATGTAGGACCACCTCACACCACTCTCAGTTATTAACATCTTTGCAGGGTTGTTCACTCACCAGCATGATTGCAACGAGCACAATAGCAAGTGTGCCAGCAGAGTTTGCACAAAGAAGCACTGGAATGCTGAAAACCTCCCCTGGTGTTGCCTTAAACGCCCTCAAGTGATTAAGGAGATAATGGCGGGGTGCTCTCCTCTTCTTCCCTCTTCTAGGGAAGACACATCTGTGACATTTGGATGAAGATGTGACAGTGACATTGTAAATTAAACCACATGTTGATTTTATGAGAACATTTCCAGATTGTAGAAAGAAATCATCTGAAAAGGGATGTTGTTCATTTGTGTTCAACTCCTTTCCAGCACTTCCAGCTGTAAGTCTTTGGAATATGCCTCTGCTGGCTTTGCAAATGAAATTTTTGCCCACTCACTTTTGCAAACTTACTCGAGCTCCTTTAGACCGGAAGCAGAGACACAGAGCAAGTGATTTCAGGTGTTTTCACAGATTCTCAGGTCTAGATTTTGACCGTCTAAGCACATGAAAATAAGTTGACATAAACCATTTCATTAACCTAAGAACTGCCTTAATTCTCTGTGGCATAGATTCAACATAGTGTCTAAATTATATCAAATCAATTGCAAAATTTAAATCATAACGCAGGTTGGGAACACTAAATGCATGACTGTGAAACACTTTCCTCTGTTAATCATTTCTTCTGGTTGTTCTGAGTCTATCCCTGACTCTCTTGTGCTGAGAGACAAAGCCCAGGGTCAGAGAAGGTCAAGCCTACTGTAGACATCTGCTAATTGTCCTGGTGGGCCGGCCTGTCCCGGTCCAACAATACCAGCCGCTCTGTAGGTGTCGGCAGCTGGGAGCGATGTGGCAGCTGTCACATTCAGGAACATTTACTCCCGTCCTGCCTCCCCCTCAGTGACCCTTACCTCCTCTACCCTGCTGTAATCTGAATCCCCCCCATGATGCCGAGAGCTGCAGCCATTAAAGTTATTAGGATTCTATCAGCAGTAATGTGGGCTAAAAGGTGAGGCAGTCAGGATTAATTATTAAGGTAATGGAGATGTTCAAAGCTTAGTGGGGAGTTTAAATATAAAACATGAGCATATGGACTTACAGACGAATTCACACCCTTTACAGCAGCAAACGTTTGTGAAAAGCCTGTAGAAGGAAACTCAAAAGGTTTGACTAAAGTCATACAGTTTAAAAGTTTAGATCCCTGAAGCCGGCCAAATATGTACTACTTAACTTCAAAGAAAGTAAAAAAAAAAAATCTCTAAAACGTTCTCAATGAGTTTTCTGGCATTTAGCAAATCAAAAACAATTTTTGTAATTCTAAATAAACTAAGACAAGAGACGTTTGGTCTGATTAAACTTCAGACAGTGACAAAGAGTATTTTTATTTGAAGCAAACCTCTCGTTTCAACTGTACAATCACAATACAATGCACTAACATGAAGAAATGGGAAGACGTTCAAACTTGGATTACTTTTGCAACAAGGGATTGCAAGAAAAGTTAGAATAATGAGATGTTCTGTCATAAACTTGTCTTTGCCCCCCCCCCCCCCCCCCCCCCCCACACACACACACACACACACATACACACTCCACACAATAACAGGACAAATGGTGCTTTTGGAAACTAGAACACAAAGACAAAAAGGTTCCAACTTTCCCCTCCACGGGTCTATAAATTAACATCACAACGAGCCTTCACCCGTAAAAAATCTCCCATTTGCAAACAATGACAAGTCCGAGTACAAAAAGTAACACGGAGGGAATGAAAGAGTGCACATTTTGACCAGATGCCGCACAATAATTAACAAGCTCAGGGGCCCCTCCGGATCCTCCTCATTTACATTGTGAAGGGCCAGCACGGGGGTCCCACAAGGCCGGAGCGTGTCTGCAAAAGTTACGATTGTTCCTGTGAGCCGAATGGCCTCACTTAGAATAAAATCCACATCTGAAAGAGCTGCCTATATATATATTGACTCACGAGGGGCCCGGGAGCCCCCAGAAGCAGACATGCAGCCAGTTACAGTCAAATTACCACAGAGCCAAAGAACACCATTTTCAGTGGAGGATATCTTGCATCCGACTAAGTTTACACGGAAATTAAACTCTGCTGGGGAGGAATCAGCTGCAGGTGGAAAATCAGCTC
>NC_088841.1:3248111-3283111 GCF_904066995.2 Poecilia reticulata
CCCGGAATGCTTCGCGAGCTTTGTGAGCTGAAATTCATTACCTCAAAATAGTGATGGCTCCTGTTATTTACTGAGTGTGATTTAACTGCCAGACTGTCTGGTCAGAGTATTTCAGAAACCGCTGTTCTACGATGATGTTCACACACAACTTTCAGGTTTACAGAAACACTCTCAGAGAGAGAGAGAGAAAAAAAGTCAAATAAACAATTAGATCTGACTCTCAAACATTGTCATGCTAAAATAAAAGTTTCATTGCCTGGTTGACGTTAGAGGTCAGAGGACAATAGGTAGACTGGTTCAAGATGAAGTTACATCTCTGAACAGTCAACAATTTGAACTTGAAGAGGAAATTAGAATTGGCTATTTTCTACACACACTTTGGACAAAGATGAAATCTGTTCAACGTCACAGCCTTCTGGAATATTGATGCCGACTGTATCCACCTGGTACCATCTTCTAAAGGTGAATTAATTCCCTCAAATGATGATTTTGAGGAATGTACCACAGAGTGCACCAAAATAATCTCAAACTTGTTTTTTTGAGTTGAAAATGAGTTGACTGTATTCAGTCCAGTTTGGGATGTGGTTGTAACGAGTTGCATTTGCATTTGGAGCTCAAAGAGCTGCAGCAACTGGGTGATGCAGTAATGTTGATATAGAATCTCGGAGGAAACATGTCCAGCACTTTGTTGCATCAAAGCAGATCTGAAGACAAGAGACTATGTTTATTGTAATAGCACCTGTAATATGTACCTAATAAAATAGCTGGTGAATGAAAATGCAAAGTATTTTTGATCTATGGAGAAAAACTATGTGGGAGGCAGTTTTTGAATAGCAAATTGATCATCTGTTTTTCCATTTAGTGTACAACTCTGTCCGCAGTTTACTGATTTGTTTGAATGTTATAATGTTCTATTTGAACATTTATGAAGCTCAGATAGGGACCAGCTCTACGGATTGCCAGGTCAGAGAAGCATTTATTCTTTTGACGAGCAGTTCTGATTTACTAGATGAACACTTTATTGAGTTTCACTTCTAGAATTAATTTGAATTATATAAGAGTTTGGGAGTGCCAACAGATATCCATGTGTTATTTTTTTTCTTCTCACTTGAATTCCTTCCACATTTCTTAGCCATTGACTCGCACAGGTGACTGGTCCCTCCTCTGTTACGAGGGAGTGTTCCTGAGCGTTGAGCACACTGTCACAAAACAAGTGTTTCCATTTATTATTGAGTAACAGGTTAGACTGCACGCCTCATTTGTCTCAGCTCAGTTCCAGTCGTCAAGGTTCCTGCGGAGCTCTGAATCCTCTGCAGCTGGGACGCAAAGGTCTGATGTGTCCCACTACTCTGGACAAGTTATCCAAGGACATATTCTAAGTCAAACTTTCCAATATGGACATTGACAACATGGTGCAAAACAGCGCTCTTGTTAGAGCAAGAGAAGGTAAGAAGGATTTAAAGTTTATCCTACAGTTGTATGTCTGAAAAATGGATGTAACAGAAGTGAAAAAAAATCCATCCCTCCTTATTTAGAACAGACACATGTGCATTTGAATATATGTTTAAAAAAATGCAAGTTCTTTTTAGAGAATTTTTGTCCCTTTATAACATAAACCTTATTGGAAATCAAAAGTACTGTCAGGATATCCCTGCTTCCCTGAGGCGTTTTTGGAAAGCTGACCAGAACCACCCCTGCAGTGTGGCAGGTTATTTCCTTCCCAGGTGCCTCCTTTTCACCATCTGCACATAAAAATACAAAAAAGCAAAAGACCCACACACTGGTGGCATGGTGACCATCCTGAGTTGATAAACAAATGCGACTTGAGGAACCAAAATTCCTACCCTGAGTGACAGCCTCAGAGTTTGCAATGTGGTCACACAGGCTCCACTAACCTGTTCCTGAAGCTAATAATAGTTCATTCACTGTAGAGGAGCATGCTATTGTTTAAAACTTGATGGTCTAGGGAGGCGTGTGTGTGTGTGTGTGTGTGCGTGCGTGCGTGCGTGCGTGCGTGCGTGTGTGTGTGTGTGTGTGTGTGTGTGTTTATGACTCGTCAGCAGTAAGTTGCATGTTTCATTTTCTCTTCTGCTGATGATTTGCAGGTGGAGGAAGCAAAGGCAGGAGCTGGAGATGGAAAGAACTGCTTCGCTTTCCCCACATCAGCGAGTGCAGGGAGCTAGCAAAGACCATCGGTGTGTGTAGGAGTGTGTGTGTGCATACTTGTTTATGAGACTTCAGTAGGACTTTTCCTGGTACCAAGCAAGAAACAAAAAAGTTTGTATCAAGTAAAAGACCACCAGCCGCGCTGTGGAGGACACTGCAAAAAACCATTAGAACTCATGAGCAACTAAAACCAGAAGAAATGAGTCAGAATTTATGCAAAACGAATGTAATATTTAATGAATAGTGAGGAAAAAACATTCTAAAAGTTAATGCTAAAAGTGCAACACCCTTGTTTTTAATTCACTGTTAAAGTAAAATGGTGAAGGCACAATATCAAATTGTTCTACTGTATCTATCTAATTCATGTCATCATAAAAGTAGATTTAATACTATCCTTCCTATTAATGCTAATTTATTGTTAGCAGGCTGCTTTGCGGTTCTGGTGGAGAGCACCCCAACTTTTCCTTTAAATAATTTTTAAACCAACACACTTTTTTAGCGTGTCCAGTATGTGATGTGAAGACATTTGTGATTTATTGATTTATTTCTGTATCCCGAAAATATTTTACACTTTTTAATTAGCTGCTCATTCCCATTCACATCATTTTCCTGATCTTATGGTTCAAAATAGCAAAAACAATTGTTTTATAACAAATGAATTTACTTAGTCACTAATTTTGACAGAAATGATAGCTTTTGTTACTCTTAACTTTTCTGAGAATTTATATTCTTTAAAAAAATGATCAAACAATTAAAAATTCTGCCATAACATGTAAAGTTATAAGAACAACTGTAGGTGAAGGCTAGTGGTCAAAGTTGGGTAAAGTGTCAGTTATAGGCACAAACAGTGTTATTGACTAAAATGAATAGTCAATAAGTTGCTGCTAATTTTGTTCATCACATCGTGTTCTGTTTTTCTCCCTGTCAGAACGAGACTTCTATGATTTATGTGTCTATCAGCCTATTGGCAAGAAGCTCTTTCATCTCTACTGTATGACTCGGCAAGAACTGCACAACTACATATTGCTCCTGGATGCTTTGGTATGCTAAAAAAAAACGTGCAAACTAATTGTGATTTCATCCTAGAATCATAAATGTTCTTCTTTCCTCCTCGAACCAATGTTCAAGGACCGGTAAATACTACTGAATAAGATTCCCATCAAGTGCATTACAACACAGAAAAGCCTCAAGTTCTGTATAGGAAAGTATACCCTCCTATAAATCCAACTTTTATATATCAGGACATAATACTAATGTCTTAGTAGGTCTTCATCAGGTTCTAAAATGATGGTCTAAATTCAATCTAAGGTGTACAAAACATGACGTATATCAGTATTCATAATCAAAAGAAAAACCAAAGTAGCGATCAATCGCTACTGCTTACACGATATTTCGTTAAGAAAATTCACTTGATTACTTCATCATAGTCACTGTTACTACTACTATGAATATTGATTGTTGGCTTTGTGCTGCTTTGCATCATCCAGGTGTGTGTAAACAAAATGCCAAGTGAGTAAGACATCAGCAATGGCCCTGGAGAAGATAACGTAACCGCCCTGCAGTCTGAGAAAGGTTACAAGGCCACTTCCAAACAATTTCAATTCTATTGTTTGCAATGAAAACAATCATTAAAAAGGGAAAAATATTTCAGATATTTGGCAATCATCCAATGAGTGTTCAAATTCACCCCTAATAAACTCTATACTGTGCATAAAGAGATGCTAATGAGCTCAATCTCTAACGCTACAGGCCTCCTAAATGTTAACATAAGAGAACAATTAGAAGAAAGACAAATAGGTAATTTTTGTTTGGAAGAGTTACAGGGAAAAGTGTCTTTCCTGTAAAATATTGTGACTTGGTTTAGCTTTGCAAAGTTGCAAATGTCTTGTGACATTAACCAGAAAGGCTTAATCACATCAAACCAGCAACTATTTGGTTATTTGTTAGCTAACCAAAACTTGAAAACGTAGCGATAAGTTGTATAAGCAGTGTGTCTATCTTCTGCTCAATGTGAGCAATAATTTGAAGAAGTTTCAGTTAAATCTCATCATCAGAACACATACAGGAAAATGACAAAATGTTATGCAATCATGTGGGGAAAAATTAGGATTCCACAAAAAATCTTCAGCTCATCACCATGAAATATTCACACATTCATGTGGAATATTTTCTTATCTCTGCGAAGAAAAAAATTATTTTGTTTAAGAGAAACACCAAAAATCAGTCACTCAAATGCTTCTCAGTCAAGATCAAGATCTTATCCAGTTTGTGGTGAATATTCCACTAAATGTTGTGTTTCTGATTGTTGTAAGAGCTAGTTCTGTTTCAGTGTAAATTTCTTGTTACAGTCTCATTTCCCAGGACAGCCCCTTTAGATACACAAAAAAAAAAAATCCTTGGTGGGTTCTTTGATGGTGAGCTGGCCAGGTCTGGACTCTGCAAAGCCTTCCCAAATCCACTTCCAGATAAATGATTCACAGTTGATGTGAGGTCGTTTTCATTTTCTGGAGTGATCTCCTTGGTTTATGCCAAGCATGGGCTCTATTCCGGTTTTCTAAATAATAAAATTTCAGACTCCGTTTGTGAGTACAGCAGTCTAAAACAGCAGTTCTGCCAATGCCAACATTCTGGAAAGGAAAACTGAGGAGGCCACTTTTTAAAAGGTTTTACAGAAATGTTTTCAGCTGTTTGGCAGTTTGGGGACTCCTTCTCCTTTTATTAAAATGTTTTCTACCATTCCATAATTTCTTGTCGAGATCTGTAAGAACTTCATGCACACCAGTTTAACCTTTGGTATTGCGAGCTATGCTGCTCCCCGGGTAAAGATGAAATCTAAATGACATTATAATTACTTACAAAAATTAGTTTTATACCAGGGCTTTTATTTAAAAAAATATTCAGGTGTAAGCCTGAATATTTTTCAGGCTTACACCTGTAATTAGTTTGATTGCACACAGATGCAATCAAACTAATTACAGACGCTGGATGTTGAAGAGAATCGAAAACCAGCTGTATTTTTAGTTCAACAAGTGTTAAAATACACTTTCTAATGAGAATCTAACGCCTTCAATTTTTCAAACCACGGAACATTTCTTTTCATCCGTCCATCCATCCATTTTCTTTACACCCTTATACCTTAGAGGGCTGCACAGTGGCGCAGTTGGTAGAGCTGTTGCCTTGCAGCAAGAAGGTTCTGGGTTTGATTCCCAGTCTTTCTGCAGGGAGTTTGCATGTTCTCCCTGTGCATGGTGGGTTCTCTCTGGGTACTCCGGTTTCCTCCCACAGTCCAAAAACATGACTGTCAGATTAATTGGCCTCTCCAAATTGTCCTGTTTCTTTTTATTTTTCATTTAAATTCAAACCATTTTGTTTATCTTCTTTGCATTTGTTTTCAGGCTCAACGCATTACATATAAACCACCTCACTGTCTTCATCTGCAGATGACTCAGTCCATTTGAATCATGTTAAAGACTCATTTTCAGCAGCTCAATCCTTTTTTAAATCCTTCAAACTTGACAACTTACCATCAGCAGTTGACATGCTAAATCACATTTCATTTCAGATCAAAACGGTTATGAATGACAGGAAATTTTTTTTTATTTTATTTTCACATTTCCTGGGTAAATTAGGCAAAGTTTGTATTTCTCATCCTCCTTTCTCTTTGTTTCCTTTAGGAAGCCTTTGAAACAAAGACAGACGAGGAAAGGCACAGCTTTGGGCTTTACATCATCAACACATTCATCAGAAGTCAGGTCTGAAAGCCCCTGTTTATATACGTACAAATATTTCAGCTCTGTGTTCACTTTTAAATACCAGGTGTTTTTCTTTCTTTTTTATAACTTCCTCTGTGTTCCATAGGCCAACCATTGTGTGCCTTCTTTAACAAAGCATGAACAAAACTACATCAACAGTTTGGAGCTTGATCCCTGTGGAGAAGTCTTTCATAAATGCAAAGAGTGAGTTCATGCATCTGTCTGGTTATACATGATCTTCACATAAGTAGACCACATTATAACCACAAACTTCAATATACTTAATTGAGATATTGGTAGATGATGTAAAGATACATCTTAAGTTAATTAGAATATTATGGGGGAAAAAAAACATTAATTTTGACAGTCATTTGAAAACTTATATTTTAAGCCTTTATTTCTTGTAATTTTAATAATTGTCTGTCTCAGAAAATCAGAATGTTGCACAAGAAAAAAAATGTGTCTGTAATGTGACGAACTGCAAGAAGAAAGAAAATAGAGGGATTTTGCACAGCACTGTGTTCAGCATGCATGTGTTTTACCCCTAAAACACTCAAAACTCTCCTTTTAGATTCCTGCATGAATACCTCAGTCAAGAGCCTTCACACAGTACCAGTTCAGCATGCACTTTGACCGCTTTCTACAGTGGAAGCATCTGGAGAGGTCAGTGCACAAATTTGTGATGCATATCAGTACCTGAAGGAGGAAGTGACACTCATAAAACATTTGGTTATTTGTAGGAGTACACCAAGGAATCGACCCAGATTTCCTTAATTTTGGGAGAACGGAGATCAGCACTTAGCTGAAACCGATCTTGAAATCTGTTTCTAGAAGAGCCACTCAGTCAATGGTTACCCTTTACACACACCACCTTTGGGCAGACTGTTCTGCCAGTTAGTGGCGGTAACATCTAGTATTCCAGTCACTATAAGTGTTTTGCCCACACTTAACTCCTTTAAGAGCCAATCAAGGGATTGGCTTAGGTTATTAAGGCAACAATGTCTCCATTAGAACCCACTGGATCAAAAATTGCTCTGCTTTTCTTTATGAAACATATTGTTTCTTGTAATTCCATTGTATAAATATAAATGTGTGATTTTAACTTTGTTGATTTTTAGGTTGGTTTTAACAGCTGCCAGAGGGACTGCCGATAAAAATGAGCTTATATTGTAGTTCACCCATTTTCCCCTCTGTGCACCACCCAGGTCTGTTTACCAGTTTCGGGACCCGACCAAAACCTGTAATCAGTTTCATTTTGTTTATGTGTGACTGTCGCCAGTCTTATGTGATATGGTTATGTAAGCAGCAGCTGTGTGAGTGTAAGAATCCATAGCACTTATTTCATCTAACTTGGGCACATTATGCAGTACAGTGTTGATTAATGTGCACTGTCCTTTGACAATTTGAAATTTGAACCTCTATTAAGGTCTGAAAATCAGCCATTGCCCCCATTTAGTCTGTCGTGACTGACAGACCTGACCACCAGGTCACGTCTGCATATGCGCAGTTAATAGTAGCCAGTCCATTGTTGCCGACTTCCATTCTCACTGTACTTAATGACGTTTCAGAAAAAAAAAAAATCAGTATCAGCTAAAATCTGGTGGTGATCACTAATTCTTTCCCGAGGTGAAAAAAATTGGCACCAACCGATTGCAATTGGTGCACTCCTAGTTATTTGTTTGTTGAGTTGCTGGTTTAATCATTGGCTTAATGCCACAAACTGCTGAAATAAGAAGTGGATAAGAAACAAAATCACAAAGACAATGTCCTTGTTTTTTCTCTTTAAGGCGGCCAATCACCAAAAACGATTTCAGAGAGTACAGGCTACTGGGGAAAGGAGGCTTTGGAGAGGTAAGGCTTGTTAAAGTTGATCCCTACTACACTACCATACAAGTCTAAAAGGGGAAGTTCCGATTTTACATGTCACAATCACTTTTGGACAGATTTGCCTTTCCTGCTACAGTTTCTGATAATTGTTGTTTCTACCACATAAATCTCTTCATAGCATTTCCATTTCAACCTGTAGGTTTGGGCTTGTCAGGTACGAGCCACAGGAATGATGTATGCCTGCAAGAAGCTGGAAAAGACTCACGTAAAGAAATGGCAAGGAGAACACATGGCACTCAACGAAAAGGAGCTACTAGAGGAGGTGGACAGCCGATTTGTGGTGAGATTACAACCACTCTCGGACACTGGTTTTCTGTGGATTGCTGTAAACAATGAGAAAATGTTTTGCCTTCATCCCAGAACAAGTATGAACATCAAATGTACAAAGCTTTTCATATGAGGCAGTGCGAAGCAAAGGGTTCAACAAAAAGAACAGTAATGCCGTTATAAAGTTAACATGTTAGCATTCACAGATGCCGAGGAGGTAACCTGATACATCAACCAACACACACACACACACACACACACACACACACACACACACACACACACACACACACACACACACACACACACACACACACACACACACACACACACACACACACACACAGATGTAAACCCAGCAATTCTAATACAGTCAAGGATGAAAGAAAAACACTAGCCTTTGGCAATAGCTGCACTTCCATTGACCATATAATTGTGCAATTTGACATATTGAAAATACATTTGCTTAATAATTTTTTTTTTTTTGCATCAAACAAATGACATGATCAACAAATAGTTGTCTCCACTGAACAAATCAGGAAGTAGAAGACGACAGGAAGTAGTTGGAGGATCATTGTGCAACATGTTTTTAATGACTCATAGCACAAACTTATTCACGTGTGATTTTAATTGCGTTTCTTATTTGGCGGAAAGCCGAATTTGTGTTTTTTGACATTAGTGAAATATTGACAAAGTTTTGCACACATTTGGAAAGGAAACACATCTTGTGAGACATTGTGACCCATTACAAACAACCAGACACACACGCACTCAGACCTATGGACAACAATACTGAACAAAGATAAAACACATAAACATAAATGCATAAATGTAATTTAAAAAAATGATCAACAGAGGGAGAAATTACTTTATTCTTGAAACTGGAAAACTGCATGTGAAAACTGAGTAAAAGAATAAAATCATGAACATTTAAATTCAAGCAACAGGAAACTATCCTAAGTAGCATAGGGGATGTTTGATGTACTTTTAATACAGACTTAATGAACTGGTAGAACGCTGCATATTAGTTTAAAACTACCGGGGAAAAAATGACCACTCTTCATTGCTACCTGAGTTCCAGAAGGAGGTGACACTAATAGAACGCAGCTCAGCTGCCAGCCTTATTCTTCTAACAGGAATTGTTCACCAACTTCCTCACTTTAATTTTGATTGTAGCATGAAGTACATCTGGTCTACAAACAGGCGCTGTCCAAATGCTGTAGGCCAACGTTTTCAGACAAATACAATCTTCCAAAAATAATTTCTGTTTTAGGTACGATGTAAGTCATCTCTCATTCATAAACATAGTTACTGCATTTGTCTTAATTTAACAGTAAAAAGAACCACAAACATCTAAGGGCACACAGTTTTTTGAGACCCAAAATGCTTCAAACTGAACAATTCTGATTCCCTTGACAAAACTTTTTATATGCCTGCCTTAAAATATGAAAAAGTAAATAGAGTTAATATTGTGGTGTGCAACTTTAGACATTTAAATTGATAAAAACTTTGAATCATTACCATAATTTCTTCATGGATTTGAATTGGGAGTAGCAGTGAGTCTGGGGAATGTATACTGTTAAAACTCGTACACTTAACTGTCTTTACCTCTATAACACGTTGTACACTCCTTCTTAACATGTATGCACATTCAACTTCTCTCTCATACATCTCCCGTTTTCTCTGCAGGTCAATCTTGCATATGCTTATGAGACCAAACACAGTCTCTGCATGGTTTTAACCATGATGAGCGGCGGTGACCTGCGGTTTCACATTCACAATATGGCAAAGAACGGCTTAGCCATGGATAGAGTTTATTTCTATGCCGCAGAAGTCTGCTGTGGTTTAATTCACCTCCACCAGAAGTCGATAGTTTACAGGTGAGCGTGTTTCCACGTGGATCTGAACACATCACAGCAGCACGATCTGCTTCATACGCTGTGATTTTATGTTCCAGAGACCTCAAACCTGAAAATATTCTCCTGGATGACAACGGTATGTCTGGCCACACTAAGTGTGCCTGTTTGTTTTTCTCATGAGGGTGCAGTAGTTAGTTTGAAGTCTACTAAAATAACTTTAAACAAGTCACATTCCAGGGTTGTTATTAGCAGCTATTTTTAGCTTTCGCGTCAGATTTAAAACAGTAGTAGTTCTGCTGTCAGACTGCATGAATTCTTCACATGAAACCTCAAGAACTCAATAAGGAAACGGTTTTAATGGTATTTTGACAAGCCTTCAAACAAAGTCTAAGGAGGAAGTTAAACACTGTGGGAAACAGGTGAAGTATCACCTTGTATGTATATATATATATATATATATATATACACACACACACACACACACACACACGAGGTCTGTGTCTCACTTCGGTTAAAAACATAGACCAAGTGAGATGATGGGCAGTTGTAAAATTAGCTCCAAGAACAGGTTCTGCAGGTTCTGAAGAATGAGGAAAGGGAAAGTGCGTCAGTGCAGGAAAACTGAAAAGAGTATTAACCCTGTTGAGTGGATTTCTCTTTGTTTTTGTGCCAATAAGGACACATCCGCATCTCTGACCTGGGCTTGGCAGTGAAGCTGGAGGACGGGGATCTGGTGCACGGCAGGGTCGGCACATTATACTACATGGGTATGTATTATTCCTACTGAACAGAAGTCTCAATTAATCCACAAATGTTGCTCTTAAAGTGTGGTGCGCATTTGTGTTCAGCCCACTGAGTCTCTACTTTGTGGGACAATTGCTGCAAGTCAAATAACTCTAGCTCTAGTGTCAGTCAACATCAGTTTTCAAGACGTCAAAGAAGAATCCAGACTTAGAAAACCATGTGCATGAACAGCAGAAAGCAGTTTGACCATTGCAGATCACAGGCTCACTAATGATTTGTATACAAGGTTCCACCACATGTTCTCCACTCTACATGCTCACATTCAACCAGGAACAGTCAATGAAAAGTACTTCATGAATAGAGTTGGATGTTATAGCTTGAAATCTGTATCATGATATATTGAGCATAAGGATAAATGGACAATAACACTAAACCTGAACCGACCCCTGAAAATGAACCTGTGACAGGTCAGCATAAACACTTCACAACCAGGTGTATCGATGGTTTGATTTCCCTGAACCTGTTTTCCGCAACATTTTTAATTGCCACTTTAAGAGACATTAAAACTACAGTGTCTCCAAATAAGAAAAGAAAATGTGTATCTTTTAGTTCTTAAGAGTTATTGCACAAATAAGTACAACTGAACAAGTTTAGAAGTATAAGATAACATAATTTCTGACATCCTTGGTCTGACGGGACACTCCTTTGTCCTGCGGTCATTTGCTGCACTCTTCCTGAGCATCACGCTAAGAGCGCTAGGGAGACATGAGCACAGCCAAAAGAACCCCCAAAAACACCAAATATACCAACATGGGCAAAATGACATCGGCCACTGCCATAGTTTTCAATGACGGTTAATTTTCGGTGCATCTCTCATGACTACTTAGAGTGTTGAGGTCTATTCAAATGAGTCACTTGATGAATGTTATTTCATGTTTAACAATAGTAACAACACTGAAAGGAGTAAAGAGACACAAATTCACCAAGGTAAAAATTTATGTGTTGGCGGATGGGTCGAGAAAATAAATGATTTTTGGTTGCCACGGTAGTGGGGTCGCACACAAATGGAATACACCTGCATTTTAGGAGGTTGCTCCACAGTTGGGCGCTGATGGATGTGAGTGGAATAAAAGCTGCCTCCTTTGTTCATTAACTTCCCAAGAGGCCAGTCATCACCTATAGGACCCGTTTGCTACCTCTTCCCTACGCTGCTTTGGGCCAGGATTAAAGAGTCAAGAAGTGAGCCAGCACATTGTGCCACTGAATATGTCAGTGACATAGAGGCATGTAAGACTCACACGTTAATAGCCAGGAAATCTTGATGATCCCTGAAAGGGCATTCCTTCCCTTTCTGTTACTCTGTTTAATGCTGTGTAGAAGATATTCTCCTCCATAACTGTTCTCTCCTTACAGCACCTGAGGTGATCAGCAAAGAGGAATATAACACGAGTCCTGACTGGTGGGGCCTCGGCTGCCTGATTTATGAAATGATTGCGGGGAAGTCTCCCTTCAGGGAGCGAGGCGAGCGCCCCAAATCCTCAGAAGTGGAGAAAAGGATTAAATCAAAACCTGTGGAATACAATGAGAAGTTCAGCAAGGATGCCGTAGACATCTGCAACGGCGTGAGTTTCACTGTCCAATGCTCATCTAACGTAGATAATGTAACCTTAGAGATGTAGAGCTTTTCCTGCTGCTATCTATAGTGTGCGTCACGACGGGCTCAAGGCCATCAAACAAACTATAAACAAATTGTCTTTGTTTTTAGCTGCTGAACAGGGATCCAAAACACAGACTGGGCTGTCGAGGATCAGGAGGGAAAGAAGTGAAGTCTCATCCCTTCTTCCGACAAATCAACTTCCGGATGCTGGAAGCAGGACTGGTGGAGCCTTCTTTCAAACCAGACGTAAGCCCAATATTGATTTTCATAACTTTACAGTGGTGTGAAAAAGTGTTCACTCTTTCTGATTTCCTTTTTGCATTTTTTCACACTTAAGTGTTTTTTCATACGGAGGCCCCCAAGGGACATGAGGGGAATTTATTGTCTTGGCATTACCTAGCAAAAGTCTTTCATTCCATCACAATAGTTTTTGCGTTCTCTCACAGTAATGTATACTAGTCAGTTCATGTAGCATTTTGAATACTGAAAGTCTTTCTGCTGCAATATAAGATTTTCTTAAGGTTCTTCCATGTATGTTAATGTCTCTTTTGTGAGATACCGGAAGTTTTACATGTTTTCTAAAGATACGAATAAACTTAAGTGCAAAATGCAAAAGTAAAGCAGGTTAAACATGGGCTTTCCATTCCTTCTAAGGCATAAACAGAAACTTTTATGACGGAAGGGAAAAAGAAAGCAAAAATACATCCAAAGTGGACTATTTTTGAGTTATTTTCACAGGCTAATTAAGTCATGTTACAGTTTTTATTGCTTCTTTTTCTTGTTGCCAGTATTAATGGTTAATAAAGGGCTGCTTTTATGTACAGTCCCATGTCAACCTTACACACACATGAACACAGTTAATAGATCAATTTCTAATCACTAAATAAATACAAGTATGTTGTTTTCATCACCTTTAGCCCAGACTGGTGTACTGCGATGACGTGCAGGATATCGAGGAGTTCTGCGCACTGAAGGGAGTCGTTCTGAACCAGTCAGACGGCGAGTTCTACGCCAAATTCAACACGGGAAGCGTTCCGAGGAGCTGGCAAAATGAAGTGATTATACTCACAGCTTACATTAGCATCTGATCATGTACAGCTGAAATCAGCGTTAATCCGTTTTTGCTCCTAGCTCATAGATACGGGATGCTTCGAAGAACTGAACATTTTTGGTCCAATGGGATCTCGACCTCCAGACCTGGACTGGTCCTGGCCCCTAGGAGCCCCAAAGCCAAGCAGGGCCTATTGCGTCGTATGTTCCGTAGACATGAAAGAGTAAGTCCGGCCTTTGAAAGTGTGAACGAGTATCGTGACGGCAAAAGTTCATATAATCGTTTCCTCCAACAGCACCTCTCAGATCCAGCAGATGATGGTAAACATTGCCAGCCCAATGGAGATGTCAGCTCAACTCTCTAAGACCAACAATCCCGTCCCCCATCTCTAAGTTTGTGTTTGTACAGCCGCAGCAGTGTATCATTTATAAAATACTCATCTTTAAATAAACTGTTTTTTTTATTCAAATTGCTTTTTTTTTACTCAAGACTGAAAAAAAGATGCATTTATTTTAATATTCTCACCGTCGCTGAAGACCAGTTCACTCATTTTTTTTTCTCATCCAAAGGAAACAAAACAAGTCAGCTATACCAACATAAGATATAGTCTGAAAAATGTTTTTTTGTTTTGCTTTGAGAAGTCAAAATGATTTGAGAGTAAAAATGTCTGCTTTTGCAGGACCCAGTTACAGTTTAGACACTAGCTAATCAACGTTTGAGTCAGTTTCATCCCCTTTGGTAGACCCTCCAACAGTTATGCTCAGCATCAACTAAATATAGAAAATAAACGATCAGAAAAAAACCCGAGGAAATCAAAGCTAGTGATTTTATCTCTGAAATGACTAATTCATGAAACTGAGTTTATCAGCTGGATTTGTAAAGACTGCTCAGTCTTGCTTAGAGCAATTTAAAGCCAGTTGGTTACTGAGATTTACATTTTCCTTTCCTCGTGTTCTCATTGCTATAAATTACTGCCATATTCTCAGATCAATCAGTAGGAACTAATTAAAGCATGCAATACTTTAAAAGGAAACTTATGATTACAGGAAGTGTTTTTGTTTTCTTAGAAATATTTTTCTTACCGTCATAAAAAAGCTGAATTTATAGCCTGGCATGCCATTTTTTTTCTTGCCAGCTATAAATAACTGGCTCGCAGAATTGTTTTTAGAAACGAAGGCTAATTATCACGAGTCACGTGATTTCAGGTTTAATGCCAGACTTCATCAAAAGATGTCTGCAACACAAACGCAGCAACAACTTCTCTTACCTGTTATTTTGAAGAATGGGAATTCGAGGAGGCTGAAACCTTCAGCTAAGCTACTGCTACTTTATTCTTTCACTTAATTGTTAAAACGCGTTTTATTTAACTTCACTACTCTGTATAGGCTTTCACAAACTGAACTGGATTTTTCCTAAATTTCAACAAGTGTACCAATTAGTTGGGAAAGGTGACGTCAATTTCCTGCGCAGAAAACTGAATTAACAGTTTCAGTAGTCTGCCTGTTTGCGGAGACAGTCAACGAAGCCGTTCTGTTCATGTTGGCCACACTTCCAAATACTGACTTAACGTCCCTCTTGTTTGCCTCGGTACTTCTCAGCATGCTGCCTGCTTGATCTGCACCGAATTATCCTTCAAATCAAGACAGTTCACACAAATAAACAACTTTTTTTCCATTAAACACACATTTTTTTTTAATCCAAAGTATAAAACAGTAAATAACAAAAACACAGAAAATGCTATGGATTAAGGACCAGACTCTCTTCCCAGAAGATCAGGCTCTATTATGATGATGTGTCAGAGCCCCAACGATGAGTTGATTCTGATGGCACATCTCAGAAGGGGATGGTTTATGCCACCATGTCTTAATAATCACGACTGTGGTTTTAGGTTGTGGATCTAAAGAGGGAAAATGATTTAAATATGCTCTCTTTAGCATTGTTTAGATGTCTGATGGTGGAACGGCTTATGAACTGGTCTACATTTATCCCTCCCATGGCGGGCTGCGGCGTCCGTCCACCTCCGTCTCAACGTGGTATAGCATATCCGCCAGCGTGTGCTCGATCACTGCACCCCAACCCATGTCACTCATCTGAGAGAGTGAAAGGAAATGCATTCCAACATGAGCAATCAGCAGGTGTGGAGTTAAGTTAGGTCAGATTGGTAAAAAGTAGTAAGTATATAAGTAAAAAGCTCTCACCGGTTGGTATTTAATGTCCTTAGGTGGGTATTTGAATTGAGGCCCAAAGTTGACAGAAACCTGTGAAGAGGAGGAAGTAAAATTTACTAATCTGGTTGTTTAAGGACAGAAATACGTGTCCTGATCCTGTACTGACCGTACAGCTCTTGTACAAGGAGATTGCAGGAAAGTAGATGCCTTCAAAGAGGTTCTCAAAGGCAACTCCTTGGTTAACACCGTTTTTATAGAACAACATCTGAAATAACAACATCTCCATAGTCAACACCGGCAACTTCTCCAACTTTATTCGCTCAAAGGAGTCTCTCCTCACCCTGCTGGGATTCACCGACTTCAGGCTTTTCTCCGCTTTGTCCACATAGTCCTTCTCCTCAAAGTACAGGTAGCTCTTGAATTTAATAAGTGCCTGGAGAGAGTCATGAAAACCACCACCAATCAAAGCAGCTGGTATGAACCAATCGACAGCAGAGACTCTAACCACTGAGGTGAGTTTTATGTATCAGGTGCTTACCTTATCCTTGTATGTGTCTGGAAGAGCCTTTGCTGTCTCCGTTTCATCAGGCAGCTCTATGAAGAAGCCCAGTGTGTCCCCCTGACCATAGCTTGAGGAGTAATGCTTCCCTACCGACTGGTGAAAGCGAGTCCCCTTCTTACTCCGCCAAGAGTAGCTGAACTTGTCATAACCCAGAGGAGCCTGAAGGTTGCCTGAAATTTGAGCATGAGAAAAGAGTTCATGAGTTCGATCTCGTCTGAATCTCCAGACAAAAGGAACATGTTCCATACTCTACATGGTCAGCCTGGCCATTGCCTTTCTACGCAGTTCTGCTTATTACCCATCTCCCTTCAGTGCTCCATCCAGAAATTCACCCACTGAGTTCAATTTCTGATTAGATTTAAACCGGATCAATCCGCAAATTGAAAGGGCCATTCAGTCCAAGTTGACTATGTTTCCAGATACTGAGCAATTAAAGTCAGAGGAAAAGGAGTGCATAAGACATTTTATTGTTGGCAAAGATGTAATGTCCCTACTGCCTACGGAGTTGCTTACAGCGAACGCAATATACAGTAAGTTTAATTGAGCTGGCACATTACATACATCATGGCCAAACATCAGCGATTAGGTAAAATGAGATTCAATCTCCGCCTCCAGCAAGCCGTCACTTCTTAATAGCCAAGGGTTTAGGCCAGGGACAGTGTCCTGCAACTTCTAAATGTGTCTTTGCTTCAAGACACCTGAGTAAAATAATCTGATCATTAGTAGAACTCTGGAGAACTTGACTGCTTACTCAGGAGGTAATTCAGCCATTTGATTCAGATCCGTTGAATACTCCTGGTCTAGACCATTTGTATGAATCAAGGTGTATGACAAGAAGTTGGTTTTTACCAGGCTACTACATGGTAAATGTTGGTATAAAGTTTACAGTCCTGTGAGGGAATACTGACCAAGCGGTTGAGACCAGCCCAGTCTAGCTGCCGTCTCTGGGGGCATATCATCCACGGTCACCTCAAAGTACCAGGCTCCTTTCCTCACGCCGTGTGAAGCCCGGACCATGGAATAGCCCTTCTCCCCCGTCACCGTCAGCCGGTCATCTGAGATCTTCAGCTGAGGTGCTGCGACACATCGGGTGAATCGTTTGGTCATAATTCATGAACAGATCTGAGCCTTGGAAAGTATGGCGATGTTGTTGTACCTCTGTCATGTAAGGCCAGCAGCACCCTCTCATACAGACAGGCCCGGTACAGATCACCAGGAATGGGTTTTCCAGCCCAGCAGTCCAGCTCCAGTTTCTCGGGGTCAGGAGCATGAGGGTCTGGCTCTGCCAGGATGTAGCGATAGCCATCTTTGTTGAATGGGTGTTCCAGTGGGTAACCATGAGGGGGCAGCCTCTGGGCTGAGAACAACGGGTCACTGTGTAACAAAGGGTCAAAAGTGAGGAACAAACAATGAAGAAAACTCTTTGATCTGGTTCAAAGCTCCATCACGTTCTCACTCAGAGTTGTCCCGGATTTGTATTTACAGGTCATACCTCCTGGTTCTCTTTGTCGCTCCGGCAGTCGTTCCCTCCTGCTGCTGCTGCTGTTTACGTTTGGCCCCCCTTCCTTTTCCAGGGCCAGGGGCCAGAGCACCTTTAAAATCACAAGAAAGTTAAAAAGTGTATTCGAAAAAAGATGCACCCAAACAAGAGCATGAGCAGTCAGCAGCAAGGGCAGCATACACTCAACTGACAGGGGACCACAGAACACACAAACAGGTTGAAGCAGTGGCTGCTCTTTTTAAGCCTCCATTAATTAGTCCCTTCAGCATTTTGCAATTGTTTTTGTTTTTTGGGGGGGATTTTTTTGCAATCAAAACCACAGATTTTGAGGCACTACTTTAGAAATATTTGCTAGAAATTTTGCTATAGTGTTTATTTATTAAACTACTTAAAAAATCTACCTAAAAATTATGACAAAAAAATAAGCAGACAGACTGGACACAAACATTTTTATTCTTTAAAAACCTTAAATAGCTAGACTTTTCTTACTCGCAGTACCAATCACAGGCTACAACCTGACATAAAATAAGGCTGAGGCAGCAGTTATGGAAGTAAGAAACACTGTCACCTGCAGGTGAGAGTTAGTCTCTTAAACCAAATGTTTTTCATTAATTTTGCAGAAAATTTTTAATTGAATCCACATTTGTGTGAAAAAATGCAGGGAGCTTTTGATTTTGAATGAATCTCCACAAAAGAACTGGAGGGACTACTTGGAGCCATTTTACTTCCACATTTATACTGGGAGCTTTTTAATACATGCCACATATCCAAGAATTATACTATTTATTATTAATTTAATTACCTTTAATAAATAGAATAGTGCTATGATTAAGTTTTTGAAGCATAAACCTCTGGACATCCATGTAAAAATATGATTTTTTTGTTTTGTTTGTTTGTGCGTGCAAGTTAAACTTGATCTCAAAAAAGAACCCAAAGATGATGAAAGGATTTTTTTTTTATCAAATGCTTTAAAAACAATCTATAAGAGCAATAAAAGACATACTGGTAGTGTCAGTCCAATTTTTCTTTTAACAAATTGTATTTATCCATTTGTTGCATCGGTGCGAAACAAAGTCTACCACTTCAATTGTCATCATAAACGACTAAAATACATAGATTTTGTGTCCTGTGCACATCTGGAATAGAAGAATATTTGCCATTGTTTTCAACTCTTTGCCATCAGCCATCAGTGATCATTCTTAGCTGATATCCGAGGACGGCCAGCTCCTCGTTGCTGTGTCAGAATACATCAGTCAAACAACTGCAGACAGACCTCAGACCACAATCTCTCAGCGATTCTGGAATAATAACAGTGAGCGCTCAACCAGCAGCAGTCTGACCTGCTCTGTGTAGGTTCATCACACAAAGTCGAATTGTCTGAAAAACTGTCTGTAGTGAAACAACAGGAGGTTAATACGTCAGACTGCCAGTGAACACATGAAGACAAAGGCAAAGCAGGTTATTTGGCCAACATGGGTGAAAGACCAGGCACAAAACAGCAGGAATTAACGTCACCTAACTTTCTGGGGGGCTCTGGGAGCCTACCGTTTTGATTTTCAATGCCTTGTACCATGATGATTTTTTTTTGTTTTTGTTTTTTTATATTACCTGCAGGATATCTGAAAGTACAGAAGCAATGACCCACTTTTTCCCACTTCCGATACAGATAACTGAGGTTTTGTATCGGCCGATACCGATCTGATACAGAAGGACTGTGCTGCTGAATTGACCTAAAACTATTTTTAACAGACATAAATGCACTGAATTACAAATTTATTTGATAACTCTGCACCAGTACAGCTCACTTAAATATACCCATAGCGTCACAAGCTTGGTCAAACATGGAAAATCATCTTTAATTTGTTCAGTCAATGGGATTAGGAGTAGAAGAGCTGATGTGAAATAAATGAGAAGGAAAGTGAAACTGACAGAAATAATGATTTGCCTACCTTGATCAAACATGTTCAATATAAACTTTAACAAACCTTCTTTCAAATAGTTCAGAAAGTGCAGTTAGTAATTCTAAATACAGTGATCCCTCACTATAACGCGGTTAACCTTTCGCGGTTTCGCTTCTTTGCGGATTTTTTTGTGCCGTTTTTTTCACAGTGCATTGTGTTCTGCGTCCTGATTGGCTAAACAGTCTCCGACCTCCTTCTCTACCTGTGTGCCAATAACGTTAAATATAAGTAATACAGATTGGCCATTCAGGAGATGGAAACTGAAACTTTGAATGCCTGCTGGAAAAAACTGTGGCCAGAATCAGCGCAAAACCCGACCGTGGAGGGTCGCTTGACAAGATCCATCGCTCTGCCGTAGATACAGCTGTGAATGTCGCGGGGCAGCTTGGAGGAGATGCTTTAATGACATGACTCCTGATCACCTTAAGGCCCGATTGATGAACACGCACATCCGCTGACCTGAAAACAGGTTTTCTTCTTTGGTTTCAATGTAGAGTATTTAATTATGCTGTATAGTAATTGTAAAAACTAAAGGTAACTACTTTGCGGATTTTACTTATCGCAGGTTACTTTCGGAACGCAACCCCCACGAAAAACAAGGGATCACTGTATAATGTAAAATAAATGAAACAGCTTGACATCACTCAGAGCACAAAGTACAGAATTAGATTGAATAGATCTGCTCTTTTGGATCGGGAATGTCATCACCAATACCCCATCTGGAATTTTTCCAATATCTGGATAGATTCAGACATCAATATCAGATCGGTGCAGCTCTACTTGAAAGTTCTTCAAATAATAAAATATGAGAATCAGTAATAACTATACAAACTCAATGAAATAGATATAAATATAAATGAAACCACAATAAGGATATCACTACTACCCATCACTTGTCCTAATAACATGTAAAGTCCTCCAACCCAGAGAACTATTTGAGGAACAGGACTCATTCAAGGAGGAAAAAATGAGCTTTTTCTACCTCAGTTTAAAGAGAGGGAGGCTGATGAGGCTAATTAGCATAAGGGAAGGCCAACAGCAACTAAAAAAATGGCACTCTGCTCTCAGGGAGACTTCACCCTGGAGGCAGACTGTCATTTCACACAGGAAGCTTCTAAAGGATGTCAGAGCCTGTCAGCAGCAAGCCAGACATGTGGAAGCTACGGCAAATTGCAAAAGAAGTCATACCCCTGAAACCTTTTCTGATTTTGTCACATAACTACCAATATGTATTATTTTTATTGGGGTTTTATGTGACAGGCCAACACAAAGAGGTCCATAAATGTTACTGTGGGGAAAAAATACATGATTTTCTTTTTTTTTTCTTTTACCAATAAAAACATGAAAAATGTGACTAGATGAATTTGTATTCAGAACCATTAAGTCTGAATATGATGCTATGTAGAAATAAAACATTGATGCATTTCTTTTGAGGCAAGTTTATCACAAAAAATCTTTGTTAAACATCATTACACATCCATTCTATTTCTCTATAGACGTTGCAAAACAACACTATTATTAGTTGTACTTTTCTTTTTTGCCGTCTTCATCTTGTGGTCTTTTTACAACATTCCTTTCTGCTCTCATTAATGAATAAACTGTAAAATCCATCAATAAACTATAATATCCATTATTACTTCCATGAACAGAAAGTTTCATTTTCTCATCTGACCAGAGCTCCTTCTTCCACTTGTTCCTTGTATCCATTGCAAGGCTGGTGGAAAAATCACAAACTATATCTTATGGTTTTGTAAAGGTAAATTCAAAACGTTCATATTTGAATTTGGGGGAAAAATGTAAATTAAAACCATTTGTGCTTCCGCATAATTATCCACTAGTTTGTGTTGGTCTGTCATAGAAAATCCCAATAAAACATTGAAATGTATTGTTGCGACATGAAATATGTGGTATGAATACTTATGCAAGGCACTGTATGTTCAATGGTTTGGGGGTTGCTGCACAGAGCTGATGCAAAAGTAAAAAATAAAAAAGCAGACAGGGAGGTTACATCAGCACATGGATGAAGTTGCCCACAAGATGCTTATTAGGAATCATGTTTTGGTTTGAGATAGCAGAGTAAGGGGGTTGGAGGGGTTGTGCTGGAGGAGAGGGGTCAGGAGGTGGGACTAAAACCTCAGGGCCAACTTCTATCCAGCAGATTACAAGACACACAAACACACCGAGAAGCTCCAGGTGTCAAAATGTAACATATTCACCTGAGAAAGAAGATCCACCTGGAAAACAATGCACACAAACACTCCGGTCATCATTTCTGGACACTGCCTTCATTCAGGCTTGGCTTCTTTTTGTTTGTTTGTTTTTGTTTTTTGTTTTTAACAAGTAACCTGATTAATTTGGCTGTTTGTGAACAAAATCAAAACTCCTTAAAGCAATCAATTATTGTCAGTTTTAAGTAAATGTGTAGGTTGTGTGAAAATAAAGATGACGAAGAATAGAATTTCTTTTTGCACATGTGATTTTAGCATAAATATAAGACCAGTAGTCAAATACTTCCACATATGCATATTATATATTTTCAGCAAGCAGTTTAGATAATAGCTAGTTATTCTTAAAATATAATAAGCAACAGCAAATCCTTTTATAGATTTAACAACTCAGTGTTTCATGAGCATAATATAAACTTCTGGGTTGGTTTATTACTTTGCTTCTAACATTCTTGAAAACTATTCATTTTGAAGAAATCAATAGTTTCTTCAATGAGTGGTTTAGTAGGATGTGCTAGTTTATTTCTTCTGTTGTGTGTGATTGTCAATAAATAGTATCTGCACTCCTATCTAAGAACCAAGATAGTGATTCCATTCTGGTCTGGTATGAATGTCTGTTCTGAATATCTGAACAGCAACAAGACAGAACAACTCAATGTGGAACAAAAACAACATCTGCCACCTTCGTTTGCATAAGTTTAACCGTCTGTAGGCATGTATGAATAAATGAAAAGATCCTCAAACACTATGCATCTTCTAATAAAGGATGGTTAAAAAAACATGCTGATCTATGACAGTTTATCTTTATTTAACTCTTACCATTGAGCCCACCGGCTGCTGGGGTTCCAGTGGTCTGTTTCTGAGTGTCATATGAGGGTCCTATGCTTCCCAGGTCCTAAGTAGAAAAGAACACAAGCCTTCATAAGACATTCAGATTGAGTTGAAACATGCTGTGTGTGTTTACATCCTTAGCAGTAATTACCTGATCTAAAAGGCCAAACTTGGGGTACTCCTCCTCCGGATCCTTACTGCCGGGGTCAGGGTGTTCTTTCACAAGAAACACATCTCGCTCTTTGCTCTAGAAAATTAACAAAACAATACAACAATAATGGTATGCTTATTTGATGAATCCTGGAACTCTGAATGAAAAGAACCCCGGTGTGTAAGGGGAGAGGGACGAGTGTATTCAAAGCAACTACTGGTCTCCAGATACACTCTACGTTACCATCGTCTTCACTATGTTGTTGGGCCAGGTGAGCTTCCCCGGTCTCTGACGGGTCGTCATGCATTCCCAGTGCTTATCAATAAATGGTATGATATCCTGCAAAAAAATGGAGGAATGCGACTGAAGAAAATAATTAAAAAAACTATTACTGTGATCCATTTTTATTTTTAGATTGTAAAGAGCAGATTAGTGAGCAATAATAATAAGGAGCTGAATGGGAGAGTCGCAGGGGGAAGGAGGCAGAAGTGCTAATGATTCTAGGTCCAACTAGGTGTTTTCCACATCTTGGTGGTTGCCATGGAGATAACTTGATTTCTCAAACATGCATAAAATAATCAAGGTCACACTCCAGGTATATTGTTGATGAAGGAATAATATTGCTCAAAAAAGTTGATTTTACACAATATCACCCCTTTAAAAATGTTTTAATATGTTGAAATCTATATAATTAATTAACTAAAATTAACATGTGGCCCTAGTTTTAGTGAATCTCTTCATATTTGACATAATAATCAAAATTGTAATTGGAAAAAAAACAGTGAGAGTTTGAGTTATACATTAAAATCCTTTCTGTATGACCAGCCCGGTAAGTTTTCAGCTGCTCTTCGTTAACGTGGCATAAACAGGTTATAATGATTTTCATTCAGTCAGGACTTTACGCTGACATGCATCACAGGTAGATTCTAGTAAAGCATTGATTAATGCCTGGTTTTAAAATTAGTTAACTGGACTTGTAGCCATTATTTTGTGCCCATGTGGCTGGACACCACACGGCACGACGAACCCGATCGAACCGTTATACCTAGGATTTCTGTCGGCTAATGTGTCTCTCAGGTTTTGAAAATGGGCCGACTGTCGGCCGACAACTCGTGTAGTGTGAGCTGGACATTACACAAAGGAAATGAAGAAGGGAGGGTCAGTGGAGAGGACCGGAGGTGAGCCTTTCAGTGTCATCAACAGAAAGAAAAAAGGCAGGAAGAGACGATAAAGCCGATAATTAAAATGAGGTCGATAGGTTTAATTTATCGTGCGATTAATTGATTAATTGATTTATTGTTTATCGTGACAGGCCTAGTGACAAGCACCTTAAAAAGATCAACTCTCACCTTATCTTTGGAGAACATGGTCTTAGGATGCTCATCTTGTGTTCTGGACCTCCATGTGAGGTTCGCCAAAGCTGTGAGGCACATTTCCTTCAAGTCTAACAAAACACACAGTGGAATAATTAACAATACTAAAAAGGAACGAACCTCGATAGTCGGGTTTCAGCACTCAGAATACCTACTGGCTTGTTTCCGGAGGAAGTATGTGTTGCCGCTGTGATGGCAGACATTGCAGTGAAACACATAATTGGTCATGAAGGGAAGACATGTCCTGTGGTGGAGACAGGCAGTTAACAGCTGCATGTGCATCAAACAGAAGCCGACATCTATATTCTGAACAAACATACGCGGTTTCGATCCCAAACGTTTCCGCCGTGAACCACTTCATGCACAAGGCGCACTGCAGCTCCACCTCCCCGAGCTGCCGCCCGCTCTCCTCATCCCCGGATCCTGTCAGAGCATCGGCGGCTTCTGAGCCATCGCCAGTAGCTTCCTGATGAAAACACCACCACACAGTCATAAAAACTAAACATCACCCATAAATAGCATGCACTGTTAGGTAGGGAAGCATTCTTTAAATATCACTTCTGACCAAAGCAGGAAGTTGTTAATTTTGCCACTAATTTCCTTGTTGGAGAACAGCAGGATGTGCAGTAAGTACTGAAATATTCAACAGTTGGTGAAATGCTTTCAAAGAATGGCACTACCCTCTTCTGACAGCTAAATGCAAGAAACATTTACATGCCGTTTCTTTTATTACATAAAGACACCAGCAAACTTTACATTTGTGCTTTAAGAGCTCACACTTTCTAACTACACAAGATGTATTAAGATAAACAGCATGTTAAATGAGACTGAAAATAATTTAAAAAGTAAATGTGAGTTAGGGTAGGGTAGGGGAAGGGTTAGGGTACATATTCAAACATATTAATACCAAAATGAAAATATTACCATCCCCTCTTTGCCACTTGATGACTCTGTATCCATACTGGGAGGCTGTTCAACAAAGGAGGCATCCCTGAAATTCAGGAGACAAAAACATTTAAACATTTAGTTCTGCATTTTATGCTTTTTTTTTTCTTTCATTTTTTATTTTTTTTTTTGCAAAAAACAGTATGAGAGTTCACTACCTATTCTGTTGAAACGTCTTGTTTATTAATCATAACAAAGCTAATCTCACTTTCTCACTAAAGGCATTCTTTTCTTTAATCATTTAAGCTACAAAATGGAGCTTATGCAAAATGGAGCTTATGCAGCCAGACTTGTGGTAAATTAACACTTAATACTATAAATGTACCAATTAAAACTTGATTTTAGGGTGTGTTTAGAGAACGTTGTTAGCTATAATTTGAATGAGTATGATTGAATGAGTATGAAATTCAAGTGAACAAATATAAACTGTCACGCTTTAATTTGCAGAGTTCACATGCATGGTGCCAAGCGAAATGACATTTAACCGTCAGTAAATAAGGTGTAGGTACGTTTTGTGCTTTTAAAAAATTGCTTTGTTGTTTCATTTTGCTCGTGTGCACAGCTATCATTTGTTAGCTAGCTGCTCTGCTAACGGTCTTCCTCCTGAAAACGCGCCTTATATGTCTGAGAAACTTTAATATGTCAGCTGAATTACTATGATAACTTCTGTAATTTTCGGAAAAGGTGCACACGAAACAAACATACCCGACAGCCAAGTCCTTTTCTGCTGCAGCTACGGTACCCGCCTGCAATTCAGACGCCATGTTTAGAAATCAATGAAAACAACAAAGTATCGCGAGAGTGCGACTTCCGCTTTTTCTTTTTGCTGAAAGCAATAGCGACACAGCAGGTTACAAAAAGAACTGCAACAATTGAAGTCAACAGCCAGTGTTCTAAAACTTACATTTATTTGTTGTAAATCATAATCAACACCATGCAGACTTTGAAAGAGAGACGTTTTTGTTTTTTTCCATAGTATCCAAGTTTGATTAAATTATTTTTTTATTTGAAATTCATGTCGATATGTAACATATCATTTCAAGTACATTGAAATCTGTGGTTATAAAACAATAAAATATGTTTTAACACTGAAACAAAAAACTTTTTAACCCAATATGTATAATTTTAATAAAAAGGGTGTTCTGAGGTACCAAAACTGTTATTTCCCTTTTT
Source organism: Poecilia reticulata (assembly GCF_904066995.2). Lineage (NCBI taxonomy): Eukaryota > Metazoa > Chordata > Actinopteri > Cyprinodontiformes > Poeciliidae > Poecilia > Poecilia reticulata. The sequence goes on from NC_088841.1 coordinate 3,274,385, forward strand.
TCACTCTTGTCATTAATATTGGAAAAGGAACACAAGTGCTCAGCAGGGTGTTTACTTTTATCAGATTTTGTGACATTAGTAACGAGTAAAGACTGTCTTTTTTGTGTCTGCTGAAAATCAAGCATGTGAGAAGAAGTCCTTGTCTATAATAATGGACTCTCCACCTTCAAAGTTTCTAAAGATGTTTGATCCTGTGATTCTGCTATTTAATTTTTACTCGACCTACTGAAATTATCTACCTCGTCACTATCGCTGCAGTGTTATTTAAAAAGTTTTTTCCTGCTCTGTATTTTGGAATTTGCGGCACATCACTTTTAACACACATGGACCCAAATTCTTTTAAGCATGCAGTTGTGGAGCCATTCAGATTCTACACAGCTTAAAAATTACAGGCCTTTCTCCAAAATCCCATTTCTATAGAAACGTATCTAAAAAATAGTGGAAGAACAGTTAATTGTTTATACAGAAAAACATCAATTTAGTCTGACTTTTGTAAACACTCCACAGAAACTGCTCTACTCAAAGTTTCTAGTGACAGTGTCAGCTGACTCTGGAGCAGCCACTATAGTGGTTCTCCTGGATCTTACACACATTTTTGTAACTGTAGATCACAGTATTTCAGAGATGTGGTCCATCATGTGTGGTTCTAGAGCAGCACAGCTCCTACCTTGCAGAACATCAAGTGTTTTTGCAACCCAGACTGCATCTGACTCCCAGAGCCTTCTATGTGGGACACCACAGGGCTGAGTCTTAAGACCTATTCTCTTTTGTCCCCCCCAGGCAAAAATAATCAGGCAGTTTTCTAATGTGTCATCTTTTCCATGCAGATGATATCCAGCTCCACTGATCCTTTAAGCCAACTGAATATTCAATGGTGTACTCGTTAATTAACTGTTTCCATTACACTAAACAGTGGTAATTGCTTGCAGGTGAACTCTTATAAGACCTTAACCCTAATTAATGTCCCAGAGAACAGAATCCAGAATATTACTTCACAGACTTGTTGCCACAAAGGTTCTCTCTCGTTACACTTGTTAACCCTTTCCTTTAATTGCTTTCCACTAAAGAGTAACAGGAAGCAAGGCTTTTTGTGGATGTAGGACCACCTCACACCACTCTCAGTTATTAACATCTTTGCAGGGTTGTTCACTCACCAGCATGATTGCAACGAGCACAATAGCAAGTGTGCCAGCAGAGTTTGCACAAAGAAGCACTGGAATGCTGAAAACCTCCCCTGGTGTTGCCTTAAACGCCCTCAAGTGATTAAGGAGATAATGGCGGGGTGCTCTCCTCTTCTTCCCTCTTCTAGGGAAGACACATCTGTGACATTTGGATGAAGATGTGACAGTGACATTGTAAATTAAACCACATGTTTATTAATCAGCACATCATGCAATGATTTTATGAGAACATTTCCAGATTGTAGAAAGAAATCATCTGAAAAGGGATGTTGTTCATTTGTGTTCAACTCCTTTCCAGCACTTCCAGCTGTAAGTCTTTGGAATATGCCTCTGCTGGCTTTGCAAATGAAATTTTTGCAAACTCACTTTTGCAAACTTACTCGAGCTCCTTTAGACCGGAAGCAGAGACACAGAGCAAGTGATTTCAGGTGTTTTCACAGATTCTCAGGTCTAGATTTTGACCGTCTAAGCACATGAAAATAACTTGACATAAACCATTTCATTAACCTAAGAACTGCCTTAATTCTCTGTGGCATAGATTCAACATAGGGTCTAAATTATATCAAATCAATTGCAAAATTTAAATCATAACGCAGGTTGGGAACACTAAATGCATGACTGTGAAACACTTTCCTCTGTTAATCATTTCTTCTGGTTGTTCTGAGTCTATCCCTGACTCTCTTGTGCTGAGAGACAAAGCCCAGGGTCAGAGAAGGTCAAGCCTACTGTAGACATCTGCTAATTGTCCTGGTGGGCCGGCCTGTCCCGGTCCAACAATACCAGCCGCTCTGTAGGTGTCGGCAGCTGGGAGCGATGTGGCAGCTGTCACATTCAGGAACATTTACTCCCGTCCTGCCTCCCCCTCAGTGACCCTTACCTCCTCTACCCTGCTGTAATCTGAATCCCCCCCATGATGCCGAGAGCTGCAGCCATTAAAGTTATTAGGAATCTATCAGCAGTAATGTGGGCTAAAAGGTGAGGCAGTCAGGATTAATTATTAAGGTAATGGAGATGTCCAAAGCTTAGTGGGGAGTTTAAATATAAAACATGGACTTACAGACGAATTCACACCCTTTACAGTTACAATGTTTTGTGATTAACTGGAATTTTATGTGACAGACTAATACAAACTACTTTGTAGTAACTGCTTTGCACTAATACAAAGCACTATATATATGTGTACATAATACTTGTTTTTCAATGTTTTAACAGAAATCAAAAAAGTGTGAGATGCATTTATTTCTCTTCCGTTCCCACGGGACCAAAACTTTAGTGTGTCACTGCAAGTACAGCGTTCAGCTCGGCTAGAAACACAAACTTATTTCTATTTGCTAAATGCCACAATAATGAGACAAAGAACGTGTCAGAGATTGATTTTTTGATGTCTTCAAGATCAGAAGAAGATCAGTACTTGACCCAGTTCCACCGGTTCTATCAGGCGGAATGGACCAGAACTCCAGCAAACGTTTGTGAAAAGCCTGTAGAAGGAAACCCAAAAGGTTTGACTAAAGTCATACAGTTTAAAAATTTAGATCCCTGAAGCCGGCCAAATATGTACTTCTTAACTTCAAAGAAAGTTAAAAAAAAAAAATCTCTAAAACGTTCTCAATGAGTTTTCTCGCATTTAGCAAATCGAAAACAATTTTTGTAATTCTAAATAAACTAAAACAAGATAAGTTTGGTCTGATTAAACTTCAGACAGTGACAAACAGTATTTTTATTTGAAGCAAACCTCTCGTTTCAACTGTACAATCACAATACAATGCACTAACATGAAGAAATGGGAAGGCGTTCAAATTTTGATTACTTTTGCAACAAGGTCGCAAAAGTAATCAAAGAAAGTTAGAATAAAGTTCTAACTTAGAATAATGAGAATTATTGAATAATGAGAATAAAGTTAGAATAATGAGATGTTCTGTCATAAACTTGTCTTTGTCCCCCCCTTCCCACACACACACATATACACACTCTCCACACAATAACAGGACAAATGGTGCTTTTGGAAACTAGAACACAAAGACAAAAAGGTTCCAACTTTCCCCTCCACGGGTCTATAAATTAACATCACAACGAGCCTTCACCCGTAAAAAATCTCCCATTTGCAAACAATGACAAGTCCGAGTACAAAAAGTAACACGGAGGGAATGAAAGAGTGCACATTTTGACCAGATGCCGCACAATAATTAACAAGCTCAGGGGCCCCTCCGGATCCTCCTCATTTACATTGTGAAGGGCCAGCACGGGGGTCCCACAAGGCCGGAGCGTGTCTGCAAAAGTTACGATTGTTCCTGTGAGCCGAATGGCCTCACTTAGAATAAAATCCACATCTGAAAGAGCTGCCTATATATATATTGACTCACGAGGGGCCCGGGAGCCCCCAGAAGCAGACATGCAGCCAGTTACAGTCAAATTACCACAGAGCCAAAGAACACCATTTTCAGTGGAGGATATCTTGCATCCGACTAAGTTTACACGGAAATTAAACTCTGCTGGGGAGGAATCAGCTGCAGGTGGAAAATCAGCTCAAATCTTATTTAGAATCTTTTCAAATTGTCGATGACTTTAACTTTTTTCCCCCTTTTTTTCTTCTTTAGAAAACCATAATCCGAATGAGGAAGATGGAAAGACGGAGCACCGCACTGCGGGTAAAAGAGAGTCATTACCCCCGCTGAAGGTGAAGAGTCGTCGGATCCGCACCGCCTTCACCCCGGAGCAGCTGCGGGTCCTGGAGTTCAGCTTCCAGAGAGGCCACTACCTGTCGGTGCTGGAGCGCCACACCATCGCCGCGGCCCTCCGCCTGTCCGAGACTCAGGTCAAGATCTGGTTCCAGAACCGACGCACCAAGTGGAGGAAGGAGACCGTGACTGTGCAGGGAAAGGAGGAGGAAGAGGACCAGCGAGGCTTCATCCCGGCGTTCCCGTCCCACCCCGCGATCTGCGCGGCTCTAACCTGGGGGCCCCTGTACCAGCAAGGCCCCCCGCTCCGGCTGGTTCCTGCTCTGCCTCTTATGCCCTACCCATACTGTTACACATGAAACAGGAGCTCGAGCTTGAAATGGGCCAGGAAGAGAAAAGTCCTCCAGAACCTGTAGCAACCTTTGGAGGAATTTGTTGCCAGACTGTGACTGTCCAGATAATATTTCAATAGGAGAAATGTGACATGTTTTCTACTTTATTTTTACTTTTTGATAAGAGTAAATGTTTTTTCTTTAACTGATTTAATTTTATTTATTATTGCATCGATATTTTGTTAAGTAGAAGTTATGAGCAGCTTAATAAGACCCTCAAAGGTGTGTCAGGATAATTTTATATTTTTGTAGGAATAAAATATTTTTGTTTTGGTTTCACGTTTGTTCAATAAATTATCATAATGTGGAATCTCTTGTGGGTGTTTTTTAACACTTGAGGTCAGATTCTGTAAATTTAGAAATGTGGTAAAGATCAGAGTTATTATTTCCAGATAGGCTAAAGAATGGAAAAATGTTTGAATGACTTAATGCCGTTTCTTTACGTTGCAAACAAGATGAACAAGAAATCTACTCAAAATGTGGTAAAAAAAGAAAAAAAAAGAATGCCTGTTCATTAACTCCTGTTGGATCTAGGTTGTCTTTAATTCAGAATTTTTTTAAAGCCAATATAAAAGGGAAAAAAATCAAAAAGTGTTAGTTGGGTTATCCATTCATATAGATGTGTATTTCAGTTAATAAAGCAATAATAATAATAATAATAATAATAATAATAATATGATCTACTGGAGTTCAAAAGTTGTGAATCTATAGATCAATTTCAGCGACTACATGAAAAAAATAGTTGACTATTTATTCGTGAATAATTAAAAATATATAAATAAACTGATACTTAGTGTCGTTTTGGGCAGACAAACTTTGTTTTTCTAAAATAAAATTCCTAAACCAAAAGCATGAATTTCTATTTGTGTTGTGTTGATTTAAAAAAATTACTAAAAAGAAGTGTTGAAGTCAAAATGTTGGTAAAGTTTGTTTTCCTGACCGTTACAGTGGTGCTGCAGTTGCGGTTCTGACCAGTAGATGGCGACATATAACACATTCATAGAGTGGCTGATCATGGAAGTAACCATCTATGTCCAGCAAACATTTTTATGTTTTTACCCATCAAGTAATGTATTATTGCAAATGTGAAATGTCAGCATCATGGTCATGGGAAAACAGAAAATATTTTTCAGAGTAAACTTTCAAGACTTTAACTGCATTGCTTGTTCAGATCCATGGTTTTTACTGAGACTCTCAATTCTTGTCAAACTGATTTGTTACTTTTTATGATAAAAAAACAACATAAAATGAAACTCCACCACTGAATTTGATGTTTTTGTAAAAAAGTCTTTTTGACACACTTATCACAAACAGAAACAATCCTTCTGCAGCACATCTGCATGTAATTTGGCTCCCACTCTCCTCAGATGTCAGGCCATTTTTAACCCAGCAGCATATTCAGCAAAACCAGGGACAGAAACAAAGCACTGGCGCATTTTAAAGAACCATCTGGCCTTAAAACCAATATTTCTATTTCCATTTTAGAAGCCAGCTAATTTTTCACTGAGTAAAGTTTGAGACCATTGTAGAATAAACATCATGGAGAGAGTAAATGGGGCTTGTACCACACTGTTTAATAAGGAAGAAAAATTAAAATAACATCAGCAACAGTCCTTTTACCTCACAAATATGTACTTTGTGTTGATCTGTAGCAAAAAAATCCCAAATAAAATACATTATTTATTTTTGTGACTTGACATATATATATGCAAAAGTTAAAAGTTGAGTTCTTTTTCACGGCAGTGTAAAAATTAATCATGAGATAAAATGCTGAGGGACCTTTAGGTCCTGAAGAGGATGCTGGAGTCAAACCTAAATCCATCTACAGCAGAGATAATTATTACCAGATGGACAGGAAAGAAAACAGAGATAAAGAAGACTTCTGACGTCCAGCTGGAAAATTAGTCCAGGCCTGAGTTTATTTTAGGTTTCTGTTTGATGATTTAGATAACTGGTACAATTTTGTAGCATCTGTTTACTGAGATCATTACACTAAAGAAGAGCCTACACTGCAAGCTAATGCTAAAGATACAGATGTGGAGCTTTTATCACAGAAAAAGCTATTTACGTTGTTCAGTTTTATTCAGTAATACTTTCCTAATGTTTTGTGAAATTGAATGTTTTCATTAACTCATAAATGGGAATGACTTTGGACAGGAAGGGTCTCCTGTAGTGGTCTGTATTGCAGCGGTTCTGAAGGAACGTCTGACTGAAGACAGTGTTGTCATGAAGGGGACGCTCTGCTGTCCGTTATGTTATTCAGTTTATGAAGAATCCGACTTTAGAACAGTTCTCTTTTTTAAGTCGTGCGTTCATGTGAAAACTCCTCTGCACTGGATTATCAGTGATCAGTTAATATACATTTCACACGTTCAAAATGTATACATTTCACAAGCATCATGCTTCTGGGAAAGACTTGTTTTGCTAACAAGATTTTATTAACTCACAATCACAATTGTGTGCTGATGCTCTTAAGGTGACAGTTTCACTTTTAAATAAAATGCTGTATATAAAAGTATGACTTAAAATACATTTTGAATAATTTAAAGATTTAAAATTGGGCCTCTGCCTCTTTCAAAACTACAGCTCTTTCTGAAACTCTGCCTTCAAGAAGTCATGACAACATGCAACTGTAGCTCCTCTAGCAAAACTTTAGGAACGATTTTACCGGCATTGTGCTGAGAAGGAGCTCCTATAATGAGCTTCACAGATGCGTGGGTCAAGAGGTGTATGCTAATTGCTGCTGGCTAGCCTGAAGGAGCTGAATGGGGGAGCTCTGAGGGAGGGCGGATCTGTGAGGCAAAAGCTGGGAAGCGTGGAAACTGTAGCTCCTGGGAGGAGCTGCGTCTTGAAGGCGATGCTAAGTCCACCCAGGCATTTTGCACAACTGAATGGTTGCCATGGGAAATTAAAGGATTTCTTAATCATGCATGAAAGAATCAAAGCAGCCCTCCAGGTGTGTTTTTGATGAGGGAATAACTTTATAAAATGATGTGTAAATTTTACACAATACTGCCTCTTTAAATCACTTAGTTTTGCACAGACACAGCAAACGGCCATCATGTTATTCCTCTTATTCTTCCCACAAGCGATTCCTCTGGCTTTGTTCAGTCTGAAATCAGTTTTTCCAAATTTATAATTATAAATGTATTATTTATAATTGATGCAGGCAGAGAATAAGTTCTCTGCCTGCATCAAGCAAACCTGAGAGTCGAGTCATTTTCTTTTGTTAAAGCCAAACAGTCACCCTCCTACACTTCTTTTTCCTTCTGCTGTCTCCCTCACAGGAATGTCCCATGCATGACAGATGCTCCTCCCCTCTCCTGAGACGGGTGAGGGGAAAGAGGGGTGAAGGGCTATGACGGATAAGTAAGAGGCAGCAGAGGAGGCGTGTGTGTTAAGTCAGCAAAGTTTTCTTCCTCAGCCTGTGCAGGCTCTCATTAGAGAGGAGGAAGCTCTCTAGACTCTTCCTTTTCATGTCCTCATCTCCAGACGCCTCCGTTGCATCTGCAGGTCAGATGTCGAACTATCTCTGCATCTAGTTTTAGGATTTACCCCTGGAGTACATCTGCTGAAATTCACCCTCATGCTTTATTTCAGAGAAATGAGGGTCGTGGTGCTGGTGGTCTGGGTCGGGCTGAGCCTTTGTTGGGCTCTGGTCAGCGCCGAAGAACCTGTGAAGGAGCAGCAGCTGTCAAGAGCCAAAGCTCTGGTGAGAGAACCCCGGGGGCTGATCGGAGACCAGGGCAGATGGGACGCTGAAATGTCAGACGAGCCAGCTGAAGTTACAGTAGAGGAGAAGAGCAAAGCAAAGAAAAAGAAAAGCCCTGAGGAAATCGAGGCCGGTAAGTTGGAGCTCAAGCAAAAAATGCATCTGTGAGTTTTCCTGACCTTTCCTGGCCTCTCATGTTGTCAGAGGTCCCACTTACAGCCCGCCACCTTAAAAGAGTAGTGTGCAGTTGTTGAAACAAAGTTCTGTTTAAAGTATATTACATCATAACTGCAAAAGAAAATGCACTTGGTTTCTTCACAGGGCTGCACAAAATGGAAAAATTGTGCAATGGCAAAACAAAGATTAACTATAGCAATGACTACATCAGCTGAAATTCACATTTTCCTTTAGCAATTCATTGTTGAAAAAAAATATGTCTCTTGACCTCATTTGCTGAACGAGCTGGAGAACAAGCACAAGGGGGAGTGCAGATAACTGGTTTAGACAGACAGACAGATAGGTAGACAAACAGGTTATTATTATGATGGATAGATAGCATTTAGCAGGCTGATACAGTCTTCATTCAGTAAAGATCCAGATAAGTTGGTCTCAAAAGCTGAAGCAAAAGGGACCACAGCCAAAGTGGATTTTTACAGTCTTAAAGTGTAACTAACCACCTTAATAAAGCTTATCCTCACCCCTCACAAATTTGGAAACGAACTAGGAAAGTGGGTCGAGCCAAAAGACACCAAGAGGTGTGGCCAAGT
>NC_088841.1:3288111-3445611 GCF_904066995.2 Poecilia reticulata
GGCTGTTGCTATAAAATAAAGAGATTTCAGTGTGCTTAAAGCTTTGATCTGATCTTTACAGCGAATCAACCCGAGTTTCCAACGGAGCCCGTTGAGCCAGACCTGGGTAAGACGCCCAGCCCGAGTCCTCACAGAGAAGGAAACCCTTACATGTGTCTTTTTATTGCAGTGGTATGACCTCTAGCAAAATCTAATCATTTTTTATTATAAGTATTTAGTGGTGGGGAAAAAACTAAACATTAAGAATTAATAGTTTAAAACTACATTTCTTGTAGCGTAATTAAACCTTTCTAAAACAAAAGAAGGTGAAACTATTTATGCATTTATTTACAGTTGAAACATGATATTTACATACACTGAATAAAAAGACAAAAAAAATTTTCTCACTGTTTGAAGTTAAATCTGACCAAACTTTTCTTGTTTTAACTTAGTTAGAATTACCAAAGTATTTCTTGTTAAATGCCAGAAAATTTGGCGAGAACATATTTTAGACATTTTTTGGAACTTTTCTCAAATTCAAAAGTTTAGATACATTTAATCAGTATCAGGTATAACTGCCTTTTAAACTGTATGACTTTTGGATTTCCTTTCACAAACTTCTGATAGATTAACACACATTTGAGTTAATACACCCGTGAATGTATTCTGTGAAAACATTTTCAATTATCCGCTGAGGTGCCAGTTAAAAAGGTGAATTATAACAAAAAAAAAAACAAAAGCTTCATTTTAAAGTCTTTTATTAACTTTAATTAGGGCCTGTGGTTACTGGTCTATGCATTTTGATCCCAGTTTACTTAAAAAAGGGAAACTGCGGAAATATAAAACAAAGCCCTGTTTCCAATTTAGCGGATTTAATTTATTGCTTTTCTACAAAGTGATCTTGCATTTGAGCCAAGCAAACAAACATCAACATCCACATTGTAAATCAGGGATGGAATTACAATTTAGTAACATTGTAAAACTGATTATTCCTTTTATTCAGCTTCATCTGCTACTAAAACCCGACATGGACCTATGGTTGCCAGATGCCGTTTTAATCAGCATCTTTGCTTCTAGAGCCAAAGTTTTTCCTTAAGCCTTTAACAACAAAACTCTGAGGTTTCTGTGGGTTGTAATTAGTGGTTGTAATATTCGCAGGCAGCGGAAAAATTTTGTTTTCCGCTAAACAGATCTGCAATTGTGATGTATTCAACAAGAAAACAAATAAAAACTGCACCACGCTAACTTTTTTGAAACTCGCCAGAAATGTGCGTATGACATTAAAAACAACTGCAGCACCTGACGCTGACTGATGGCTCAAAGGGATTTTGCTTGTTTGAAAAGGTATCAGAAACACTTCACTTTCTCAAGCTGCGTTTCCAGTCACCGTATAATTGTGCAATTTGGCATTTCGAAAATACATTTGCTTTATGAAAACATGCCGATTTCTTTATTGAAAAACACTTTTTTTTTCAATAAAGATTTTTTGTTGTTGTTGTTGTTGTTGCTAGGATGAGGTGTTTTATTTGGCCATATCAAAATTGGTGTATTTCATAAAACTGAAAAGGAAACACTTGTTTCGCATCACACGAGTCACATGATCAACAACCGGATGTTGCCACTGGTGCAAACCATGAAAAAGACGACATCAGGAAGTAAGGATCCTGGCGCAGCATTTTATATTATTATCATGTGACACTTTATTATTACATTACTATTAATTTTGTATTATGTCAACAGTAAATGTGTTTTCAACTTGAAGTGAAGTTCAGATGAGATGAGATTAAAATTCAGTACAGTAGTTGACTGTAGATATACAAATCATCTTCATATATCTGTGGTGATAATGTGATATTTCCAGACAAATGGATCAGAGGACACAAGAAGGAAGACACAACCACTGAGGTCATCATGTACATACCAGGTAGTTCTCGTCACACAGTGAATGGTTGGGATTTTATCATTTGTATCTGTACTATAGATGATTCTGTGTTGATTTTGTTCCCAAATAACATCAAATTTATGGACAACTGTGGACATAATTTCACTATTCCTGTGGAACAAATTCAGGATTTGCTTGAAAATGAAAATAAAGACATTGTGTCAGACACTTTCAATAATTTATGATATAAATTAAAAGTTCATATTTTTCCCAGTAACACACTTTGTGAAACACATTGTGTTGATTGATTATACACAGCCCGATGTTTTAAGACTATTTATTTGCCAACAGCTAATGAAAACATGATATTTAGGATTAGAATATTACAGCAGGTTTTTTTATTAGATAAAAGGGGATCTTGTAACACTTTATTACAGTAATATTCATTAAATTAAAACATGCATTCTGGTAAGGCTTGTTTGTCATATTAAAATTACTTCATGATAATAGCAACTATTAAAAATATTCATCAGTAAGCCTCCCTGGTAACACTTTATTTGAAGGGGTGTGCACAAGACTGACATGACGCTGTCATAAACATGACTTAACATCTGTCATGAACATAGAGAAGTCTTTATGAATGTTTATGACTGTTGTCATGAAGTGTCATTCGGTAAATAATGACACTTTTAATACAAAGTTGCTCTAAAAGTTGCATTAAAAGTCCATTAAAAATGCCCACCTTGCATTAAATTATCACAATTTACAAAATCATGCAAAGTTGACACTTTTAATGGACTTTTAATGCAAGTTTTAATGGAACTTTGCATTAAAAGTGTCATTATTTACTGAGTGACAGTTCATGACAACAGTTATAAACATTCATAAAGACTCCTTCATGTTCATAACAGGTGTTATGTCATGTTCATGAGAGTATCATGTCAGGCTTATGCACACCCCTTCAAATAAAGTGTTACCGGGAGGCTTACTGATGAATATTTTTAATAGTTGCTATTATCATGAAGTAATTTTAATATGACAAACAAGCCTTACCAGAATGCATGTTTTAATTTAATGAATATTACTGTCATTTTATAACAAAAACTTCCACTTTTTTGATTTCTGTATATATGTTGTTATTTTTTAAATGGCCTCATGTGAAAAGATCACTGCTGAAATATTTTTAACACAATATATCTATATCATTTCTTTTTTGTTGTTGTTCTAGAGGAAACCACGTCTGTTCCATTCGCTGGTCCCTGGTATGAAGAGTATGATTACTCTGACTGTACGTCTTTATCCAGCTGAGAACTATTAAGACTGTTGTCTTGATTGTGGCCGATGAGAGACTTTCTCTGTTTTTCCAGTGGCAGAGGCAATAGCAAAGAAACAACAAGAGGAGGAGGAGAGAGCCCGCAAAGAGAAAGCAGAGAAAGGTAACAGATGGAAAACATTGACTCTTTTAAAGGACAAGTCTGCTTACATGAGGGATCTACAACCACATGTATCTCTACACTCACCATTATGACTTCTGATAACCAAAAATGTAAAAGCATTGAGGTTCAATAAATGAATGAATTGCCGGTGGGGCATCTGACATTTCAGTACAGCCCGTCCAAAGAACAAAAGAACCCAAACAATCAGCATGGGACATGGGTAAACAAGTTCCAACTGCAGCCCTGAGAGGGCCACCCTTTCGTTGGATGAGAACAAGAACATTAGTGTAATTGAGGGGGAAAAAAATTATATCTGCACATGAAAAGCAACATAAAAACACAAAGCAAGAAAACACAAAATCCAAAGATCATTCAAAAATGGCAGATTTAAAATTTTTTCTTAGGTGTTTTCATGAGAGAAATGGACAGAATTGTCACAAATAATGAGCCTAGTGGTGGAAGAAATATTCTTCTTTATGAAGTATTTTTTCTTGTCTTTTGGCTCCAAACTACATACTTGTTTGACAACATTTTCAACAGAGATGGAATGTTCCAAAAAATATGCATTAGTTTTTGTTTAATAGTTTGACAATTTCCTTTTTAAAAAAAGGAAATCTTCAAAATTCCCTATGGAAGATTCAATAAAAATAAGCGGATCTGTGATTCTAAACAAGAGGATTGAGGTCAATTCAGGCTCCCGGGTCGTACAGGTACCGGTCCAGACCTCCGGCTGGCTTATACACTCTGTTATTGTTCTCTAGCAAATCTGAGGATGCATTTACACTCAGAATAAAGTACCAACTGGAAAAGCAGCTGGTAGAACTGTATTTCTGTTTAGGGTTAAATGAGTGAGAGGTTCTCAATAAAACTGTCACATATTGAGATTTTTCTTTGTAAAAGACTTTTGCTCAACCAAATGAAAAGAACATATCACAGCATATTGAAGGATCCAATCTTTCTGCCAAAACAGCAGCAACAAGTTAAGGCATGGCCCCGATTTTGTATAAGAACACATTAGCATTAGTAGGACAGAAAACGTGGCTCTTGATCCTCTGTAAGTTGGTTGTTTGCTTTATAATCCCACAGCTGAGCGGCAGAGGAAACAATGGGAGGAGGAAGAAGCAGAGAGACTGAAGCAGGCGGCTTTTCCTGCTCAGCCAAAAAGTACGACATTGCTTTGACTTACATGGCCTGGTTTGATCCTGAGACATTTGGCAGTGAGATCTGGCATGTTGTCGTCTTTGTGTCAGAGTGTCCTCCTTTGGGCTTGGAGTCTCACCGGGTGGATGACGACCAGCTGCTGGCTTCCTCTCAGTCTCACCACGGCTTTGCGGCTCAGAGGGACGCCTCAACATGCAGGTAGCCTGTAGAAGGAAACGATCTGAACACCTGATACCCCCAGCTGATGCTTTACGATCACACATTGTACATTGTATGATGGCCATAAAACAGACAAACTAATGGGATCTAAGCATCTTCCTTTTGAAGGGCAGCGTTATGTAAAATTGACATTTTTGAGCTTTATATCATATGTTGTTCCCTCATCAAAACGTACCTGGAGTGTTGCTTTGATTTTTTCATGCATATTTGAGAAATCCATTAATACCTGAGTGGATCTAGCGCCACCTTCAAGGCCTCCATTCCAAACTTCCGTCTCACTGAGCGGCCCTTCCCACTCAGCTCCTCCAGACTAGCCAGCAGCAATTAGCAAAAACTTGCACATCTGATGAGTTCATTCTACGAACTACTTGTCAGTGAAACACTGGTAAAAACACTGTTAACGGATTAACAGAGAAGTCATGTTGTTATGACTTCCTGAAGGCGGAGTTTCAGATGGAGCAGGAGTTTTTAAAGAGACAGAGGCCCAATTTCAAGGCATCAAATCACAAACTCAAGTTTCTGTTGAGTCATATTTGATGTGTATAGCATTTTTATGACAACTGGGGTAACATAGTTACTTGATTATGTATTATGTACCTGGAAAAATACATCATACTGTCCCTTTAGATGCTCGGAACAAACGATGCATGATGAAGAATAGAACAGTCTATTTGCAGCTCTGGTTTGTGAACTGTGTTTGCAGAGCTCTGAAGATGAGGAGGACATGTATGGAGGTGCATGGTGTGCAGAGCCTGAGGACAAGGAGCACTGGTTCCAGGTGGACGCTCGGCGAGAGGTGGAGTTCACCGGAGTCATCACCCAAGGGAGGAACTCAGAGCAACTGTGAGTTTTGTTTCAAACAGCATTTAAAAAGGTTGTTTTGAGGTTGGAGGGTTCAATTGATCTCTTCTCATAACACTGGTTCACATTTCATAAATAAAACTTAATCTTAATTTCAATTTTATGGTTAGTGGAAATGTGGCATAGGTTTGAGCTATTTTGCTAAGAAAAAAAGGCCAGGACCTTCATCTCTAAACAAACCCCAAAACGTTACAGTGAAAGTTGGTTGTACAAGGTTCTGACTCTTGCAGACTAAATACAAATGTACACAACAACTTTTGGATTTGTATCTGTAGAAAAGATATCATTATCATTTCACTTTAAATTATTCACCACTTTGTGTTGATCAGTCCATCAAAATTCCAATCAATGAAACGGTTAAAATGAACATTCTCCCCAGATTGCTATATTTGTTCATGTCCCTTCCTATTTGGATTCCGTCAAAAACATTTAAAAAGTTGCAAAAAATGATTTCTACCTTTATCTGGCAGAAGAGAAAAGCCAGAATGAAATTCGCACAGCTGACTAACGATAAATCTAGTGGAGGTCTTAACTTACCAAATTTAAAATTATATTACTGGGCAGCACAATTGCATGCAACTGCAGAGTGGCTAATACAAAATAAATAAACAACCTGGCTGTCATTAGAACAAAGTGCTTGCCCCAAATTAACATTACAGGCACTTGCATTTGCTCGATTGAAACTTGGAATAAGCACAAAATTACAAATACATGGATGAAAAGCACACAAAAGACTTCGAGCATGGTTAGAAAAAGGATGAAAGCTCCACAATCCATATCGAGGGCCTTAAAAATCTCAGATATAATAAACTTTATACCAGGGCAACTTGATTCAGAGTTCCGGAATTGGCAGACCAAAAATCTAACTTTTATTGAAGACCTGTTTGAAGGAGAGATTTTGAAATCGTTTAGTCAGCTTAAGGAGGAATATGAGTTGACTACAAAAGATTTTTACAGATATCTACAACTGAGAAGTTACCTGATGTCCCATACTGAATGGTCTCTTCTTAAATCACGACCCACTGATTTAGAAAGGTTCTACATAAGATTTCCAAGGAAAAAAAATCTGGCAAAACTGTGTCAAACTTATACAAATGCTTAAAGACATCTATGTCGGAGGGATCCCCTGGGATAAAGGAAAAGTGGGAGCTGGAAATGAATGTGGTGATTGAAGATCAGGAATGGGAACAAATATGTGAAACTGGACATAAACTGACCAATAGCCCAACATGGAAAGAATTTTACTGGAAAATAAACGTTAGATACTTCAAAACACCAAGTGTTACTTCAAAATATAATCAATCTAAATCAAATTTATGTTGGAGACAATGTGGACTAATTGGGGACCATACTCACATTTTTTGGGATTGTCCAAAGATTAAAAGGTTTTGGGAGGGAATTAGAAGGGAGATCTCTAATATCTTACATGTTTACATTGAATGGAACCCTCTTGTCTTGGTCCTGGGATTACTCCCAAGTGATCTCTTAAGCAAAGAAAAAAGATATCTATTTGGAATTATGGTACTGGTAGCCAAAAAAATGATAACAATACATTGGTATAAGCCTTTATCCCCTACTATAAATCAATGGAAAGAGAGGCTAGTGAGCGTTTATACAATGGAGAAGATAACAGCAAAATTATTGATGACAACCGATTTATTTAAGAAGAGGTGGAATCCTCTGGTGACACATTTACATTTGACATTGTAGTAAGTAAATATAGATGCAAACACATTGGGGTACTCTGGGTACACCAATGTACTATGTACGTCTTTATCAAAATGTAAGTAAAAATTACTGAAAAAGAATTTCCCTGTATTAAATATCTTATATCTTATACTGGTAATACATATGTAACTTGATGTAAATCATATGGAACAAGGAAGGGAGTACTCCCTGAAACTACAGCTCGTCGAACTGTTCAGATGTTGTTCATGTTATTTGTTTTGTAGTACCGGAATGGATGTAAGTGATTTGAGATGTCAGTTGTTGAGTATGTCTGCAAAACTAATAAAAGTTTTTTGTTCAAAAAAAAAAAAAAATTCCAATCAATGGCTTTGAGGTTTGTAGTTTTCTTGTGACAAAGTTTTTGAGGCAAGAATATTTTCCATGACTGTTATTTTTATCACTATACAAGAGGAAATGTTTTGCTTGGAGGACTGTGGACTCATGACTTATGTTGTCATTTCAGGGAGGATTCGTATCGTCCTACTTTGTGGCCTTCAGCAACGACAGCCGGGACTGGACGGTGCTGCACGATGGCTACGCTGAATGGGTGAGCGGCATCTAAATGCTGTACTCCAGCCAGAAATTTTCCAAGAGAAATCTCAAAAACATAATCCCTCTCTCTATGTGGTCCCCCTCCTCAAGCTGTTCTATGGGAACGTGGACAAGGAAACACCCGTGATGAGTCAGTTCGCCGCACCGGTGGTGGCGCGTTACATCCGGATCCTTCCCCAGAGCTGGAACGGCAGCCTATGCCTGAGAGCCGAAGTCCTGGCCTGTCGGCTACCAAGTCAGTGCCACAGACAACAACTTCAGGACAAACAAAATGGGCTATCAGGAGAACTGCTAAGTTCCTTTACCCTAACACGCCTGAACCATGTGACTTAACGGTCCATTCATTTAAACCAGGCGCACTGAAGCAGGAAAAACATCCAAAAAGTCCTTAAAAGTATTGGCATAAAAAACCCCATCAAATTATATTTCATTGAATCAATCTATTGTTTTCTATACAACTGACTGACTCACTTAAGCTACACTCTGCAATTTGTAGGTAACATTAAAATAGCTCACATTGGGATTTTAGGGCGGTGTATGTAATTCAGGTGCCCAGCTTGTTTCATAACTCTAGAACTACTGAGAAGTTAATATTTAGAAATTTCCATCCAGGGTTTCCTTCCTTTGAGTTAGGACATTCTCATTCACCTTTCCCTGCAAAGAAAAACACACAGCTCTATATCCATTTCTTTAACATGAACTTTAACATGAACTTCATAGACGTCTCTCACCAGTAAGGCTCAAATGACAGCTATTCCAACTGCTAGAAAAGTAGCAGCTTTAACAACAACAAAAAACTCAAAAGAGGAAAATCAAAACCTATGTTAGAGATAAATTTCATTGACTGAAATTTCATTGATTCAATTTCATTGATTTCAATGAAGTACCTTTCCTAATAACTGAAAGAGAAATATTGAGTCCAAAGTAAATACTTGTTTAAATGGGCTACTAATTATTTAAAAAGTAAAATAAAAATGTAATAATTAAATTAAAAATACTTTCAGTAAGCTAGTAAGCTAGATAGCTAGGAAGCTAGTATCTAGCTAGCTAACTGGACAGCTGCTATCAAGTAACCTCTCTAGCTTATTGAGTAGTTAGTCTTTATGAAGAAAAACAGCTATCTCTCTCCCTCTGACTCCAATTTTACTTGAATTGTGGCATGTGTAAATAATGTATTAATTTATTTAGTTTTGACATTATGGGTGTTATTTTACAGGCAGCTACCACAGTGAGAATGAGGTCAATGCGTCTGACGATCTGGACTTCAGACATCACAACTACAAGGACATGAGACAGGTTTTGGACAAGACAGTGAAGAGGAAATTCTGGTCAAAATAAATGAGACATAAATCAGCAATAAATGTGTTCCTTCTTTTATTTCAATGCTTTAGATGATGAAGGTGATAAATGAGGAGTGCCCCAACATCACAAGGATCTACAACATTGGGAAAAGCTCACAAGGCCTCAAGATGTACGCCATGGAGATCTCAGACAACCCAGGCGAACACGAGACAGGTCGACATTTAGACTTCAGACCATGTCATAACATCGCAGATAGAGTGATTACTTGGGAAAAACTTCACTGACGTTACCTTACCCCATCTTCAGGTGAACCCGAGTTTCGCTACACAGCAGGTTTCCATGGCAATGAGGCTCTGGGTCGGGAGCTTCTCCTGCTATTAATGCAGTTCCTCTGCAAAGAGTACAGAGATGAAAACCCAAGAGTGCGACGCTTAGTGGACGGAGTGAGGATTCACCTGGTGCCATCACTGAACCCAGATGCCTACGAGCTCGCCTATGAGATGGTACTGTACCTCAAGAGTCACAACAACATTAATGACATCTAAAGTTTAGTCTGTCTATTTTAAATGACTAGAAAATCTACCTAAAATGAAGCTAAAAAGAAAGTACATCCTTGTAACAACTTTCTAAGTGTTTGGACATTAGAAAAACAGTCTCTCCATATAGGTTGTGTAACAACACTAAACCCACTCCATGATTTCATAGCTTGTAGAACCATCTTCAGTAGCAAAAACACAAAGCAATTGTTTATGTGTAGAAATTCACCTGTCTTCCACTCAATTTGGAAGAATTTTAAACCACTCTTCATCTTCATCACACAACATTGCTTTATTGTTTGGATCCCTTAATTTGGGCAAAAATAGAGCCGTCAGATGCTCGGCTGCAAAGTGCCCAAATTATAATTCCTCCTCCATTGTGCACCTTACCAAACATTATTTAGTTATTAGTAGTTTTTAGTATTGTTTAAAATTTATTGAGTCCTTGATCTTTAAAGCCAAAATGTCAGGCATCTTCAGTAGCAAAAACTGAAGCAATCTCCTGTTGGTTCTGTTCTAGAAAAGTGAGTCATTTATAAAATCTATATGTAGAGTTTTATATTGTCCTCCTGCTGTCCTGCAGGGCTCAGAGATGGGAAACTGGGCGCTGGGTCATTGGACTGAAGAAGGTTATGACATCTTCCAGAACTTCCCAGACCTGAACAGCATCTTGTGGGGAGCCGAGGACAGAGGCTGGGTACCTCGCATAGTGCCCAACCATCACATTCCGCTGCCAGAAAACTTCCTCGGTGGTTCTGTGAGTGCGCAAACATCAGAGGCTGATTCTGTATTTACTAAACTTCCACGAATATATTAACAAGTATTTCTTTCTGTGCCATTATTTTAGCTTGCAGTTGAGACCAAAGCCATAATTTCATGGATGGAGCGCAATCCATTTGTGCTCGGAGCCAATTTACAAGCAGGAGAAAAAATGGTGGTGTACCCTTTTGATATGCAGCGTCCTCCAATTTCTGTAAGGTTAACAGGATAAAGAACGTCATGAATTATCTTCCAATATGTACAATTATTGATTCTGTGCCATTTCGCTTTGTTAGCTAACCGACAGTCGACGTTGGAGGGTTAATGCTGAGATGAACGAAGAGACCTGGGCTCGTATTCAGAGGCAGAACGAAGGAGCGCTCAGAGAGACTCCTGATGATGCCATGTTTCGCTGGTTGGCAATGTCATACGCACACAGCCATCTAACCATGACTGAGACCTATCGGGGATCCTGCCACGGTGATGATGTCACTGGAGGACAGGGGATTGTTAATAGAGCCAGCTGGAAACCAGTGGTGGGCAGTGAGTAGAAGATGGCAAATAGCCCAAAGAGGAATGGGCACTTTTTGTCACAAAAAAATCAAGACTGGTCGCACCGTATAACCCTCCTGCGGTCTTAGCAGTATGCTCAGGAGGAGCGCAGCAGATGTCACGGTCAGACAGCAGGGAAACAGGGGTGGGTTGTCCCAGCAGACTGACAGTTCCCAAAACCACACACGCATACACACACACACACACACACTCACACACACACACACACACACACACACACGCACACACACACACACACACACACACACACACACACACACACACACACACACACACACAAAACCTTGTAAAAAGATCATGGGTCCAAATGACCCAATCTCCTGAGACCACAGGAGGGTAAAAAAAAAAGAAAAAAGAAAGCTAACTCAGAGTAAGCACTAATACTACATTTAACTGAAAGGGCTAAGATGTAGCATCTGTAGTGTCCATCTAAAGAAATGAGTTTCATTATTTGACAAAGAAAATCACTGGGTGTTCAATATCCAGGCGCCATTTTCCCACTGCATTTTCCCCTAGGCTTAGATATTTTCTAAAGCTGTTTCACATTCAAGATTTCTCCTAACCCTAATCCAATAGATAAATGCATCTGCAATACAACTCTTACAAGATAATAACAAGCTCCACAAATCTCCTCCACAGGTATGAACGACTTCAGCTACCTTCACACCAACTGCTTTGAGCTCTCCGTCTTCCTCGGCTGTGACAAGTTTCCTCATGAGAGCGAGTTGGCGCTGGAGTGGGAGAACAACCGCGAGGCTCTTCTGTCCTTCATGGAACAAGTGAGCACAAATTCAGTTATTTATGGGGAAGAGAGTTTTATTTCAGAATATTTATATTAAAAAAATGACCAGAAATTAAATTCTGTTCTGAGACGACTTGCCCTGTTGTTACAGGTGAATCGGGGAATAAAAGGTATAGTAAGAGACATGGAGGGAAACCCGCTGCCTAACGCCACAATAACTGTGGAGGGAATCCGGCATGATGTCAAAACTGGTACGCTAGATTTGATCAAGATTTTATGTTTCACACAAAGTGGTGTGTGCTGTGAAATGGAGGGAAGACATAGTTTACAAACTTTCCATAAAGACCAGATTTAGAGTGTGCACCACTAATAATTCCATTCTCTCATCAATGTTCTCCTTGGCTAACATAGCAGTTTAGATGGATATCCATGTCATCATTCTTCCAGTTCACAATTGGATCCTAATTTGTGTCACTCTGTCACATAAAAATCCATTAAAATACAGGGAAGTTTGTGGTTGTAGCCTGACTATATGTTTTTTTTTTTTTTTAAAAGAGGGTACATGTATTTTAGCAAGGTTCTGTACTAATTAAACGTGTCTTTCTAGCTGCCAGCGGGGATTATTGGCGGCTGCTGAATCCCGGTGAGTACAAGGTGACGGCCAAAGCTGACGGCCACACGCCTCAAACGCGGCTCTGCATGGTGGGCTACGACACTGGAGCTACTCCCTGCAGCTTCACCTTAGCCAAGTCCAACTGGGACCGCATTAAAGAAATTATGGCGCGCAACGGGAACAGGCCCATTCGACTCGTCACCAAAACGAACAGGGTGAAGTCTACCGCTTCGAGCACTACGGCACAGCCCGCCGTCACAGGGGAGGAGAGTCAGGCCAACTCTCAGAGAGCCGAGCGACTCAGACGGTTCAGACTGATGCGTCTACGCAAATTGCGCGAAAGGTTAAGAGGCAGAGTCACCACCACCACCCTTCCAACAACAACGACGACGACGACAACTACAACACAACCACCTGATGCTGAGAGCACAACTTCCTGGTACGACTCTTGGTTTCCTGTGGACAGCTATACAGAGAACCCGTTTGACACCTTCATATTTGGCTCAGCACCTACACAAGAGTATAATTTTGAATACACCATTGATTAACAAAAATAAATAAATCACTATCTATCTGCACAACTCCTCAATAACCACACATTACAAACTACTACTTCTACAGTCTTTTAATGAGTTTTCTAAAGGAAGAGAGATGCACCAAAAAATTTGCAGTTTTTCAACTCAACTGATCCAGAGTAGTGACTAGTAACTTTAACTAGAAACTTTAAATCTGATCAGTAAACGCACCGTGTCTAAGAGCCAACAGTTTGAAAATGCAGATATCTGTGGTGTGAAAGTGGTTGCTTAGAAAGACTTTACAGGTCTCGGTACTTGTGCACTGTATAATATTAAGACAGAGGAAGCACATATGTAAGATAACAGGAAGGCTGAACATGCACTGCTTGAGCAAAGAAAAAAATCACTAACTGGACTGAACAAGTCTCCTCATAGATAAGTATTGCATAATATTTCAGCCAGCAACAAGTTATTTAACCCCAACTGATGCAATGTGTAAAAATAAATTTTAAAGTCACATCCTGTGGTCGAAGAAAATATATTAGTCTGTTTAAGAAGGGTCAGTTTATTATCAGAACTGTCCAACACATTAAAAACTGGAAGGGAAGGAAACCTGGGAAGCATCGTCCCTAAGGAAGAAATATGGTTGGAAAAAAATCCTGAATGGTCATGATCTGTGACCACTTGAGTGTTCGGTGACATCAAACCGAAGACTAACAGTGGAACTCGAAGCAATGTTATGTTTAATAACAAAAGCAAGAGCATTTCCACTCTCACAATGTGGAGGGAACTGAAGGGCTTTTGGGACTGAGCAGCTGTAGAAAACTACTGACCAGGGAGGCCAACTGGAGAAAGAGGAGCAGAAAAATTGGACTCTAGAGCAATTTAACAAGGTCAGGCAAGTGATGCATCCATCATGTCTAGTGTCTCCTTTACAAGCCTTTGGCGGCATTGTATATGATCTGGGGTTGCTGCAGTTCTTCTGGTCAAGGTTTAGCTGACTGCTTGAATATAATGAATGACCAGGTTATTCAGACTCGTCCCCCAACTCAACCACAGAATCCATTAAGAATCTTTGGGATGTTCTGAAAAAGACTTTGCACCGTGGCCAGACTTTCCCATCACCAATGCAACATCTTGGTGAAGAATTCATGCAACACTTGATGAAAATAAATCCTCTATATCTGAGACGACTTTTTTTCAGAACCTCATCAAAAGGTTCTGAAATCCCACAATATATGCTGTAATCAAAACTAAAGGTAGTTCAGAGGTGCATTAGTTTGAGACCTGTTTGGTTTTTTTGGTCAGGCAGTGTGATACAGCGACGTTGCACTGTTCTGTCCTCAAGTGATCGATCTCTGTCCGTCATTGAACATGATGGATTTGGGAATGTTGTCAGAAAGGTGGAAATCTCCTAATTAGAGGATCTGAATTTTCTATTGCAGGGTCTCAAACTTTAGTCCTCGAAGCCTGGTAACCTGTAGCAACGTGTCCCTGATCCAACACACTTGAAACAAAAGGGTATTGTCTTCCCAGCAGGTAGTCAAGTTCTTTAGACATCTGGCAATGACCTAGTTATTTGACTTGTGTGTTAAAGCAAAGATGCATCCGAATGTTGCATTTAGCATTTTTCAAAGTGGAGTTTGACATCGGTGTTCTAGGGAATGAAACTGAAGATCAATGCCGACAGTCACAAATGATAACTACAACATAAAGTCTGTAATCAGTTTTTGTTTCAAAGGTATTGAAACTAATGTTTTAAACTAATGTTTTAAAGTCCCTCCTCTCCCCAACACATGGCATGCTAATAGAAATATTTAGCAATCCCTCACAGTAGGAAGGGTAGAAAAATGTTTTGAATACCATTCTTATTCCTGGCAGTTTTTCAGGAGAACTGGGAGTCAACCAAGATTGGAATAGGCAGGTAAAATCTTCACAAAGCCAGAGACTGAAAAATGGTCTCGAAACTCTGATGAATAAAAAGAATGGATTTTTATGAGGCTTTCACTTTAAAGCTACCACTGAATAGTCTGCAGAGCAAAGACTGGATTAGAGTCAAAACAAATTGAAAATACAGGTACATGTTTAAAAATTTTACATGTTCAGTATTCTTTACTTATTAAAGAAAGTTAAATTCACATACTGTATGGACTCATATAGTGAAATATTTCTTACCTTTATTTTTGGTCATTTTTGTGATTATGACTTACAGAAAGCGAAAATCCAAAATTCAGTGTCTGAGAAAACTAGAATATTGTGAAATATTGGAAATCATGGTGCCACAGCCTAATCAGCTAATTAACCCAAAACACATGTATAGCTGTCAAGGTTGATTGGAAATTGTGAAAGGGAGAGTTTGTTGGCCAGTTGTTTTTTTTTATGCATCTCTACGTTCCACTGCAAACAGAACAAGCAATGTTTTCACAAGTAAACTTGCACGTTTTGTTTTTGTATCATCTTTATTTTTTTACACTGATTTCTTGTACTGGCTGAATGCATTAAGATAAAATATAAACCGAGTTGTTATGGTTGGAGTGGAAACAATAAAGGTTTAAATGTACAACAGTTTGTCATGATCAGACCTTTGTAATTAAACATTTTTATTTCAGTTCACCCTTAACATTTTAGAGTTTAAAATAAGTTTGTTTGCATTTCCAGTTCAGTGTTCCAGCTGTATGAGAGATTTTAGTAAACACTGCTGCTCGAATGGTAATGACATGGGAGCTTTCTACCATATTCCCAGCTGGATCCAAGATATTTCAAGCTCTCAATTGTTACAAAAACAGCCAAAACGGGTGTGAAGAAATTTTACTTTTAAAACATTTTCAAATTATTTAGAAAACAGTGTTTTTCACGTGATAACTGGACTAACGATGAGTTTGTCAGGATCCAGAATCCCATGTTCTGTTTAAAGCAGTATGTCAATATGCAGAGTCCATTCTGTCTTCAGTGAGTTCATGATCACACACCATCCTCATAATGACAGTCTCTGAACAGGTGAAATACACAGAACTGATCTCCCCCCTCATCTGGGCTCCAGCAGCTATGATTTGCCTCCTCTGGCTTTTTTGTTTCCTGTTCGTTTGTACTGGAAACTCTTCAGCGGATTCCTCCCCCGGACGTTCTTCTGCAAAGAACAAAACGACTCATTTCAGTTTATCGTGATCCGAATAAAATCTGATTACATTATTCGGGAAACAAAAAAAAACAAGAGAACTTCAGTAGAGAAAAACATACCAACATATATTGAAACGAACTAAATGTACACATTCAGCTGAAACCAGACAATTCAAATTTTACTGCAATTTAGGATGTTTTGTAAAAAGAAATTATGAATTACTGCAAGTTATATGATGCCCTTTAATCATGACGGCTCCCAGAGCGATGTTTTAAAATAAACTAATTATGTTTCTTCAGAAAAATGCATCAAATACAAACTGAATGAAGAGTTAAAAAACCTATTAATTTAATCTAAACCTACTTTTATCTGTAACTCCATATTAGTTAATAATTTGGAAATGGAAGGCAGCTTACCAATGTAATACACCAAGATTAAAACTTTCCAGGATTGTTTGATCTGCTCTTCATAAACAAGACAAGTATTATTCTGCTCTGGTGTTCTGGTCTGCAACCAACCTTGAAGCTGCTTTTCACAACTCCTGCTGGGGCTGGTTTTATCCTCCTCTTCCTCCTCCTGCTTGACAGTGGATTCACTACGCCACGCAGAGTCTCAGGAACTGCAGCATAAGAGAGAAACTGATGCGTTAGCTTTGACGGACGCCGTCAGCCTGACGGAGCGCAGCCTGACGGAGCGCAGCCTGACGGAGCGCAGCCTGAGCTTCTGATTCTGTGAGGTCAAAATCTGTCCAGTTGGGGTTCATGTTGTTAGGACATAATGAACAACATCTGGTCCTTATAAGGTTCCAAAATTAATTAAATCAAACATAAGGAGAACAAAACCTCACAACTGACTCCACCATGTTATTTATAAATATATATTTATATAAAAATTGAAAGAGCACAATGTGAAAAACTAAGTGCAACCCATAATTCAAGATCTTGTAGAACCGACTTTAGTCTATCGCATTAGCTGCGTTTTCAATCATTACATAATTGTGTAATTTGACAAACTGAAAATAAATTGACTTAACTGAAACATGGCAATTTCAAAAGTAACTCACTTGATAAAACGTTTTGGTGCTAGGATGAGGTGTTTCTTTTGTTTTTTATTTTAGCCATATCAAAATGTATTTCTTTCGCAAAACTGCAATGGAAGCATATTTTTCGAATCACATTATCAACAACCACATGTTGCCACTGGTGCAACTCACAAAGAAGATGACAGGAAGTAGTTGCAGGATCATGGCACAGCATGATTTTAATGACTTGTCACATGAACAAACTTATTGATGTGTGATTTAAAATTGTGTTCATTTAATGTAAACACTGCAAATGTGAAACTGCGTTTTTTCGACATTAGCAGAATATTAGTGTTTTGTCCTAATTTATTCTTGAATTGCAGTCAGGCTCCACTTTAAACACCCCTGGTTTAGAATAGTGACCATCGGACCAGTAACAAGGAGTACACCTGTCACAAGCAATTAATCAAATAATACATTAAAATGAGCCAAATTATTTTCATTCTGGTGATTAATAATTTCTGAAAGGAAATTTTGTCAACAGAAACATCATGATCCATTTTATTTATGGTTTTGGTTGTGTGTGGTTTTTATTTCCGTTTCATTTATTGTTGTTGGTTGATATTTAAAATGTCTTTCCAGAGTTCTTTACAAAATTAAAGGTTATTGATTTTGAGAAGTTGAATTTGCATTATTATGCCATTATCATGATATTACTTAAAAGCGTTCTTGAAACAACATTATTATTTATCGTAATAATTATTGTAACAATTTATTGTGCAGTAAAATGTGTAATGAGTCCCATCAGTGCAGCTCTGTGTCTGTTGTACGTACTCAGATAGTCGGGAATGTTTTTCATGTGAGGCTTGATGACGGCAGGATGAAGGTCTTTGTCGTGTCTGAGCAGCTGCAGATCTCTGGGGTTGTCTTCAAAGTATGTCTGCGTGAGAGAGAGGAGTCGTTGGTTCCTACATTATCTGAACGTGGCCTCCGTCCCTCCGGACCGTCCCTCACCTTGAGCTTCTCCGAGTTGAGCAGCTCCTGTTTGATCTCCTTCAGTCTGGCCTCCTTCACGGCCTGCTTCGTCACGGCCCGCATGGCGTCCTGTCAAACGAACCGCGTCTGTGAGCTCAAGAGACGACAGATCGTTCTGCAATCTGACGACAAGCAACGAGGACTCACCCTGCACCTGTACCGGAAGCCTTCGATCTCCTCCATCTTAAACTCGTAAGGTTTGAGCGCCGCCTCGGCTTTATCTGAAAAGCACGCAGGCACGCTCCGGTTAGCACCAAATAAAAACTAAAGAATGCTTTTGCAAACATGTTAGCATCTGCAAGATTTTGACTTGGACATAAACACATTTAAGACAGAGTCACCTCCACCGAGGGCCTCCTCCACCTCTGCCAAGGCATCGAGTTCGGTGTGAGAGATGAACGACAGGGCGGTGCCTGGGTTGTCGGCTCTCGCTGTTCTGTGATCAGAGAGCGAAGGAAATGTCTGAAACGGCACAAAGGACGGAATACACAACCTGAAAACTGTCTGGACGGTACCGACCTTCCGACTCGATGGATGTACGAATCAACAGACGTTGGGAAATCAAAGTTGATGACATTGGAAACGTTTTGGAAATCCACGCCCCTGGAGACGCCGTATTCCTTATCTTTAGCCCTGAAGATGCCCAATCACAAAGAAACTGTCAACAACAGATGAATTTTTTAAAGTTTTCAGGAATCCATACCACTGATCACTTCTTTCATCATTCACATGGCTTCTGCAGGATTCACCAACTCAAAATTAAGACTTTTTAAGACCTTTATGAAGGAAATGTACAAAAGGAAATCAGATATCTTATATATACACATTTTGTTTGGTTTTGTTTTTTAAGATGACTGCCATTCCACCAACTGGTTTGCACTTACCCATGAAAGACCCAAAAAAGCTAGTTAGCTAGCAAATGTATATTAGCAGCTAGTTAGCTGTAGCCTGAAACCACTCGAGTCTCAGAATAATGAAGATGTCTGTGTGCAATTCAAACTGTTGATGAAAAAAATAAAATAAAATAAAATACAAGACTAGATAGTCCTAAAATGTAAGATCTATGAGTAATGTGTTTCAGGCTGGCTTACAATTTCTTCAATGAATTTCAGACATTTTAAGGTCTTGTTTTTAGACTTTCAAAGGGACAATAATTTGTGTTTTCCAGACACAAAGTGTAATTTTATAGCACATTCAAGTAACTATGTAAACTTCAATTGTTTAAGAAAAATCTATCAAATATGGCTTAAAAGAAATGTGACTATGTAATTTAATGCCTTGAAATTGGGCCTCTGTCGCTTTAAAAACTCCTGCTTTCTGAAACTCCGCCTTCAGAAAGTCCTCACAACAAGGCTCCTCTATTATCCCTTAACTACATTTTTACCAAAGTTGCTCTGAGAAGTAGCTGCTATTATGAGCTCAGCTGATGTGCAGTTCCACCAGCTGTTTGCCGATTGCTGCTGGCTAATCTGAAGGAGCTGAGCGGAGCGGAGTGGAGTGGAGAGCTGCTTTGTGAGGCAGAAACTCGAAAGCTTGGAACCTGCAGCTCTGAAGAGGCAGAGGTCAGTATGATTTTAAATAATATTGCCCCTTTAAGACTTTTTAAGGATGCACAGACGGCCTGATACAGCCGACAACATGGATTCTATGTTTTCTCTAATCTCTTGTGGCGATACTCACTGTGCTGCTTTTGCTTTGCTATTTTTCTTCGTCTTCTTCCCTGAAGACGACGCGGCAGGTTCAACCAAGCTCTGCTCATCTGTGGCGATGATGATGTCATAGAACCCCTGGTTAAACTGGCTGATGATGTGGCACCTGCAGAGGAGCACAAACAGATCTTTATTAAATGTTCTACAGGAATCTTTCATCCCATCTTCAAAAAGGAATCAGCATCAGCGGCCCACCTGGACTGGACGGGCAGCTCCGAGTTCAAGACGCACGCTGGGATGGCGAACTGTTCCAGAAACAGTTTGAGTCTGTAGCTTCGGTCCACTGCTGCCACAAACAGCAGCGTTTTCCCCTGGACCAGCTGCAGCTTCAGCAGCGTGTAGATGAGCAGGAACTTGTCCTCCTCCTCACATTTGATGGTGTACTGCTGCAGCTGGCTGCTGTCAGGCAGCTGAGAGCCCTGGAGCTTCAAGGTCACCTGAAGAGACACAAGAACCTTTGAATTTGGGTAAACATTACACATTATGCTTCCACGTGCAGCATGAAACGGAACACTGCAGGTTTCAGCGCATATTCCTGCAAGAATAGACATTTTTTTGAGTTTACATTTTTCGTTCGTATAATTTTTGCAGGAAGAAAACATTTGACAGATTCATTTGATGGAGAATGTTGCCAAGATTTCAGGATGTGAAATATATAATAATAATAATAATAATAATAATAATAATAATAATAATAATAATAAGAGATTACCGGGTTGTGCAGCAGCAGCTCCTTTAAGGCCTGAACATCCTCGTTGAAAGTAGCCGACATGAGAAACGACTGATAGATCTTCGGCAAATGGCTACAAAAACATGGAGAAAACACATGAAAAACATGGTTTTGGTTTCATTTAAGGTCACACAAACACACAGCTTCAGTAAGCAGTTCCTCCAGATTTCTGTGATTTTGCAATTGCAGAAATTCGCACAAAATCAACAGATTCTCACATTAATTGTGTAAATATTTGCCTCCTTTTAAGTGCCTGACCTAATTCAACAGAGGTCCAGGCAATTGGTACTTTGAGTCTCAAAGCTACAAATTTGGAAAACTGTCCCTCCAGTTTTTTATGATTTCATGATAAAGGAAACTTGTACAATAGGATCAAATCCCCACATTTGTTCGCACTGATGCATAACTGTGCATTTCTTGCATATTTTCTGCAAAATTTACAAGTAACACTACATTCACAAGTAAAAACTACATTTGTGTAATTTTTATAACCAGGTCAATTTTGAAACTGAGAACTGTTTTTCCTCATCAACTAAATTTCAACTAAATTTTCAACTGAAATTTAAATTAGAAATAATCCACAGAATCATACATTCATGTTTTCAAAGAAGCTAGAAAATAAACAGAAGCTTTCAGGCTACAACCAAAAACTTTAATGCTACAGTGTGTAATTGTCAAGTAACAGGAAAATGAAGCCTTCTGTTGAATCTTCTACTCTGACTATAAGTCTGGAAGGTGTGGCAGGTATTAGTATTCACTATATACATCGTCCTTAATGTATAGTGTACTTCTTGTTCTCACCACAGCAGGTTCTTCAGGTCAGACTCGAAGCCGAAGGAGAAGACCAAGTCGGCCTCGTCTACAACCAGCATCTCCAGGGAAGAGTGGAGCGCCAGGTTCTGGGCGTTGAGGTGGGCGAGAACGCGGGACGGTGTCCCCACCACCACATCGGGCTTCTCCATTAAAATGGGTCTGTTCAGAAACAGGATCACACACCCACTGTTAACAGAGGAAAACGTTTGGAGCATCTATCATGTAATAATGCATTTTTCATTCCCTCTGAGATTTACACGATTATTTTTGGGGATTTTTTGCCATCAACATGATTTTGTGGCGTTACTTTAGAAATTTTCACAAGGGATTTGGCGATATTTTTTCTTTATTATACTCCTTCAAAGATCTACATATAGAAGGAAAAAAGGTGAGTATAAAATAAGAAAATGAATTGGTCATAAATATTTTTATTCTTCAACGAACTTAAATAGTTCAATCGTTTTGTTATTATCAATCACAGGCTAAAACATGGTAAGTTATAGCCTGTGATTCTGCCACTCCTTCGGCTGTGGCAGAAGGAGTAAAACATACTGCCACCTGCAGGTGGGAGTTAACCACTTTAACAACATGTTTTTTTTTTAACATTTTTACAGAAAATTTGCTATAAATTCACAATTATGCATTAGCACAGAGAAATCCTGTGATTTGTCTGGAGGCACTGATTTTTATAACACTGATTTTAACATACCGATGCACAGACATGTTCTACAGTATCAAACATATGGAACAAAAGTCACATGTTCCAAATACTTTTTTTAAAAAGTACCAATCTGTTTCCCAGACTTCATAAAACACAGAGAGAGCCCTTCGCAATCTGGCATTAAAAGGTTGGAGTACATAACTCACATTCTGAAATAAGCTGGACCCAATAATAAACAAATAAATAAAAACTTTAGTGAAAATGAAGCAGGTCATGTTCAAATATTGAATTGAGCTCTGAACATAACAGGGAAATATTTAGTTTAGGTGTGCAAGCTGATATTAGAACTAGCTCAGGTAAAAAGGTAAACTTGAACACCAACCACAGCGGACGACTGGAAAAATATAATACAAATAAAATAAAAAGTTGCATAAACTGACTAACATCTCACTCTCTGCATCTCATCTCTCTCACATCATGCAGCTTCACCTCAAATCAAATTCCTATTCATATACAGGAATAAGACAAATTCAAAGTCAATGACCTGCATTCCAATTTGGTCCTAGTTATCAAATATTGCAGCCAAATTCAGCTTATTATTCCAGCTGGTAACATTTTTCTATCATTGGAAACCCAGAGTCGCTAACTACCCAGCAATTCCTTCTCCTGAACAAGCCTGTAGCAACAGACCAAAGTCTAAAGCAGAGAATCTCTAAATGGATCAACAAAATCAACCATTAGATTAGCTTGTCAAGCCAGAAGCAGCCTGCAACTCTGAGTTTAAGACAACCTAAAATGGTGGCATTTAGCAGAGGAAACGAAGGACGTTCCAAAACCAAAGGTCCCACCTCTGAGTTGACACGTCGGCCTTGCCGGAGATGTCTGCCACCCGGACATCTCTAGAACAGGAAGACGTCAACTGTCTCATCATGGTCTGAACCTGCTGACCGAGCTCTTTGGTCGGCACCAGGATGAGAGCTCTCACGTCCTGCTCACGAACGCTCTGAAGATGAAAAACACACAGGGAAATAACCACGGAAACGTCTCGAAGCAGGAAATGCTGATAATTAGTGTTTCATAAAGCGTCATAAAACAGAGTTACATTAAACAATGTGTGAGACGGGATTCCTACCCACCTGTTTGGAGGCCAGGATGCGCTGAATGATGGGTATAGCGTAGGCTGCAGTCTTTCCAGATCCGGTCCGCGCTCGAGCCAGAAGGTCCTTCCCATCCAGAGCCAGAGGAATGGCCTTCTCTTGGATCAGGGTGGGCTGAGACCAACCTAGATCCGCCACCGCCTGAGCCACCAAGAGCAGGAAGTGAGTGCCACTGAGCACACCATGACATGACATGACATGACATGAATAGGTTACCATGCCACTAATTTTACTTCATATTGGAACTCCTGGGCTGTGTTCAAAGGAGATAAACATTATGATGTTTATTTTGTCATGTTGAATAAATAGCGATGTATAATGATCATAAAACTAGCAATTATTTTAGCACCTAATTTATAGATCATTTTGACAATTAAGAGCAAAAAAATAAGCACATATGGCAGATTTTTCTTTTAAGGCTTTTCATGCAATATTAGAACTATAATAGATGCAAATAAACTATTCAATTCTTTAAAAAATAATAATAATAAAAAATGGATTTCCTAAAATGTTTTTTTAATCATCTTCAATGAAAAATGGTTATATTTTTTGTGCAATTTTGGTTTAACTACTTTTCTGAATGTGCTTTTTTTTCAGCAATTGGCCTGGAATTGGCTCTTTGTACTCCAGTTAATGATTATTTGATTACTTTAGTAGAAAATTATTTCAACGATTGATTCATCACGATTAATCGTTCCAGCTCTAGACGATTTGCACTAATAAACTGAGCTTAAACGTTAAATCAAGCAAATATATAATCAGCAAAAAAAACTTGATTGATCTGTTTCTGTTCTGATTTTTCTTTGTCACACATTGTTTCACGTCATCAAACCCTTTTTAATATTAGACAAAGATAACTAGAGTAAACAAAACACAAAAACCAAGAGTTGGTTGTGCCATACTTGGTGGCAACAACTCCAATCCAGGATTTCTAATAATCAGAGCAATCAGTCTGACAGGCGGAAGAAAGAAAAACTCAAACACAGAGGTCATATGTAAGGAGACAATAACTATTACACACACTAACATAGCGGCCAAACAAAACAAACCATCACTTATGTTTTTCATTTTATTTCATTCGAAAGTTTAGTGTGTTTGTCACTCCTTTAGGGTGGTTCAGAAATTAAAAAAAGAAATTAACAAATGCATTAATATTCAGTTTAGATGTCATTTCCCACGGCACGTATGTTTTAGCCTGACAACACGAGACACTAGCAGAGCAGAGAGAAACCTCTCCTCCATTTCTATCGAGTTTTTAGCCGCATTCTCGATTCTTAACACTTCAGCTAAAGACAAAGTTTCACGAACAACTAACATTTACTTTCTTAACGCCTTGTGGGGTATTTTTTACCTTTAACAGACGGTCGTCTAATCCCATTTCATGAAACCGCAGCCTTTCAGCAGCCATCACTGCTCCGCACTACGCTCACACGTGTGTCGAGGAGATTTGACGTCATGCTGCCTTCACGGTCTTCGGGAAAAGACCAAATACATAGCTGTCAGCGCAGGCATGCGTTTCTGGGCATAACCCCCTTCCCTCTGGAGACATCTGATCTCCTCAGCGATCTACCTGCTTTTAAATGTAAATGCCGATTACCTGTCTCCCTAACAAGCCAGCTATGCTCTGTCACAGGGTCTTCCATATATGGACAAGAAGAAGAGGGCGCAGCAGCACACATTCGGGGGGCCAATATGCCCCGGCTACACTTATATGCAGTCAAATTATCCTACAGAAATGGAAAGTGATAAGAAATCGATTAAAACTGTTTTTATAACTAGCTAAACTGAACTACTATCGAGGATCATGAGATGTGATCGAAACATCCAGAACACAACGGGTTTTACAAAGATCCTATTTTTGAAGTTCTACCTTTTGGCCTATAGATGGAGACAAACACCAACCGTTTGGGCGAGAAGGTCTCCCTCATACATGGTCAAAATAACTGTCCAAATAACCTCCATTGTTTTCGAAGAAACAACGGAAACCTCACCACACGGGAGAGACAACGGACCTGTCTGCACTGCTTGAGTAAACATTACTTATGTTTCATTGGTGAACGTGAGCTGTGACTGTGGAGCGACGGTCTTAACGACGACTTGTTGCGAGGACGGGAGATGCGGCGGCGGCGGCGGGCGGAGCAGATACTGGTGGATGCTGAGAAGCGGCTGTAGTCTCATCACCAACCACCCTTCCTCCCACAGCAGCTATATGAGTCAACATGGCCGCGGAGCAGCTCGACCTGCTCATCCTCTGAGCCGTAGAGCAAAACAATACTGAGGTAAAGAAAAATACACGGTTCGTTTTATACATACTCAGAAGGGCATTTTAATTATAAGACATGGGGAAAAACGAGACAAAGAAAGTTTTTGGCTCCAAATCTACAGGTAATATAATCTTTTTGAACATTTCTGACTCTGAAAGCAGTTTAAATACAGTTCCGTGCGATAAATGGGCTCGTTCTCTTCCTTTTGTTCAGCATAAATGGCGTTCATGTCCCGCTTCTCTCGGTCTCGGAGCAGCTCCAGGTCTCCGAGCCGAAAGGAGCCTGAGCGTGACTCCCCGACACTGACGGTGTCCGAGCTGGAGAGGCTGCTGTACACGGGCAAGACGGCCTGCAACCATGCGGACGAAGTGTGGCCCAGGCTCTACATTGGAGACCAGTGAGTTGGTTTTCAGTTTAGCTGCTATTGTCAGAATGATGTATCAGACAGCAGAGAAGAGGTTCTTGTTTACACTCCAAACTATTTTCCTGAGCGAACCTCTCCCCCATATCATATAACATCAAGTTGGTTCATAAGACTGACTACAGAGTTATAATTCTTGTAAAGTATTTTCCTGTGTGCATGTACTCTGTTTATATCTGACCCCCCCAAAAATATCTAAAATATGACCAACATATTTATTTTGTTTTTAGTGTTAGTCACTTGATGCAATGAAATATCTCAGATATATATAAAAAATCCCTCTAACACCTGAACAGTAGCTGGATTTCTGTAATATTTGTATGTATTTACAAATACAGTGAATATCACATGAATATGGGTCTTAATGTTATGGATGATGCTGTTTGAGAAAGAGAGTGAGTAAAGTTTATTTATGGTAATCATTGATTTTTAATGGTGAGATTTTCTTTTTTTACCTTGTTACTTTATGTTTTAAAAGCATTGTTGTTCTATAGATCAATGCTACAGTTATAACATACATATTGGGAATTTCAGTGCTTGAAATAAAGAAAACTGCAACCCCACACCTTACTCCCCAGAATCCACTTATTAGAAACAAGCGAACAGAAATACCTCCTCACTTCAAGTTTCTATTGAAGATATAGCATCTTCTTCAAACTGTGTAACTCAGTAACCTCTGTTAGGAAGAGCAGAACCTCAATGACTGAAAATGCTGATACAACTCTCCTCTCCTCAGAAACATTGCCTCTGACCGCCGTGAGCTGGCCAGACTCGGTATCACACACATTCTGAACTGCGCGCAGAGCAAGTGGCGAGGCGGAGCCGAGTATTACGCGGGAATGAACATCACCTACCATGGGATCGAGGCTCACGACTCCCCGACCTTTGACATGAGCGTCAACTTCTATCCGGCTGCCGAGTTTATCCACAAAGCCCTCTCGAGTGGAGGTAACTCTGTAAATATGAAGGCATGCGTACGGATAGAAACCATTCATTAATGACTGATTTACATTTTTATCAATACTAATTCATAGTGTGCATCTGCAACAAAATCAGCCCAAACCACCTGTCATAATCAGACTGAGGCCGATTCCAAAGGACGAGCGGCTCTAAAACAACCAGAACTTACTGTGTAATGTCAAAACACCAACTCTGCCATAACATCACTTCCACGCGAGATTAAAACTGTGCAGATCTCTCCATGATCTGTTGGTATGACCTGGTTAAAATCTATAAAAGATTATTAGGATCTGAAATCTGAAGGATCTGAAATCTGAAGGATCTGAAGTAGCATAATCTGACATTGATCAGTGTTAGAAAAAAAAAATCAACCTTTTATTTGAGTGTATTTATAAATTATGGGGAAAATGACATGATTAGCATTTCACAGTATGTCCAAATTATAAATATTCATGTAAAAGGAGCATAATTAAAGAAGATGGAAACCGCTTATTGTAGGAATGAGGATTTTTGAGGTAAATTTCTAAGTGGTTAGATTAAAAAATATATATGAAATTGATTGATTGATTGAAATCATACAGTGTCTTGTAAAAACATTGTTGAAGTTTATATACACTGAATGAAAAAAAAAAACAAATTCACCATTTTTTTTTCTGTCTTAGCTAAATTGGATCAAACCTCTCATGTGAGTTACTCCTATTTGCTAAATGCCAGAGCAATGAGAGAAAGAATGTCAGAGATGGATTTATTAATATGTCCGATATTAGATACATATGTAATTTCCTCCAACTGACCTAAAACAAGAGAAGTTTGATCCGATTTAACTTCAGACAGTGAGAAATAAATGGTCTGTGAGTCAAAATCCTAACGAGAGACATTGAAGTTTTTGGTTGTGATGTGACAAAAAGTGCAAAAGCCCTGCAGGTCCAATACAGATGCTGCATTTTACTTAAAAAGTAAAAAAAAAAAAAGCTCTTCCTTAGAATAACTCTAGCATGTTGGAAACATAACCATTTAACACCAGCACATGTGTGTAGGTAAGGTGCTGGTCCACTGCACGGTGGGAGTGAGCCGCTCAGCCACTCTGGTGCTGGCCTACCTGATGATCAGACAGAACCTGACGCTGGTGGAGGCCATCAGAACAGTCAAAGACCACCGAGGCGTCATCCCCAACCGAGGTTTCCTCCGCCAACTCAACGGACTGGATGGCATCCTGAGAGAAAGTCGGAAGACATCACCGCAGAGCTGAAAACCCTCCCACACACACAACCACACACCCAAGCCAAGGTAGCAGTCATACACACGAAACAGAGACAAATTCAGAGCAGCACGTGACTTTCTGACGCCGGAGGCTCCGAGTGGCAAAAGGTGACTGAATGTCAGACTCTTAATTTCTTTTTATCTGTTTAGTCCTTTAACATGTACGACTGGTGGTGCCCATCAAGGTCACAGATTGATTAGTGGAGGCAATGATAACCTCACACTGTCCTTTAAAGCATTCACACATTCATTTAACGTGTCATATTTTTACTGAAGGAAAAATCAGGGAAACCCTCAGGGAAACAGCAGAGGGTGCCACTTTCAGGTCACGTAACTGGAGAATGCAACAATTGGTGCGCTTCCCTCCTTCAGACCAAGTACTTTCCATTTGGGATTCAGGAGTGTTGACATTTTAAAGACAAAAAGTTACTGATTTGATGGAAAATTGGTAAATGAGCATTGATAGAACGTCACTCTGCGGCATGTAGGTTGGAGAGGTTTTAAAAGCACAACTCCAGTACCAAAAATACACGAGACAACAAACAAACCCACACTGAAAACATAGAAGTCAATCCAGCAGAGTCTGTTGTACTGCAATTGTCTTTGTACAGGAAGTCTTGGTAAAATCCCAACTAGTTTCTGAAGAAACCGACATCTACTTCCTATTTGGTTGACCCTTAACTTTAAACTTCTCACATTCCAGAGTACACGGGTGGTTTATACGTGCTCACTTTACCAGTTCATTCCAGTTTACTCAATTAACAAGCCACAAACAGATAAGTCTAGTTCATTGTAAGTCTTGTTAGGAGTTTTTTCTCCAGACTGATCTGGAAGACATGTGGGAACATTCTTTCTGCCCTGACGTTTAGAGACAGGGATCTGAATCCTCTTTTTCTACAAAAACCTTTTAGGAGACTAAAAGCTCTCCCATACTTCATCCAAAGTCTCAAAATCACCTGTCATCAAAGTAATCGCGTGACCAAAATTGCGACATCTTTGTTACAGGGAGACATCTGCTTTCGCTTTTTGACATTAGGCCCGGGTCAAACTTTTTCGCCCAACGTTTTGTCAGAAGTTTTGTCAGACGTCTGCGGGTGTGTGTTAAGCCACAATGCTCTCGGACAGCGACGTTGAGTTTTCCCTACGACTGGTCCACTTCCATTATCTGGTTTTTGTATCCACAGGCAACATGAACACTTTTCTGGAGCACTTATAGGACGTGATGAGGAATCACGTTCATTTGTACGATTCTTTGCTAAATACTAACCTACCGAATTAATGATTTCACACACGTTCATCTATGCCATGGCTTCCGCCACTATGTTTTCGTCTGTCAAGAAACAACAGCTAAATGCTGGGCGTGATGTATGCTGAAGCAGGAGGAGTTTTGCTAGGTGGTCTGCGGCGTGTATGAACCAGTGTGTTTGAATACTCATGGTCCGCAATCAAGTGACCAGGTGTCAACTGTTTGGCTTCGAAGGAATTATGGAAGAACCTTCAGGAAGTTAGAGCTGTAGAACAGAGAAGGCTTACATGGTATTCCCAGAGGCATTTTTTGAGGTCTTTGTTCTAGTACATCGTTCCAGAGATTATATTAGGGGTGTTCTGATTCTTTATAATGTTAGCCTCAGATACAGGTAGAAGGGATCAGAAGTCAGTCCAGAGCCCTTTACATCAAGAAGAGTAGAAATGTTCTTGACTGTTTTTCCCGGCCGCAGGGTAGATTCTGAACGTCCTCAAGGGATGAAGTATCTCTTCTGTCTTCCCAGCCATGAAGAATGTCAGATTCTTCTAAGGGAACTGAAAAACGTAGCTGGATGTTTGGAATTTCTGATTTAGCCTACATGAACATAGTTAGAAGTATCCTGTGCATTTAAACCGGGAGATCAAAACTAGGGAGAGTGGGATGCACAACTCCAAATTGCACAGATGTGCTGCAGCGTGAACACAGGCTGTAGCTGTCTGCCAGAGAAAGTCTCTGGTATCTATGTTCAGGTATTACAACATGTTTGAGCATGTTTGAGCATGCTCCTCCTCAATGCCACCTTGCTCCGCTCTGCATCACTTAAACAAAAACGGATTTGGAAGCAGTGCACCGCAACTGCTGCTTAACCCCTTAACTGTCAGGATGACACCGGTATCTTCATGGACCCACTGACTTGCATGTAAGCATTTTGACGGTGACAGTTAAGGGTGTAAACAGCTTTATTCTGAAACATAGAGTAATATAGCAATATTTTATCACTTTAAAAGAAACAGTACGTTTCTTTTAAAGTGTCCTCTCCTTGCACTTTGTTCCAGAAGCGTGTGAAGGCACAGTTCCAGCTTTACATTCTTCTGCCCACATTGACAGGAAAAGCGACGTTCTGTTGATAGAAATATCCTGTTATACAACCAGATGACTCTAAACTTATACACTGAATTTATAGACGCTGTTTCTACTACTCAGATGATTCCGTTTAATAAGTGCCCTGGCCTGAGCTATTGAGTCGTGCAGCAGTTGTAATATGGATCTAAACCAGCATTGCTTTCTAGCCGTTAGGTGTTCAAAATAACAACATAGATTTATTTCAGTGTGAATAGAGTTTAGTTTTTGGTTTACTGCAGAATACTTTAACAGGCTCAGCCTTTCATCTATCTCCATTAGCGCTAGCATTGCGCTGAATTAAAAACTGTCCAGTCTAGTGTGTGTTTAAGTGTTATATTGACTGGAAGGTCTCTTGGATTGCATCACAAAATAATACCAGATATGTGCCACTGCAAAAGCTACTAACTGCCTGGCTGACAGGAAGTGTTGGGTGTTCAGGGCCCTGTTGTACCCAGGGGGCTCTGGGACTTGTGCTAAGTGGGGCTTGTGCTTCCTAAATACATTCTCAGTTTAAGCTAGCTTATTGAAAGTCCTCTTCAGTGTTGTTGTTAAATACTTCAATTATAGTGTTTCAAATATGCCTTCTGGAGTTGTTCTGTTCTATTGTATCGGCAAGATGAAGTTTGGGTGAGAAGACACACAGTTCGTCTCTTTGCTGAAAATGTACATATTGGATATAAACGTTTAGATTTCTAAAGTCTAGAAAACAATGCAAATCTCAGCTAATTTAGAAGATATCATTTTAGGGAGACTGCCTCCCCAGAAAAGCTTATCCTGCTCTCATTGGTCATCTGCAGTAGCATGGACAGACTCCATCCACATTTCCATATTGACCCTTTGCATGTGACATCACACTCTTCAGAAAGCAGCTCACATGGCTCCATGACGGACGTCCAAGCCACCTATGGACATGTTAACTCTTGCAAAACCTGTAAAAAAAACTGACAGTTGGTAGTCTGATATGGTCAAGCCCTAACTTGACTTTATTAGGTCAAGTTAGGGCTTGACTTAACTTGACCAAATATGGTCAAGTTTACTTTCCTGAAATGTTTACTTTCAGGAAACATTCGTCTTTGGACAGAAGTCCAAATGTCTTAATCAAAATTCAAGGTTCCATTTTGTCTCTTTAAGCAGTGTGAGCTTTTGATTTAAAAATATGAAGCAGCAGTTAACTAAAAACATGGAAATATGTATATTTGAATGTTGTCCAAATTTCCTGATTCTTGTCTCAGTGGTCCACAATACAAGAACATAATAGTTCCTGAACACCATAACCACAATGCAGCTTTTGGTCGAGATTTATAAAGGAACTGACAACAGAAAGCTGCAGTGAGATCAGGCATCTGAAAAGGTGGGGATTTTTAATTCTTGCTATTTTTGACCAATAAACACGTTTAAAACCTGTGGACTAATAATGTTTTTTTGAAACACAGGAAATTCTTTTTGTGGTATTATATTTAGATTACATCATTACTTGCTAAGTTAATAACATGCTGTTACTGTGACATTTTTCTTTTACTCCCTGAAATGAAAAATATTCTGCAACAATTATTTAACAATAAAGCCTGAAGCTCAAATGGACTCTGATCCTTCCACGACCGTTTTCATGTTGAAAATGTTAAACTTCATAATCTTTGAGTCATCAGCTACCACTGCTTTAAGGTTTAATACCACATCTGGCTGTTATGTCAAATCACTTTCATTATGAATACGCTTTATAAAACATCAGGCTGACTCAGCTTGGAAAACAAGAGACCTGAAACTGGACATTACACCAAAATCTATTTCTAAGGGTTATGCTGCGGCTTACAGATCATGGCTCCATTCATTCCTTCACCATGTTGTGGCCCAGTTGATCACAGTGTCGCTGAAAAAAAAACCAAAAAACTCGCCAGTGTTATCTCCAAAAGAAAGTACCAGAACACATCTGAACATTCCCTCTCACTGGGTGACAGACGCTCTTTAGCAGGTTCTTTTGGTTTGTTTGCATTTTCTTTGTGCTCGTTTTCTGATGCCTTCTGCATCTTGTGTTTTAATGTGGTCCGTCTTGATGTTCGGTCTAAGCAGACAGCTTTACAAGGTTATTTAAGTGAAAACATTTTTGTACAGCTTATGCTAAACTTCAGAGGTCTGATGTTTCTTCTGCTCAGTGTTCTCCTCCAGACAGAGGAGCATATATGATGTCATTACCTGCTGATCTGAATAAGCTAACATAGAGAAGGCAGTCAAAAAACAATTAAGAACTCTCCTAAAAACACACGGAGGAAAACGTTTTCATTGTGGCTTTCCTGCGGTATGTTTTGTATTTGTGACGTTGTTGTGATGTGATTGTTGTTCCCGTTTGTATCCCTGTGTTTCCTAGCAGCAGCCCTTCCATAGGAAGACTGGAATTCCAGTGAATTTATCTTTGTTTCACTCCGTCTGTGATTCCCCCCGAAAGGAGATGTTCATGCCTTAATCTGTGTTCTTCAACTTGGTCTTTTTACGGTGAAAAACGATGACAATTGCCAACTTTGTTTTGATAAATGCTGTAATCGGTCATAAATAAATAGAAAAATCCTATAAGTTTTACCGTGTTTTTTGTATTTAATACCCCTACATTCTACAATGTGAAGGATAATTCACAATCAGATAATGCCAAACATGGCAGACTAGCTTAGGTTTGCAAAGTTATTCATGACGAGTGAGTGTGGTGATACTTTGGAAATATTTTAAAGGAGTTTTGGAATATTTTCACAGTAACTTTTCTCAAACCTCATGGAAAACAGAGATACTGCATCGTTCCCTTCTTTGTGCTTATGTGTGATGTGGCAAGTAACTTTTTGTTACTTGCCATGTTTATCACAGACTATGACTTCACACCTAGTAAGTCTGAGGCAGCAGAAACCCAATATTTTAGACAATTTTTGCGGAAAATCTGGAACAAAAAAACCCTCAATTCCGCATCAGTACAAAAAATTGTGGCGATCTG
Source organism: Poecilia reticulata (assembly GCF_904066995.2). NCBI lineage: Eukaryota > Metazoa > Chordata > Actinopteri > Cyprinodontiformes > Poeciliidae > Poecilia > Poecilia reticulata. The sequence goes on from NC_088841.1 coordinate 3,321,458, forward strand.
ATTATTCTGCGTGAATTTCCACAACCGTGAAAATCTGAAGGGACTGTTTTACAAAGCAGTCATTTTGAGACTGATTTAGTAGAACCATTTGGCTGGACCTCTTGTCGAATTACATCAGTCACTTAAAAGGTCCTGAGTATTTAAGCAATCTCATTTTTATGCTCATTAGTTTTTGTCACTTTCTAGAAATTGTATGTTTTTGTAAAAAAAAAAAAAATCAAAACCAAAAAATTGATCATCATTGTTGATTTATAAAAGCCTTATATTGTGCAACCACATCTTGGTTGGGTTGTTAATGGTCCACTCAACCCAACCAAGTGAAGAAAATGGACATGTTGCTGGTTCTATTCAGGTGAACCGTATCTCCATCAGCAATTTGGAAGAAATGCTGGTCAGTCAGTATAATCTGGATTTTGTGGAGCACCAGTGTCATGAGCGTACTGAAAGGTCTGCAGAAGACAAACAGTTCATGGATGATATGTCAAAATCAGCTTTGCTTAAAGATGGGCACCATTACCTGAAGTAAAAATGCCCAACAACAAACAGGTGGCCCAGAAGAGGGTGCAATGTCTGTTAAAACATTGTGCCCTTTAACAAATAATGTATTTGTTAAAGAAATGCCTGTCCATTTGGAATCTGACCCAGAGGTTAAAGATCAGGTCCCAACACGTGCAGCTGTGCTCCACGACTAAGCTGCTAATGTACTTCTCCAGTTGGACGGAGCTAAAAAGATGTCTGACATGGACTACTGCGTAAGTTGACGTTTTAATGAATTGTGACAATAGAAAGATATTAAAGAGCAAAGTCTGCTAATGTTTAAATGTTAATATTAATAATGCATTTGGTAATGGTCACTTATAAAGATATTAGATGCAATTCTTGTTGTAGATGAATTAGGGGCTGGGATGTTGTGGCCATTTATGTTAAATTTTGTAAATTGTAATTTCTACCCATTTTGTTTTCTTCTTTGGGCGGTTAGAATATATTTTAGTTTAGAACATAAATCTGTAATTCATTTTTATATTTGGAATTGTATAGATTACTTTGGTAACTTTTAGACCCTCCCATTTTAAGAACACAGGGCGTTTGGTGGAGGTCTGTTGTCTGACAGATGTCCGGTGTGATGATGGGAGGTTTTTGTAAAGTTATTTTTTTGACCACTTATTTTTAACTTGAAACGTCAGAGTAAGTTAAGTTTTGTTTGCAACTAAGTTGTAAGGGATTTGTAGTAGTTATTTTGTCTATGTTTTTACAAGGAATAAAGCATATATATTTCTTTCAAACAATCAAGTCGGAAGTGCGTGCAAGAATCAAACCACTTGTCACCGTTCATGGCATTTGTTGGAAATTTTTGGTTTTGGAACCTAGAAGACTGAAACAGGCACTGTATGAAACAAGTGTAACCACAAGTGTTTTCTAGGAACAAAATTATACACAGTGGCTGGATTTTAAAGCCTTTTTATTGTTAACACCAGTGTAATTTATGCTGATTTTCATAATAAGTGTTGTCCTCCAAAGAAAGATCACAGAAGCTACAAGACGTCCCAGCACAAATCTGAACACAGCAGAAATGAGATAAAACAGGAAGAAGGTATTTCACCAAGGTTGACCTTACAGAGTGCAGGACAAACGGCTGCCCTTCTCATAGCTGACCACAATCAGCAATGGTAATCTTGGTTGTTGTCTTGCCAGACTTTGAGCCTTTCTTTTCCATCTGTCTGACAACGTTCATGCCCTCCACAACTTTGCCGAACACCACGTGCTTCCCGTCCAGCCTGCACATCAGAACAGCCCATCATCAGTGTGTGTAGCAACACCGAGACCAAGCTGAGGATCTGAACGAGACGTCAGACTCACCAGCTTGTAATTTCCGTGCAGATGAAGAACTGGGAGCCGTTGGTGTTTGGTCCTGCGTTCGCCATGGACAGGATCCCTGGTTCTGTGTGCTTCAGCGTAAAGTTCTCATCAGCAAACTTCTCACCATAGATGGATTTGCCTCCAGTTCCATTATGTCTGGTGAAGTCTCCACCCTAAATATTCAAGAGAATAAAGAGGTCTTCTAGATTCAGTGCTGCCATCCATCCATCCCGTTAGGTCAGAGAACGGACAGTGGCAGTTTCCTGTGTTTACTCTACCTGGCACATGAATTTGGGGATAATACGGTGGAAGGTGGAGTTTTTGTAACCAAACCCTTTCTCACCGGTGCACAAGGCCCGGAAATTTTCTGGAAAAAACATAAATGTCACTATTCCTCAGACACAAACATCAACTGCAACCAAGAAAAAAAAAACTGAACAGTTCTTAACCCAGTGTTTGGGATATAACTGCAGAATATGCCTAAATATATGAATATTTCTAATCATCAACCTCAGTCACACAATAAAAAAAGCACTTAGTCATCTTAGCACAGGTTCTCCTTATTACACAATATTTGATAACCAGCACACTCTTTTTTCTGTTCTTATCTGAGTTTACTTATCATTGTCTTTTTTCCTCTTTCGTGATTTTTTTTTTTTTTCAAAATCATACACTTTTTTAGTCACGTTGCATTTATCTAGCGTTCATATCTTGGTGATTTTCTTGTATCCCTGTCAATATTCAGAATAAACTTAATGAATGAATAATAAACTCCTGAGGATTAATGTCCCATTTCCAGAATGAGGCTGTTTCAGCTCAGTTAGCTCTGAAGGAAGCTTCACCCACCTGCAGTCTTTGGGACCACATCAGCTCGCAGCTGCCAAGCAGAGAGGAAAGCAAATAAGTTGGAATACAAGGTGATAACAATAATTTTAAAAATCTTTAAAAAAGTTAATTAATTTCCTCAAGTAGGATCCTGGCCCCTGGCTAGCTAGATAACTGCCAAGGCAGGAGTCTTCCCTATGATTAAGGAGGTGATACTTATTTTTGTCATAATTAAAAACTCAATCTGTGCCAACCTGGTAGGGGGGAAAGGGAGTGGCACGCTTGCAGTGTCACCAAAATCAAGTTATAGCCTGTGTTTCGCTCCCTAAGTCCTCTAAAGGTCAGAGTTCACAGATGGCTCAGGGACAAAGGCTCACACTCTTGTTGGAAAACGGAGCACAAGGTGAAAACTTCTAAAAATGTACATTTCCAACCACACAAGTCAGACAAGTCTGCACACCTTCCCAGCAGTCATAGCTGCGGGGTGGAGCTCAGCACAGCAACAATGCGGAACAGGTTTGGTGGGAATCGTTTAGAAACGTTCAGAGCCGTTTTCTCGCAGATCTGGTTTCCAGAGAGCCAACATTCAAACTCCTCCTATCGTCTTCATTTTTGACGGGGGGTTTCCGTGTGTTTAACATCTTTGGAAAGCTCAGAATCTGTAAATAAGTCAAAACGGAGAGGCTTGTTCATGGCTTTACTGGGACCAGTTCCGTTTTGCTTTCAACTGTCAAATTTTGCGAGTTTCCACTTTCACCCTTTCAGGATTTCTTATGACCTGCACGCAGTTTTAGACATTATTATTGGTGTCAGTGGCGAAATAAATGACACCAGAATACACGACTAAACAAAACCAAAGTCGCCAGCGCGGTCAGTCACAGGTACGGATATGTTTTACTCCTGAACTCTAGACTAACGTGAGCAGCTTCAGCTTACCTCCATTACGATCCTGCCAGCTGGTTTCCCATCATCCGCGATGTCAAAGAAAACTCTGGGGTTTGCCATTTCTACAGCTCTGAAGGGATGAGGTCAAGAGACACCGTTTATTTTAGTTCAAAGGTGACGAAACGCTCTAACAACCAATTAATAAGCCCGCACGACGAAAAAACTTCAGAATGGACCAATAGGAATCCAGATAGGCGTGTGCTTAACTAGCCTCATGATATGAAGGCGAGGCAGAGACCGCAGGAAAACATAAATCACCTAATAAAACTCATATTTTTAATAGGCAAAGTTTATTTTTATTTGAGTTTACTTTATTTTAATATTTTTAATAAAATCCCCAGAAAGTTTTTTTCCTTCATCTTTTTTTTTACATCAAAAATAATACTAGAAAAGCTTTGAATGACAGTATATCAAGTAAATGTAACTCAGCAATTAAAAGGGCAAGACAACTTCTTTTGGAGGAGCTCACGGTTCAGAGGCAGAGCGCTGTGCCCCCCGATTCCCGACCCCCGCTGTGCGTCTTCCCAGGGGCGGAGCTATAGGGGGGGCTGGGAGGGCGGTTGCCCCCCGAACCGGGCCGGATGGGGGCTCGGGTCTGGAGGTGCCAGGGAGGGAGGAATGGTTTCAAGTCGCTTAAATGTCTGATAGACGGGAAAAGTGCGCCCTCACCTGTTGAGAAAGGTGTATTTAATGTTAAAGTCAACAGTTTCCCTTTTGCTTTGCCGTGAGAGGGTTGACAAGCAGACCCGTCCGCCAGGTCGCGTCTGTACTGCGCATTTAACAACAGTCACTCAGAGACTTTGTCAATATATTTTGTGACTTTACAGGCAAAAAACAAAACAATAACAAAAAAACCCTCTGCGTCGGCCAAAATTAGAATCGGCAGGCCAGGCTTTATAAAGATCAGCAACGATTGACCAGAAAACGGCAATCGGTGTGTTTCTCCCCAGAAGCAACAGTTGCTTCTCCAGGATCATTGCTTGCTCAAGTAAGCTCCACAAAGCACCGATTCAAAGAGGCGGTCGCACTTCCTGATGATGATTTGATCAAGTTCTTCTGATTAACAACACATTTCCAGTTATTTTGGACCCATAGGAACATGGATATTGACCATTTTTAACTCCGCCTTTGTTTTAACCAATAATGAAAGTGTTCAGATTAAAACACTTCCATGCAGAAAGTCCAGTGACGTGGATCCCAGTCACACATGCCAAGAAACGTTTTCAATAAAGATGAATCGTCACAGGTAAATAATTACAGACCAATTTCTAAACTATGTATCCTAGCAAAATATTTTGAAAAATTAGTTGCAGATCAATTGAAGATTTTTTTAGATTCCAATTGGGTTTTACAAAATGTCCAGTCTGATTTTAGGAAGAAACATGGTACTGTTACTGCCACTTTAAAGGTTATTAATGATCTTATTCAGGCTCTTGATAACAAAAAGCATTGTGTTGCTCTGTTTATTGATTTATCAAAGGCATTTGAAACAGTAAATCACAAGCTTTTAATTGACATACTACACAGGATTGGGCTCTCACATCAAGCCACCATGTGGTTAGCTGATTACATGTCAAACAGAACCCAGAGAGTCCAATTGGCCAGCTTTACTTCTTCTAATCGCACGGTTTTAAATGGTGTCCCACAGGGCTCAGTTCTTGGCCCACAAGTTGTTCTATTTATATGAACAACTTGTGTGAAAATCTGTCAAATGCTTCTTATCATTTTTATGCAGATGATTTAGTGATTTATTGCTATTCTTCACTTGTATAGGCAATTCAGTACTTGCAGTCTGCTTTTAAAGTAGTTCAAGCTCGTTTACAAACTCTGAAGTTGGTTTTGAATGTGGATAAGACAAAGGCAAAGGTTTTTTCACACTCTAGGAAACTATCAGATCCCTCCACTGCTTACTACTGCTGTAGGGACACAAATTGAGTTTGTCAGTAATTACAAATATCTTGGCTCTTTATATTTTAAATAAAGAGCTTTCTTTTAAAAATCACATAGCAAATTTGCTACGAACACTGAAAACGAAGATTGGGTTTTATTACAGAAATGGATGTTGTTTCTCTCTTAAAGCTAGAAGTAAACTGGTAGCTGCAACATTCCTGCCACTCCTGGATTATGGAGATGTTTTATATATGAATGCTTCGACCAAATGCCTTCAGTCATTAAATACTGTTTATCATTGTGCTTTAAGGTTTGTAACCGGTAGCAGATTCTCACACATCATTGTGAGTTGTATGCAAAAGCTGAATGGCCTCCTTTAAGAGTACGGAGAAACAAACACCTGATGATCCTGATTTATAAATCTCTACTCGGTTTGGCTCCAGCATATTTAAAGTCTCTTTTACATTGATCTGTTAATTCCCATTCTTTACGCTCCAACGACATTTTTCTTTTGCTTGTTCCACGTTGCCGAACTGAAAAAGGAAAGCAAGCTTTCAGTGTGATGCTCCTTCAGCCTGGAATCAGCTCCAGTCCGAACTCAAGATGTCAGAACTGATTTCGCTGGACTTATTTTGAGTGATTCTTAAAAACAGGCAATGAGATTCTTTTAAACAGTGTCACTGTTTTTAAATTTGTTTTTTACTTGTGTATATGTATTAATCAATTTTGTTTTGTAACCAGGTTGCTGTGCACTGCAGACTTCTGCCCAGGTCCCCCTTGAAAATGAGATCTGGATCTCAATGGGGTTTACCTGGTTAAATAAAGGAAATAAAAAAATAAAATGTAAGATCAGTTTTTGCCAAATAAAGTGACTTTTAATTTAGATTCAGAGGTGGGAGGAGGGGAAGAGCGGAGGTAAATGTGGGTACAATGATGAATATGATTAAAAAATAAATAGAAAATAATGGCAATTACAATGTGCTACAAAATATGTGGAGTAGTTTACATATTTAAAAAAGCTTTTTCTTCTTCCTTTCTAGCAAATTTGCAGTTAAATAGTCCATCGTTTCCAAATATAATATCGTTGTTGCTCAAATTGGCAAAGAACATTTTTGCTGTAGTTACCTCGTTAAGGCAACGCTGAACCACAAAGGGTGCGGTTGCAAAACTGATCATAGAAAAAAAAACAAAAAAAAAACAATAAACTTCAGCTTTACAAAGTAGAATTAGGAACCAACCGTTGCATGTTTGTCTGCCTGACCTAGTGTCAGATGACTAGTTTCTGTCATACATGCGTCGTGTGCCCATGTGTGTATGACACCAATGTTTTTTTTGTTGTTTTTTTTCCAACAGCTTTATAGATTTCTAACATATAGAATGTATACAGTGCCAACAATGATCCATTATCCAACTAATGACAAAGTTACCATGATTAACAATTCTTTTGATACACACACGTTCTCTAATGAAAACAGCTGATTATACAGTACATAAACCCGCGTCTGGATGGGTTATACATGTCAAATCATTTAAAAACAAACAACGGCAGAAAAGGCCATCGCACACACAGCTCTGAAAGCCCCGACAGAGGGAAGGAACGGTGGTGGTGGTGCTGGTGTGGCGGGGGATTTTTTATTTATTTATTTTCCCACAGTGCTGAAGCAGGTCGCAGACACAGTGAACCTCAGAAAACAATGATGCTTTGTTTTTTATGTCTTTGATGAAATAATAATATTCTGAAATGCCATAAAAAACTAAAGATCGTCACACATACAGATGATTCTATGAGGCAAGGTTTTTCCCAAATAGCCTTTAATGTTGTCTTTAAAAATATATTTCTCTCTCTCTTGCTGTGAGAGAATAAAAACCAACTCTGTATGACTGTCTGTGTGAGGAGCTTTAATCTTCAAATATAGGTGACATCACAGTAGCTGTGCTTCTGTTAAAAAACTGTCAATATTCCACTGATGTCGACAAAAAACAATTTCGCATTTGTGTTGTTTCCATTAAATAAGAAACGCAATTAAAATCAAACATCAATAAGTTTGTTCAGATGATAAGTCATTAAAAAACACTTCACTACATCAACCTCCAACTACTTCCTGTCGTCGTCTCCTTCATGGTTTGCATTAGAGGCAACATTTGGTTGTTGATCATGTGACTGGTGTGATGAAAACAGTGTTTTCAATGCGTGTTTATTTTCAGAAGGTCAAACTGCACAAATTACATGGTCACTGGAAACACAGCTACTGTTTGAGTACAGAGCCGATTTCTTTAGTAGTTTGGTTGCACTGATGTCTTTGACTTACAGATGAGAACCTGCTCCTTTCCACTAAATATTTCAAATGCATATGGCAACATGGAGCAGCTACAGTAAAGTTAACGTGTGCATCCTTCAGCTTCCATCATCTTCCTCATACACACCTCCTGCCCCCCCTCCAGTCTGAGGCGTGTGCTTGTGTTTGAAATGCTGGCCTGTGGAGTCGGTGCCTGTTAGGCTCTCTTTTTTTCCTTCACTCGCTGCGTTCCTTCATGCACCTCCACACTGCACTGAAAGGACCTCAGAGTACAGTAGGACACTTAAAAGACAAGAGACAAACAAAAACACTGGTATGCACACACACGCTGAAGCGGGTGCAGACGGGGGGCCGGGCGGCCGTCTTCGGCTCAGTCCACAAGTCAGTTGTTTTCGAACAGCGCCAGCAGGTCGTCGTTGCTGTTGTTCGGGAGGTCGGGGGGGCCCAGGTACGACAGCAGCTCGTCTGGGTTGGTCAGCTCGGGAAGAAGCTGCAGGGCGGACAGAAATGGTGTGAGATGCTGAGTGTTCTGTACATTAGTATAACTATTTCTGTTTTTCATGGCTTTGCTGCTTCAAAGAAAGAAAAAAAAAACACTGATTGAAATTGCAAGTTGCCTTTTAGCACAAAGAAAACACTTGCTGTGTTCCCCCACTGGCCTTAAAATTGGAATTACAAAAATAAATCTGCTCAATGGAAACACACAAATAAAAACAACAAAAGAAAACTCATATTTTTCAATAAAACGTTTTTGTGGTGTTTGTAAAAAGAGCTACTAATACATGTACTGCTCTACTTTGTTATCAATTAGCAAACAACATATTAGCTGAAAGATTCTGTTACTGCAAAACAAACCTGGATCATCATCCTGCCGCCATGTTTCATCCTGACCAAAGCACTTCTTCACAGTATTTTTCTTTAAAAAAAAAAAATCCCAAACTAGTTGTTCACTGTTTGTTTTTCCTTGTTCAGGCCTGATTGTCACTCACATCCAGAGCGTGATCGGCCCCCTCCCCTCCAGGGCCTCCCAGACTGAAGGAGCCTTCGCCCTGCAGCCGTGAGTTCTGTGTGGCTGAGCTCCTCTGTGCTAACGGGCTGCTGGCCTCGCCAAGACTCTGGTTGTTGTGGACCCCCGATACGTGCTGCTGGAGGATGCTGCCGTGCGAGTGCTCCATTCCTCCAGAATGGGCTGCCTGAAAGCAGTTATAAAATATATTTTTGCAATTAACTATACAATCTATACGTTTTCTCCTACAATTATGCATGCTATATCTGAGACCTAGTCCACATAGAGGTAGATATCTGGGAAAACAAATTCATTTTTATGCGTTTTAGCCTTTCATCCACAAGAAAACTCAGTTTAATATCACTGAAAACATTAATTTATAAAAACTCAGGCATCATGTTGAATTTCTAACAGGAAGTTGTGGTTGTTTTGAAGCAATCTGATTGGCTGACAAGTTTTAGCTTTACGCCCCCTGCGGGTTTGGCATGTTTAAAGCAACACTCAGGTTCATCCATCTATCCATCCATTTTCTTGCACCCTTGTCCCTTAGTGGGGTCGGGAGGGTTGCTGGTGCCTATCTCCAGCTAATGAGGCGGGTTCACCCTGGACAGGTCGCCAGTCTGTCGTAGGGCAACACAGAGACACACAGGACAAACAACCATGCACACACACACTCACACCTAGGGGCAATTTGGAGAGGCCAATTAACCTGACAGTCATGTTTTTGGACTGTGGGAGGAAACCGGAGTACCCGGAGAAAACCCACATGCACAGGGAGAACATGCAAACTCAATGCAGAAAGACCGGGGCCGGGAATCGAACCCAGAACCTTCTTGCTGCAAGACAACAGCTCTACCAACTGCGCCACTGTGCAGCCCCCACTCAGGTTCATATGTATGAAAACTTTTCTGAAACCGACTCTGCCATGCGAGTGCTCAATATTAGGTTTTTTAACAATGTGGTGTAGATATTTGGTTTTGTAAAGAGCCGGCTATGTTTGGCTTTAATGTGTCTAACCTGCTCAGACTGGTAGGAGAGGGGGGGCGGTCCGGAGGAGGTGTACTCTCCGAGTGTCGGGGTCCCAGGAGTGTTGGGGAAATCTGTAAATCCCGTTTGTCCGGAGAATCCCTGACTTCCTGCAAGAGCAAAACAAAGCAGGCACGACTTTGGTTCAGTATGCAGCATATCAGGGGTTTCCAAATATTTTAATCACTGGGGCCAAAATCGTTGAGCTACCTGGCCGGCTGTAGTCGGGGGTGTTCCTGCCCCCTGCACTCAGACTCTGGTATGGGGACGAAGCGGGCCCCAGGGCCACGATCATTTCCATCACATTCGGCAGGACCATGTGACTCGGACTGACTGTGCGGCATCGCTTCAGGACTGGACCGTCGGGCTCCTCCTTTATGTGGAGGTCGGGCTTGATTGGCACGGGTCTCCAGCCGCACACCGGGTCGATGGTGATCTCCTCGTAATCAGAACTGAGGGAGGGGAAACGGAACCGCTATGTTAGGATATAAAGCTCTTAACCAGTGGTGTATAAACATTTTTTTGTGATGAGGACCAAAATCACCAAGTTGAAAAGGATTGAGGGCCGCCACGGAAAATATCATCAATATCATAAAAACACAAAAAGATTATTGTGAATTCTTTGTTTTTTACTCATGATGGTGTTTTAGAGTCACTGTAAATGGGGAGAAAATAAATTTGTACATTTTCTAGAAAAGAAACTCAAAAGTTTTCATCTTAGAAACTCAGAAAGTTCAAAGATTGTTTCTAGTAAATTTCTGAGATTAATCTAAAAATTTCAGTTTTAAATTTTTTTTTCTATCTACCATGGCCCTAATGACATTATATTTACTTACACCACAATAAATTAAACATGTAATATTTTGTAATATTTTGCATCTTAATGTTTACAGCAGGTAAACATTAATCACTGGATGTTTGTGGCACAGAACATTGGGAAATTCTTTGTACTGCACTTAACATTTTCCGTTTAACAAGATATAAACATGTCACGGAAAATATCATCCTAAAAAATTACAAAAAGTTTCAGAAGGCCAAAATGGCCCCCAGGGCTGCACTTTGAAAGCCCCTGCTCAGCACTCAAAACCCTCAGGACCTTGTTGACTCGCTGTGTTTGAGATCAGTTTAACAATCTGACATTGATTTATTTACAGAATCATGAGACACATGTTCACTGATTCAGGTTTCAGTATTTTGTTAATCTAAAGACTTTTAATTTGAAAAGCCTCTAAATTGCAGCTCCATCTATCCCCCATTTCAGCAGTCTGTGTTTTTCACTCAACATAATTTTTATATGGATTGAAAAGTCACTTTTTTCTAAAACAAGTGTTTGACAATTATGTGCTATTTTTTTTATTTTTGTTACTTACTTCTGTATGTAGACCAGAATCCCCAGCATGTACTGGTCGACCTCCAGGCCTTCTAGCAAAGCCGTTTTACTGCAATCGAGAGGAGCAGAGAGTTGGTTAAGTTTCATGTCCAGGGTTTCCCCCAGTGTATTATACACCTGGCGGCCCGCCATGCTTTACTAGCCCCGCCGCCAGGCTAAGCGTTGCTTGTTTACGTTTGTAGGAAAATAAAAAAAAATTTAATAAATCGGGGTTTTTTTTGTTTTTTTTTAAAGCCGGGCTGCAAGCGTTTCTTTTGCTCTTAGCATTTCACTAGCAGAACAGATTTATTCCTAAAGGATAGGTTTATAGTTTTTGGATTTAAACCTGACAGCGCGGACCAATCACACAGTTGGCGCCTCTGAGCTTCGAATCACGCGCTGCCGCTGCTTTACCTCAGTGGGGTCGCGCGCACCTCCTTTCACTCAAACTGGACACAGGCTGACCTGTATGGATATTTACATCAACTTACTGTGAGGAATTATGATCCTTTGGAGAACTCTAGGTAAGAGTTTAAAACCTGCCGCGTTAGCTCTGGTTGCGCAGCTCAATGTGAACTGCAGGAATAACTTGTAGCGAATTCAGAGGTCGCATTGTGGAGCGGTGAGAATGATTTATCTTTGTGAACAAACAATTATATGCAGCGTTTACATCTCAACACCAGCGTGTGGCTCTGTGTCTGTCTTTGCTGTAAAGTTTATGTCTGTGGTCCCGGTTGGCCGGAGCGTTTGTGGATAACGAGCAGTGCTAACCTCATCATGCAGGTTCAGCCTGGTGAGGAGCTTTCGCGCTCTCCTTGGAGTCACGCATTACGCTGATTTTATGTTATTTTATTATTATTTTTAGTATTATTTTTCCGGTTTCACGATGCATCAAACCATATCAAATGCGTTGCCTACTTAGAGTTAATGCGCGCGGCCATACAGAGATCTGAGAAACTAGTCCAATAAACTCGACCAACCAGAATAGTTTCTGTGACAATAAAAACTCAACAGACATGAAACAGAACAGCTACTAAAGCCACATTAGCAGCATTGAATTAAATCTCCCGTTTGTTGCGCATCTCTGCGTAGTGCAGCAGATTACAGAGCCTGTCCAAGGCTGTATGAGGCCTTGAGCAGAATTTGATTTAGGGGCCCCTCTTGTTGCTAAAAATATCAGCACCTCTAACAGCTTCTGTGTTAGATTTAGTAAAATATGGGAGAAGGGAGTAGTTTAATTGGCCAGCCTAAAAAGCAATAAGTTATAATCATTGCAGTTTACTAATTTGTATTTGTAAATTCAAAGATTAAACTCACAGCATCAGATTGCTGCTATGGTAACAAAACAATCTAACTATGAATATTGTTATTTGAAGTTTTACAAAGTAAACTTGCCAGCTCCTTAAAATCTTGTATCTAAATGTTAAACAATTTAAAATCTTTTAATTTATGTATGTATTTATGTAAGAATTGAATAAAATTTAACAGCATTGATAAACTCAATAAACAAGTGTTACATGTATGTATATGTGGTCAGTTTTAAAATATTAGTGTTTATGGGGCCCCTGAAGCCCTGGGGGCCTGATGGAGCCGCTGACTTAATTTGGATTAAAGAAAAGTGCAAATTTGTTGTTTTTAGACTAGTTGTAGGTTTAAATGGCATTTCACTGGAGATCTTTTCCCGTAACATATAATTATAATTATAAATACTTTTACATTTTCTGTCACCTTAACATCTTTTAATACAAAAACACAGTGGACCGCCGGTGGAGGGCCTCGACGCCCCGACCACCGGGCTTAGTAAGTTTTCTGGGGGAAACCCTGATGTCAGTAAAAGTGGATTTGACAGAAAAGTTGCCTCTGTACGTACTTGCACACAGGACACCGCCACGTCCCTCTTTCACAGTTCAGTTGTAAATAAGACTCCAGGTCAAAACACTTGAAGAAAAAAACAAAACATGGCCGCTGCGTGTTAAGTTGTGATTTGGAGCAGTGGAGGTGTGTGATGTGGGGCGATGTGTGACCTCACCTGTATGTGCCTGCAGTCGTGGCCTCTGGCCGGCAGCTGGATTCGTCTGAATGTGATCGGACACTTGAGGGAGACTTTGATTGCCGTCTGCTCCACTCCGTCCTCTCCGTTTAGACCGGGCGTCCCGGGAATGGTGCCGCTACTGAAGTTTCGCTTTACTGCAACAAAGGCACAGCGGCAATGATATTTGACTACGCCGTTGCTCAGGAAACAGTCCAGCTGTGCGATCGCTCTGACAACAACACAGCAGCAGATAAACACAGAGATGCACCGGGACACCGGCAGGTGACCAGAATCAGATGATTTATAGCTTGACTGACCTTAACCAGTGTTGATTAATCATTAATATCAGATGATAAACCCCACAATTTTCCTTTGCCTTCAAAAATGAGTAAAACCTCTTTGTGCAGAGACTGCTTCCACATGTACAAACTGTTTTAGATGTGGCGCGTATAGTAAAAGAAGAGCTCCATATAACTTCAGTCAGTTTCTCTTCTCAGAAAGGTACTTTTTGAATGTTTGTTCCTTCATATCTCTTTTATTATTGTTAAAGAGAAATCTGAAGCTGCTCGAATCGGTTTTGTTAGGTCAGATCAGAAATTGGCCAACAAGTTAGAATCAGTGCACTAAAGTTGAAACAAAAATGGAGTCCCAGCCCCTAAACACTCATTTGACTTTTTTTGCCTGACAAACACTAGAAATATTCCTCTGAATGAAGAGCGATAGAAGAAAACAACTGGATTTTTTCCTGTCAGAAAATTGGCGACTTTTATATGGGTGAAAAAGTTTCACTTTTTTTCTAAAACCAGTGTTTTAGAAAAAACACTTGTTTTTTCAAAGCCAAGCTGGAGTTAGCTTTGAGAGATAACTACAGGAAAGAAATGTTTAATTAGAGATTAGGTCTTCTAAATAATAAAAAAATAACTATAAGCTTCATAATAACAAAAAATAAAGGATAGTAAAACAGACATAAAATACATAAAACAAATCCCAAAAATGTCATTAAAGCCCTCACTAACGTCCATCACTGTTTATTAAAGGTTTCACCTTCTACAGGAAGAATTGAATTTGTAATTTTGACAGGCCTGCCACTGATGTGTGGAATCAGATGAAAATATTGTGCAGAAATGAAAACATTGTTGCAAAAACAAAAAAAATTAATAAAAAAACAATCATTATTTTAGCTTTAACTATGCTTTTATAAACCTTGATATGTGAAGAATTTGTGGAATTTCCATAACACTTTTCCTTCTTGTGGCATTGTGTCACCATGGTTACGCAAGGCAGATGGTCCCAGATGCTTGTCAGAGACGAGCAGAGGCAGTAAAAGCCTGTTCCCGTTTACAGAGTTTCTCAACAACATCAGGTGGATTCTGTGGCAGCCCACCAGGGACCAGACACGTCTCACTGGGACGACTGCAACTCCCACTGGGAAACAGTCCACAGCTGCTCTACTGGTGGTGTCCTCATTGTGCCATGCCGCCCCTCTTCTCTGCTCACTGCAGTCAAGCTGAATAGCAAGTCTGGTCTTCTCAGAATAGTTCAAACTCAGTCGGACCGGTCTGCTCTTTGGATCTTCCTCCATAGCAAGAACTTTGATAAAAAGAACCAACTAAGAACCAACTAATGCAGCTGTTCGAACTTTTTTAGTTTTATCTGCTCAACAATAAACAATTTTTAGGAAATTTGTATATCATTGAAGATAGAAAAAATAAATAAAAGGGCTTACTAAAAGAAAAACAGACATTTCCAAAATTTTGGGGGTCATTGGTTGTTTGTACTATTATTGACTTGTGATCAGGGGCCAAACAAAATCAACAAATGGCCCCAGACCACACCCTGGACACCTCTGAACTAATGTTTTAAAGATAACAAATGCAGGTTTGAACAATTCCTTAGCTTTTTAATGGAGTCATTTTAATTTCCACCAAACAACGACTCTAAAAGAACTAGTGAATTTTTTTAACTTTGTAGGGGAAAAAAAATTACTTCAATTTTAAGAGCTCACATTGTACAGAGGAAATAAAGAATTTTTCTTATTATTTTCCACAAACATCAACACCACATAGACGAAAATGAATCCATCCACTTTACTGTAAAAATGTTGAGTCTCTTTTTATTCTTAAAATGTAAATAGAAATAAAATGATGGTTCTTGAAAAATGGGAAAAGATTTTTCGCAGGAAGTATTAATCAAAATGTATAAGCGGTATTTTTTCCACTAAATCATGTAACTTTTGTGGCTCTAAACATGTTTTATCCAGCTGCACTAAGGACTGTTTGGATTATAAAGGTTGCAGACGGATAAGCGGCAGAAAATGGATGGATGGATGGATGGATGGATGGATGGATGGATGGATGGATGGATGGATGGATGGATGGATGGATGGATGGATGGATGGATGGATGGATGGATGGATGGATGGATGGATGGATGGATGGATGGATGGATGGATGGATGGATGGATGGATGGATGGATGGATGGATGGATGGATGGATGGATGCAGACCAAGCATAGTGTAAGTTTACTCACTCTTGGTGATGCAGTGCTCAGCTGGCAGTAGCCTCTTCTTCATCAGGCCCTGCAGGACAGACCTGACTGACGGCCGGTGGACCAACTGCAGCACAAACAGGTGAGACTGTGGACAAAGAGACAGGTGAGGACAAAGAGACAGGAGGGGACAAAGAGACAGGAGGGGACAAAGAGATAGGAGGGGATAAATTCAGCGTGGGATTCTGCAACCCTGTGATCCGTGATGTATCTAGTGGAACGTTGCCGCGGCGACCGGACGGTTGAGGCATCTGGACTTACGCAGCAGCATGCCGTCACGGTGATCTGTACGGTGTTGCGTCCCGGTTGACACACTTGCTTTAGGTACAGGGGCTTGTGGGAGGTCTTGTTGTCCCCTCTCTCAATGGACAGAGGAGTTGCGTTAACGCTGACCTGAGACAGAAAATTCAGAAAAAAAAACAATCAAGAATACCAATCTGGTGCCTTTTAAGCGTGCCCTGATGTAACTTTTACACTTACGATACGATACTGATAACTCAGCGTTGAGTATTGACAGATACCGACATTGATAAGATATCAGCAGGAATCATACATTTGTCGTGTGGAATGTTAGAGCAGGCTTGATAAATTGATATTACTAAAACAAAGAACAATAGTCAACAACAACAGGTATGAGAACAAACTCATTTATTATTAACCAATGGGACTGTCAGTGGGGTACAAATGCAGACTGAGGTGATCCGATACTCGTTTCTGGCTGATATCGGACCACTCTCCGATACCACTTGTGCTTTTATATTCTCAAAACTGCTGAATCCTGTAATTTAATCGGCTCTGTGTCCATGCTTACATACCCAAAGCGCTAAATGCTCAAAGTGTCACAATCTCTGATTGCACGTTTCTTTTTCTCCAACGTCATCTCTCTTCCACAAATTCACTCCTTCGATTCAAACTTAAAAATACATCAATAACTTTTTTTTTGCCACAAACTGAGCTTTATGCAGTTTGACCTGCTAAAATGTTCAGCTCATGTAGAAATAAGAAAGAAAATCTGGCAGGTTGGAACTGAAACTGATGGCCAAAATATAAAAAGTTGAATAAATTTATTAGACATCTTCAATATATATTCACAAAGGTACATATTGAGACCATAAAAACACCATAAATCCCAGGTCTTTATGCTAAAAAATAACTATAACTACTCGCTAACAAGTGACATAATCTAAGCTTATAATATAAAGCACCAGCATGGCTACAAAAACCTGAACACTGTTTACTATACGGCTCATGTACTAAAAATCAGAAAAGGTGCTGAAAGAGATTAAAACAAATGAAGTGACTTTGTATAAGATGATATTCCAATGGCCATGTTTATTAATTATATCACCATCACATGATTTTATATTATCCAACCATCGATACTGATAGAAAATGAGCCATAAAACTCATCTCTACATGCTTATAGGAATTCTGAAATTTATTTGCCACTATGGCATTAGATGCAATAATATGCACTTTTATGCAAAAATGGGTCTAGACATTTTCTTTTCATGCAGCTGTTGCAACAGTTTCCTCTGAGACAGTCATTAACAAAATAAGTATTTGTTCAATTTTGAAGGTGACAACAAAATTAAAAAAATTTAAAAAACTTACAATAAAGTTGCTGTACTGATGTTGGATGACCTGCATTTAGGTACAGTTAGTGATAACGGCAGCTGTCCCTGCCAGTTGCTGACTGCTGCCGTTAGCGCTGATGTCAAATGAAGAAAATATGCATAAGATAGGCAAAGAGCTGTTAATAATTATCTAGATTTACGGTAGTGAGCAAATCGCTGCTATCCTTTTAATTATCCATGTACAAATATTGATTGTTGCAGATTTGAAATGGGTATAATAAGAGATTAAAACTGTATTTTTCTGATGTTAGCAGTTTAAATTAGATTAATGGGTTGAGTACGCTGCTAGCAAATGAACCATTCTTAGGAAGCACTTTTAAATTGTCCCAGGAATTACAGCCATCAACCATAATATTGTGGCTTTGAGATCATTTTCAAGTTATATCAAGATAGTGAAATAAAAATGGAAGTACATCATCTCAAAGATCAATAAACTTTAATTAACACCGGTACTGGAAAACATTTTGACTATTCAAAATAATAATAACAAAAAAAAACAATTAAAAGATGGAAATAAAATCTAAACATAACCGAAACCATAAACAAAATGGATTATGATGTCTCCGTAAACAACACTGCCGTCAAAAAAATAATAATCATTAGGTTCAGACATTTTTCATAATGGAGCTCATTTTCATTTATGATGTGATTAATTGATTTATTGCTTATTGCCAAAGGCTTATAGGTTGTAAGAAGACAAAATGTTCAAAAAGAACTAAATGAGCTCTTTATCAAATGGTTTCTGTGTTCTTACAGTTTCAGAACCAAAAGCTGTTATTAGACATGTCGGCCTCAATGATGTTCTTCCTGTAAGTCAGCTGCACTGCAACATGGCGGCCATAAAGAGCTGCAGCACTGCTGTCCCAACATTTCCACTGAGTCAAGATCAGCACTACTAATTTAATCAGACAATTAAAGGTCAAACACAACTTCACTGAGATAACTTGGCCTCAATCAGCTGAGTAGATGAATAAGAACAGTCCACTTTAAAGACTTCTTTGAGTCACATAAAAGATACTTTATTGTTAGAGTAAATAGACAAATAGCTAATTTCAAATATATGAGATCAATGCAAAATGTCTACATCACAGTTTGGATTCCTTGAACATGAGATTAATCCACCTGAGAGCTGGATCCAGTGAAAAAGGTTGAGGGTGCTGCTTACCTGCACAGAGGCAGGCCAGTTAGTGTTCATCTGCCTGTCTTCATGGTGGTAACATTTGAACTGCAGCTCCAGATCTGGTCTGTAGGGGGAGACGCAACACAGCGGTCAAACAGACCCATGGTGGGGTTTCCTAAGCATCTGGGTCCGTTTGCTGTGTTAGATAAACAGCTTAACTTTCTGTGTATTTAATCAAATTCACGATACTTCATGATAAGTGTAAATTCAAGAAGCCAGAATGCTGTAAACCAAATCAAAAGTGGTTTCAGTTTTAGCTTAAGTACGTCATCATGTATGCAATAAAGTTATTGCAGCTTTTTAGTTTTTACCTTTTTTCTTCCAACAGACTGATTTGTTTTTTTAGTTCAGTTCTTCATAATAATAGTCACAATATACTTGGAAAAAGTTCTGAAATTACTTTTATAAAAGTTTCTTTTTTTGCATAACAAAAACATGGTATTTGAATAGTGATGTAGACGCGCCAACATCCCTTGTACATGACCTGAAACAACCACCAGATGTCACACTAGAGCAGCAAAGTCACAGTGTCGAAAGCCTTCAATCATTTCTTTGATCAAGAGAACCAGACTCAAGTCTCTGTTTTTCTTTTTTTCCTCGATGGAGATCACATATGAACTATTTTATTTAAATCTTCTCACCTCATCACCAGTGTTTTGTAGACCGAGTCTCGGAGCTGGAACGCATGGTTGCTGACAGCCAGGTTGTGCTCCAATCGGAACGGCTCCAACACCACGCCGTCTCGGACCGGGAAGGTCAGACGCAGGTCGTCGCTAGGGTTACCTTCAAAGGGAAACATATCTTAGTGCTGGAATCAGTAACAAAAGCTCAAATTCTATATCAATACACTGCAAACAGATGCAACCAATAAAACTAATCAACAAAGGCTGTGTTCTCACTGCAGCCTGAAGTGACCCAATTCAGATTTTTTTGACGTAATGCGACCGGTATCTGATCTTTTCATGACAGTCTGAACAACACAGGTCAGATTCTTTTCGAATGCGACCCAGGCCACTTGGGTATCCAATACGTATCCGAATCAAATGCGACCTAACGTCCAGGTCACATTCATCCAACCTGAACGTCACTCGTACTCGACAGATGTCACTATTCAGCGACCTGATACACGCAAGCGGGAAGAAAACGACAACCATGATGGACTGTAATGAGGATTAAGTTATTAATATGCTGCTCTGGTCAGACAACAACTTCAAATGTGTAAGCTGTGCTCCACCATTAGCATCCATGTTTACAACACTGAAGCAAACACTGAGAATACTGACGTTACGCTACTGCACATGCGGGACACTTTCAGGTCATTTACCCATTCACACTGCAGAACACATTCAGGTGGCATTTATTTGGAAGTGTGAATGGCTGCAGCAAAAAAAAAAAAAAATCCCATTTGACAAAAAAATCTGAATTGGGCCACTTCGAGCTGCAGTGTGAATGCTGCCTTAGTGATCAGCAGCAAATACAGTTAAACCCAGAAGTTTACATACAGTGGATAAAAAGACTCTGCCTGAAGTTAAATCCGACCCCTCATCACCTTAAAGAGACAATAATTATTTTAGTAATTGATTTTGAAGACATCACTAAATCAATCTCTGGCATGTTCTCTCATTATTATGGCATTTAGCAAATAGAAATAATTTTTGATAATTCTAACATCTCAAAAAGAAAAAAATTACTCTGATTCAACTGTAGGAGCACTTCCATGAAAGTGGTTTCATACTAGGAATTCAAGTGTGTATCAAGGCAGTGACAAAGAGGAAGTAACTGTTGTTGCCCATCAATCTGGGGAAGGTTAAAAGCAGCTTCCCAACAATTTAAAGTCTGTCATTCTGTTTCACGAGGTTATTCCTAAAGTGGAAAACATTTCGGACAGTTCCCAGCAGTGGATGTCACATTAAGTTCACCCCAAAGATGAAACGGTGCTCTACTTGGAGAAAATACTGACATCCATTGGACCTTAGATTGCACGGGCTCTGTTGGTGTTACAGACTAAAGATTGCAATGATGCAAATCAAACAAGAAAGCAATGTGGGAGAAAGAAAGCAGTCTTGGGAGCCTTCTAGCTGAGAAGGCTACGAAGGGAAGGAGAACATTGGCTGGCTTAGGTTTGCAAAGTTGATATTTGAACAGAAAGGTTAAATGTGATGTTTGGCCATAAGCCACGATATGCTGGAGAAAAATCTGATTAAAAAGAAATCAAATGTATCTTGGAGCATTACGGCCAAACATCAGACTTGGACCCTGCAGTCATTGAGTCAACCATGAGCTCTTTATGTATTCTAGAGCCGAATGTGATAACATCTCTGTTTCCTACTGTTTTGCTGAAGTTGGATCTTGGCACTCTGATCTAAATCTTGAAAAAGTGTTGCATGTCAGCAAATCTTAATGAATTTAGGGAACACTGTGAACACACTGATGATGTCACGCAGAATATGACCACCAGGAGTCACGGCAGCTAATGGTGCTTCAACAAAATCCTTTCACAACATTTTGGCTCTATATAGTCCTCTAGGGACCATATATATGCTTTTTATATATTTGTTTACATATTTGTTAAAATTGTCACTATGTCCTGACAGGAGAATATGAGACAAGTAATCTGGAAAGTAATCATCTGCCTTCTCCATTTGGCCCCACTGCCATCTGTAGAAATACACCACTCCTTGTCAGACACAACCAATAAGAGCCAGGAGGAGGGTCTTAGAGCTGTCAATCAAGTTCATATACAAGCTACTCACACCCTGCCCCTTGCTCTCTGCTACACAACAGCTCTTCCCGTATAGCAGAGCCTGCCATGAATGCTGAGGCTAGTTAGCATGGCCATAGATGATGGTGGATAAACAGTTTCCTGCGTTGTTGAGTGTTTCTCCTCCATTAATTTTTTTTAATGTTAAATCTGTCTCACAGATTTAACAAATATGTAAAAAATATATTTTTATAAAAGTTACATGCTACGTCTTTAATATCTCATGGGTTCTTGATCATCTGAGGTTGTATTGTTCTAATTCTAAGCTGAAAGAGAGTGTGGCAACATGTAACTCTGACCGACCTGTGGAGGGCTGCTGGGTGCTGATGTTGGCTTTAGAGTCCAGCGGAAGGTAGGGTGGCTTGGTGTCCTGGCCTGGGGAGAGGTAAGGGGGTATGGAGCTCCCTGGGGTCATCGGTGGGGTGGGGTTCCCTCCCATTGGTGAGCTGGGGTACCCGGGTATCACTGCACCTCGACCTGGCTGAGAAACAGAGATAAAAACAAAGTTAGAACTTCAATTTTTTTTTTCACATTGAAAGTTTTCCATGCTTGGCTCCGCTTGTAGATGTATTTAGGTTAGAGTCTAACAAAAGGAAATAACTGAACATGTTGAAGGAGTCTTAAAGGACTTACCCCGTTGACTGCAGCCTGTGTAAAGGCGTTGTAGGCCCCTGCTGCTCCAGATGGTAGACTGCCCTGGCCATTGAAAGGCTCTGACTGGAAGCCACAGACAAGAAACATAATGTTCAGATAATTCCTCACTTATCTTGAGACAAAGAAATTCAGCATCAATGCTAAGAAGAAATCCACACAGGATTCCTCAACGATTCTCAAACATTTATTCAGGTTAAATTTTGAACATAATATAATTTGAAATATCAAAGGCAGGAGATCTGAATTCACAAGTTTTCAAATTAATTCAGCTTTAAACAAAATTCTGTAATAGTCAACCACAGTGAATCTGATCACCTTATAAAACTGTGGAGGATTGGGCTGGCTGGCACCGGGAGGGAACTGTGATGGGTTGTGAGTTCCAGATGTGTACGGCCCCATGTGAGGCATGCGACTGGACGGGTAAGAGGGTGACGGTGCACATCTCTGCTGCGGACCACTGGGGTACTGCAGAGGCTGGTTGGAATACCCAGAGATCCCTCCGGAGCTGTACTGTTGCCCCGGAAACCCCTGGGAAAACAGACTACAGTTAAAGAACCGCACAGGTTCGGCCGCAGTCGGAGTCCTAAATGTCAGTAATGATTGAAAAAAAAAAAAAAAAGTAAAACCTCAAAAGTGAAGTGAAAACCTCCACTGACCTCTGAATGGAAAGGTCGCTTGAGGCCCTGCTGTCCGCCCGAGAAGCCAGGGTGCTGGGGCATCCTCTGGGCCTGCGCAGGGTGAGAGGGATACAACCCACCTGTGGAAGGTGGCAGTCCAGGCCTCAAGGGGACCATCCCGCCGTGGTTCATCCCCGGGGGCCCGCGGGGCCCAGAATGAGACAGGAACTGGTTGCTGTAAGGGGATGCTCCACCCATCTGACCGGGGGAAGAGGGAAATAAAACAGGAGGCGTAAAAACAAAGCCTGCTGGTTCTTTTCCGCAGCCTGGTTGGCTTGTAGAGCACAGGGAAGGAAAGTTACTGATAAACTAATGACGCCAAGTTACAAGGAGGTCAAGAAAATGTTTTGATAACTTCCACCAACAAGAAGTTAGTTATCGGGACATCTGCAATCATGGGCTGTCTCGTTGCTAGGAGATGATGTTAAGGCAAGATATGATCTGGAAAACAAATCAAGAGCCAATAAAAATACATTTCTGTGAAAAAAAAACTTCAGCAAATTCAGAAAAACCAAGGTTTCTGCAGAGTTCAGCTAAGTTTATGATCACTAGAACTTACATTTAAAACCTACATAAGTTCTGAAAAATGACTTTAGTAAACTGAATAACTTTCCTACTCAGTAACTTAAAGTTGCCTGAGACAGCTAAGCATAAGTTGGTAATTTATCTTTACTTCTGCATGTGAGTCAATTTACACTTAAAGCTGCAGTGTGTAACTTTCATAAAAACATTTTATATATTTATTTAAACTGTTACTATGTCCTGATAGTATAAGACAGATCATCTGTGGAAGAAAACAAGCTCCTCTGCCTTCTCCCTGTCATCCTACTGCCATCTGCAAAAATACTCCACTTGGTCAGAAACAACCAATCAGAGCCAGGGGGAGGGTCTTACCGCTGTGAACCACCCTAGTTAGCCTTTTGAGTTAACTAGCTGGTTGGGGTGTGACATCAACCAGCTACTTGGTGTCACACCCAAAATCTGAATATCAAAATATTCAGATTTTCTGAAATACTCGATGTTGGGTCATTCTCTGTAAGCTTTAATCATCAACTTGAAACCACTCCAGAGGTCACAATTTTTTAAAATATTTTTCTTTTTTTTATAATTGCAAAAAACTGATTTTTTTTATTATTTATTTTCACCTGCTAAATAAACAATAAACTCAACTCACAATATTTTTACGAAGTAAGCAAAGAAATCGGATTTCAGTAGATGAGGAATGCATGAATTATTGTAGAGTTTAAACCAAAAAACGGGTCTTGCAGGTTTGCTATATTAAAAGAAAAACGTATCATACATTTTTTTGATTTTCTAGATTTATTTTTCGTCTGTTCAGCAACAAGAACAGGATGTGACCCAATTTTGCTAAGATTATGAAATGGGCATGGCAAGTCTGCATTTTAGTAAAAGCCAAGGGATGTTTTTGGTCCCCTCTACGAATAAATAATATTAAACCGAAAACAAAAACCTGGATAAATACTTCATGTTGGTAGTCCAGTCACAATAATGAATTTTGCTGGACAATAATTTGTCCCAGAAGTTAAAATTGTTGTTTTCAAACCATTTTCAAGTAATGTAATAAACTTTACATTCTATGAGCCTTTGACACTGAAACTAGAAGGCATTTCAAATAGCCAAAATAAATAAACAAAAAAACAGAAACAACAAGTAAGTGAATTCTGAAGTCTCTGTAAACAGAATTGTTGTTCAATTACAGAGACTAGATGAGAGCAAAGCCCAGACTGAAGACTTTTGTCATCCAGTTTTTGGTAGAAAGAGAAAGAGAAAAGACAAAATAGAAAAACAATAAGTCATCATTAATTAATTTATCTATTGTTGATTGTGACAGACCTATCTGTTGCATCTTACATTGTCCATTTTAAGATTTTACTTGTATCTTTTTTGAACAATGTGGCATAAGTGAAAAGGTCAAATTTAGGTTATTCTTGAATTGTGATCAAGGATCGCCCAAAATGGTTCAGAGTAGAGGTGTGCCGATCGATCGGCCACCGATCATAATCGGCCGATTTCCGTGAAAAAGTGTATGATCGGTGATCGCCGATCACGGTCTCTGGCTGCCGATCACACAAACCGATCACCTGCTTTTTATTTCGCAGCCTGTCTGTGCAGCTGGTCTCCTCTTTCCTTCATACTCAGCAAACGTGCAGCAACAAATCCTAAGCGATGTGGAACTATAACGCACTGAGTGAATGGGGAAGTTTGTGTGTTGCGGCGGAAAATTACCTCGGGGTTGGGGGTGAAGAAGGTCAAAATGCATCAACATGACGAATCTAATATGGCATAAAAACAATGCCATACTTGACGGAGTTTGGCTATCGAAGCTCACTGGAGTACAAAAAAGACTTATGGAGGATCAGACAGCAGGTAAAGCAACGCACAGCTACAAACACTCACCCGGATTAGCATGACAGTCAGAAAGCTAAACAAATAACACGCAAAATTATTTAAGTCTTCGAGCTGCGATGTAAAACGCTGGTTCTTCTCTCGCTGTTGAACCGCTGCTATGTGCTACAGGTAGTAATATTGAAGACGGAGCGCCGCTTCTGCTCCACCTGGTAGTGACTCTCACACCGAACCTCTGTTTAAAGCTGCAGCATCTAACTTAAAAAAATAAATTTTACATACTTATTAAAACTTTCGCTGTTCTAACATGAGACAGATAATCTCTGAAAAAATAATCGATCTCCTCCCTGTTCTGCATAATTACTCCGCTCAGTCAGAAACAGCCAATCAGAACTAGCAGCAATCAGCTAGCCGCCATGCTATCAGGACGTTTTCATTCAGTAACTCAGGATTGTTTATTGTAATGGAACCTGTATTTGCCTTTGAATGTTAAATTTTATACTTGAATTTTTTGGCAATGTTGAGAGGTTTTACTTTGACTTTTTGCATTATTTAGCCTCTTCAGAGCCTTCATGTTTTCAGTCTGTTAAAGATAGTATTACCTATAGCAGTACAATTTGCACAATGCCTGTTTTGTTTTGTTTTTTTCTTGGAAAAAGTTATTTAAAACAAATTTTTTGTCTAAATTAAGGTGAATTCATCTTAATTTTGGTGAATTTAGGTTACATAATGTAACCGGTAGTGCTTATGATTAAAAATATAATAATTATGTGATAGGAATCTGAATTGGCAGGAAAAAACTTGATCGGCACATCTCTAGTACAGAGGGCCGCAAATGGGCCCCGGACCGCAATTTGGACACCAAAGCAGTCCTAGTTCTTGATATTGCAGACACTAATATTAACATTTGTGAATTGGTCTAGCTTTTCATTGGGTAAGTTAATTTGTAACTAAATACTTAAGCAGCAAACATAGACACACAAAAAAAAGCAAACATTAAATTCCAGGACCAGAACTGCCTTGCAACCACAGATTGAGTTCTTTCTGCATCTCAGCCAGATGTTGGAGGTTTTCAGCAGCTTTTTCAGCCAGAGGGAGAGATCTGGCAAAGAATCTGCTGGAACTTGGATTCCACCATCCACGGAGTGAATCTTCCCGAGTCATATGTGAAGGGGCTGAGGGGTGTTTTTAATAACTAATACATACATTTAAATGTCTGCACTCTGCTTACATTTCATTTCAGCAGTTGCAGCTCAAAGCACTGGTGATTCAGTCTGTTCAGCTTCGACAGTGACTCATACATAGAGTTTAAATTTGAATGGCAAGCCAGTATCTAATTATGCAACGTCTCTGCTGGTAATCAGAAGCATGTGTCCTGGACTTGATGTGAGCATGAAGCAGAAAAACAGCTTCTGATTTCCAGCCCTGCAGCTAAAACGTTCCAACCAAGAGTCAGAACCAAGACGTTTGGAAATTTTCACAACCAACATCCCAGCTTGTGTGTGTGTGCGGAGCTCTTAGAAACAGTTTTTGTTCTAAGAAGCATGTGTGTGTTTTTTCTTTCTCTGAGACGTTTACCTGACCGTAGCTCAGCTCCTGGTTCTGTTTCTCCTGTATTGCTGCGACCGTTGCCGTGGCGGTGGCAGTGGCTGTGGCGGCAGCCGCGGCGACGGCGGCAGCTGCAGCCTGAGTGAAGTCAGAGGGGGCGCGGACGCCCAGGCCCGCGCCTCCGCCGTTGCCGGAGTAACTGTGGTGAGAGGGGAAAGACGCGGAGATGAGTGGGCCGCGGTCTCTTAGTCAGCTGAGTGAATGAGTGTGTGAGGTGTCGTCACGGCGGTGAGTCACGGCGGTGGGTGACAGCGGCCACGCTGGCATATGTTGGTGTGGAACCCCGCCGCAGCAGAACAACAGCTCATGACATGCAGCATGAAAACATTACAGGCTGCAAGAACCTGCTCAAATCGCCCACTTAATCTGAGGGATGAAGTAAAACAGATGCAACAGCCCAGCTGCAGAGTTTACTCACCTTTAACGCTGCAGTTTGTAACTTTTCAAAAAAAAAAATTCTTTGCATATTTGTTTAAACTGTCTCTATGCTGTGACACCAAAGTATGAGATAGATAGTGAACAAAAAAAAATCTGCTTTCTTCCGGTGCTGACTAAAACAACCAATCAAACCCAGGAGAAGGGTCTTAGCGCTGTCAATCACCCTCTATTTTGTGCTTCTCACACCCACTTTCTCTTTGCTGTGCTACAGCTAGCAGAGTCTGTCCAATGACAATGGATAAGCAGTTAAGCTGTTTCTCCACAATTAGCACATTGAGCAGCGAGTAAATTAGGATGATTGACAAAGCTAAGACCCTCTTTCTGGCTCTGACTGGTTGTTCTTGGTTGTAGCTGTGCATTTATTCAGATAGCTTTAGTAAATCAGGAGGAGATCAATTTTTTCACATAGAATCTTTCAGATTTTACTCTTTCCATGAACCACTTCTAAAGTGATGCTTCGAAATGCGTATAAAAATGTCCATAAAAACACATATACTGAACAGGATGCTAAG
Organism: Poecilia reticulata; assembly: GCF_904066995.2. NCBI lineage: Eukaryota > Metazoa > Chordata > Actinopteri > Cyprinodontiformes > Poeciliidae > Poecilia > Poecilia reticulata. Next base: position 3,349,087 of record NC_088841.1, read on the forward strand.
GTAAAAAATCAGATTCAGATTTTCGGCATAATTTAAGCTACTTTGGGTTTGGACGATGTAGAGCGACTGTGCGCAGAGGAAAGGTCAGAGATCAAACTAAGTATAATCCAACTTTGGATAACACCAAGATATTTTACAGTAGAGCAAAGTATAACACTTCAGCCAGAAGGCTCTACTATTGGGAAACCACAGGGAAACCACACTGGACATGTGATTTGTTTCCCCACAGAATAAATGTCCTCAAACCTACATTCAGTCTGAGAATTTGCTAATATAATGTAAGAAAAATATATATATTTCAATGATGTTTTGCTCATTTTTATGAGGGGTTGCAACAAATTTGCCTGCATCTGTAAAAATCTCCATTTTGTCATGAAAACACAGAGAGAAGAAACTGGAACTCAGAAGACAGTCGGGTAGAAGAGGATCAAAGAAAGAAAAAAAAAATCAAAGGATAACTGACAACAACACCTAGAAGCTCCGTGAAAGAGCTTTCAGACAATATTAACGCCTGCTCTGTGTTGTTCTCCTCCAGGGATGATGGAACAAAGCAGTGCAACTTGCTATTAAAGATGTGTTTAAAAATAAAGGTTGACAAAAGGCAGCAGCTGATCTTATAAGAAATTGTTTTAAAAGAAGCTTGTTATTCCGAAACACGGTTTAAAAAAAAATCAAAGAGATGGAAGTTTATATCTTTATGAGCTTCAGAGAAATGCCGTTAAACGCAGCTTAAAGCTTTCAGTCATGCAAAACAGCAACACGTATCAACAGATCATTTATGATACATCTGTGGAAACAAGAAGTGGTTTTAAACTGTATGAGTGCTGCCATGTGACAACCACAAACTGCAATATATTTGAATGAATTTTATGCAATGGACCAAAAGAAAGTAGGGCATAATTGTGAAATGGAAGAATATAGATTTTTAATTAAAAAAATAAAAATAAATTCTGAAAAGTGTGGCATGCATTTATGTTTAGAGCCCTTTAATAAAGGAATAGAGCAGAAAGGTCAAGTTGCAAGAAGAAATCCGTTGTTCAAAAATATCTTCATGAGTACTGCACCTTCCTGAACTTTATGTGTAAAATAAAAAGCTAAATAATGCCCCACTTTATGGTTATGTGTGACAAAAGTCTCCCCAAATACATCACAGACTCTGGTTGTGATGGAACAAAATGTGACAATGAGGCAAAAAGAGTTTAAGTGCTTTAGTAAGGCGGTTTATAAAAAGTTACATAGGCATGAAAACTCAAAATGTTTTCCCATTATTGTAAGGTAATAACTAGCAAATAAATGTATTAAACTTTATATTGGATGTTACCAATACAACAGCACAGAATTTACACACTGTTAATGATTTTCAAATGAATCAAGTTACATTACATTTTCCGATATAAGCCCTTTCGGATAACATCAGATGATTTATTAATCTCTTAAAACAACGGCCTGAAGTCGAGGTTCTCAAACATCCTTCATACATCCCTATAAAATGCTGAGAGCCACGACTCCCCTGTCATATTTACTATTTCTGACACTTAATAGTCAGTCAACAAAGTGAAGCCTCTTGTTTTCCAGAAGAAAGTGGCTTACCTTCCTCCATAGGCTGAAGCCGGGTTGTAGGCGGTGCTGGGTCGTCCGTACATGACCGGCTGGCCGTAGCCTTTAGACACGCCGTCCCCGTACGACTGCTGGCCCATGAACTGGGAGCCCATGCTGCCGCCCATCCCTGGGCTGCCAACTGGCATTATGTGACCACCAGAACTCTCGCCGGGGCCCATGGGTGATCCAAACACCTGCAGGTGAAATGGAGGAGGGCATTATGACCCTGGAGATCTGAGGGCGTGGATTTCAAAGAGGTAAAAAAGTTCAAAAGTAAGTGATTGACAAGACATTCACAAAGAGAGCGTCCACCCTGAGGTTACACTCACCCTTTAAAGTAAACCCGACATTAAGTAAAGTTTATTTAAAAAAAACTTTACTTATTAAAAAGAGTAAAATTCAGGGTTCCTGTATGATTTTAATGTCAGAATTTACAAACTTATATTTTCAAGTTCTCAAACCCTTACCTTCCTTTTAAAATGTAAAATCCTAATGTCCTCTACACAGGAGAAAAGAAGGAAGTCATCACAACATGGCTCCTATATTAAACCTTTAACAACGTTTTTACCAGCGTTTCATTGAGATGTAGCTTAGCAGATGCACAGTTGCACATCCACCAGATGTTTGCTAATTTCTGCTGGCTAGTCTGAAGGAGCTGAGTGGGGGAGTTGCAGAAGCTCATTAGCTTGGAAACTGCAGCTCTGAGGAGGAGCTTCGTTCTCGAAGGCGGTGCTAGGTCCATCCAGGAGTTTTGCACAACTGAATGGTTGCCATGGAGATTAAAGGATTTCCCAAACATGCATTAAAGAATCTAAGTAACATTCCAGGTATGGATTTGATGAGGGAATAACGTTATTGCATGATGTAAAGCTAAAAAAAAAGTTGATTTCTACATAATACTGACCCTTTAACGAGAGTAATAGTTTAGTTTCCACATCTTGACTCTCCATGTTTTTTTGCAATCCAGATATTTCCAGTCATGAAAAGCGTGGACATTTGAGGTGTGAAAGCTAAAGTAGCGACACCTTTCCTATGTTAGAAAGTTGTTTTAAATTTAAAGTAACACGTAGATTATTTTAAGTATTTGTGTAAATATTGTGCTATATTTACTCAAGGTTATCACACTTCATAAATGTCAAATAAATCTGTCCAGTATGCTGGACATTTATTGACCTGTATACTTCCAGCTTAGAAACCCACTAGAAATGTGTCACTGAAATGTTTGAAACCAAAGCAGGTAGACAAAAAAGATCTGTTTAACAAAGAATCAAATTAGCAAAGAATTCTCCACACAAATTCCTTAAGTACTGTCCTGAGACATACTGGTCACTTTAAGTTTAAATATTAACTAGAAAACGCACTAAATAAAGCGTGTATTAGTGAACACAAGAGGAGAACAATGTCCCCGGGTAGTGAGTCATGTGTTACCTGGCTGTGTGTGGGATTGGTCACGCCCCACACTGTGGTTACTACAGAGAGAGATCTTGCGTGTTGATTGGTGCCTGGTTGCCAGGAGACTGGCTCATTTAGGAAGGGGCCGTCAGTGCTGCAGAGGGATAAGAAGGGATGGTTCAGGAGAGGCAGAAAGAGAGAGAGAATTCATCCAGATAGCAGTAATCGCAATAAGAGCATCACAGATGGTGTTCCATGGTTTCTTCCTGAAAACAAGGAGGGTTTAACTCCCTCTTAGAGTTCATTTGCTGTTCTAGCACAGAAAAACTCAGCTGAGTGTAAAGGTCACAAACAAATGTTCACTTTGGGGAGCTAAAGATTAACCTGAGCACGGTTTATTCATCTGACAGTTGAGGTTAGCCTCAGTTTCCTCCTTCTGAACCATTTCCTCAACAGGAAGCTACCGCAGCAGCATGGCTGTCACACCGCATCACTTGCAGGTCTGCAATACCTAATGTTGTTGGCAAGAAAACTGAAAAATAGGCTGATGTGTGAATACAAACACATCTGCATTAAAAAAAAAAAAAAAAATTAATCAGCAACACGAGCAAATGCATTGCTTTGTTACTGTTAGCATAGAAGTGCAAACTTTAAATTGTGTTTTTTACTGCTGCAGAATAACACCAGACTGATTTGTGAAACATTCAAACGTTATTTTAATAAAGTTTTTCAGTCAGAAACAAAAAAACTAAGGTGAACCGATTGAAGTTTTCTGGCAGGTTATGCCGATTCTGATTTTGGCCGATAATTTTTTCTGTCTGAAAAGTTGCTGACTAAAGTTGCTGAGTTAGCAACAGTGAGATAACTATTGCTAAACACACATGTGTAGACGTGAATCACCTACCTCCCAAAATTAAGAAAATCAGGAAATTATTGGTGCACCCATAAAAAATACCCCATCCTATTTAAAGAAAAAATTGTCACTGGTATAATTAGCGGCTACCCCAACAATACCTAGGTAAGAAAAAGCCTAAGCACCTTTAACATTCTGTATTCTTTAAGTTAAAAATAGTTTGAAAATTTATTAAGATTATGTTTTTCCCATTTGTTGTTCCTTGAACGCAGCGTCACAATCACAATTCTCAGATATCACCAGCCTGGATGCATCATCTCACTTTCAAATCCCATGAGGTGAGCAAGTCTCAAAAGTCGAAAACGCATTCCAGCTGATCTGTGCCCCCATGTTGACCGATCCATCCACAGCTGGTGATTTGTGCACGCGCATTTGGCAATTTGTATTTGTTGTGTATTGCTACTTGTGCAGTGGGAAACTTGTACATTTGAGAATGTACACATATGTGAATGTGTGAATCATGTGATGTACTTACAAGTCTTCTTTTATGAGCATGCAAATCTTATTGCACACTTTGTGAATCTTTCAGAGACTAATTGAGCTCCATACAAAACATCTCACCATGTTGTAATCTATAAAATTAAACAAGCCTGTCTGTGTTGCTGCCAACAATTTCTGGTGCTGCTCTTGCATTTTTAAAATCTAATGAAGTTTAATCTGATAAAACTCTTCAGAGGCGAGTAGTTTAGCTGTAAAAAGGCATGGATGGTGGAATAAAACAGCCTGAAACCTGCCTGAGTGGTCTAGTAAAGATCAACCGATTATCTGCATTGCTTTCCGAATTATGAGTTGTGTAGAAATAAAGAAAAAAAATATTCTATAGAGAATTGCAATTCTTAGTTCTGGGAATCCTGAATCGATCCAAAATGCTCTTTATATCTGCTTCATTTTTTTAAAAATATAATTCTTTCATATTTTTTTTTATTGAAAAAAAAAGTCAGGTAGCTAAGCTAAAGTAATCCTGGTAATTTTGCACACAAACCTATTTTTGTTTAGATATAAACTGATGAAATGTGATACAGTGTGGAACCGTACTAACTTTTACATAAATGTTTTATTTGCTTACGCCATCTTCTCCTCCTGTCAGTCATATGACAACACAAACAGAATCTCTTGACCGTTTGGAAAGAATAAATGCTTTTGTCAATCTCATTGTTAGACACTGAAAATTTGCATCTCTAGTGTAGTAGTGATGACATTATTTCATTTCTTTATCATGACTAAATAATTTCCAGATCAGTTTTCTCCTAGTGGTCTAAGGTGACATGTGAGTTGAATTATTTGTTTAAGATTGATCCTTGTGCAGATCCATCATCAAGTGGCATTGTTGCTTGAATGAGACAGTCACATACATCACATCATCTACCTGGGCTTAATGTCAGCACAGTGTGTGTGTGTGTGTACCTTTGTGGAGTGGGAGGTAGGGAGGGTTTCATGGAGTTAAGGGGGTTCATCGGATGAATGGTGGGATCATTAGAGAGCCCCCACTGTCCTCAAGCAGGAGCCCTGGGAGAAGGGGAAAAAAAAAAAACACGCACATAAACAGACAAACTCTCACAGCTCATTTGCTGCACAGAAACCATTTATCATCACTATAGCCCACACTGTGTGCACAAAAGACATAGCGACCTCCCACTCTGTGCCACTCACTTTAATCTGTGTGTGTGTGGACTGCGCACTTCAAAAACGTTAGCCTATCACTGTCTGCTGCAGCTCTGATACCTCTGGAAACGGGAGGGGGGAAGGGAGGTGCGAGCTAAATTTAGCTTGCTGATTTCAAAAGGAATTTAAGAGAACAGAGATGAGACGAGGCGAGCTCTTCTCTCGCCTCACCAAAGTACAAGCAGTGACTCAGGAGCGTGCGCTGCTCTCCCGCCGCTGACTAAGTGACATGTTCTGGACCTTCTTTAAGTTAATAAAAGTTCAACGTCTTCCGGCGTCATTCCCGGGAACACCCAGGACACACAAAACCACTCTGACTGTTGATCAATAGGTAGCTGATTAATCACGTGTTCAAAGTGTTTTCACTAAATTCACATCATTTCTCTGTTTGAACTTGATGAAACGGATTTTAGTTAAATGTCTGGAAGGATGCTTCGGATCCTGAAGTGGATTTAAAGTAGACACAAGGGGAAAAAAAAGAAAGGAGGCACGCCAGAGGTGTTACACGTTTCCTTTCCTGTGTTGTGAACTTTTAAAGATTACGTGAGAAAATCTGCATTATATATTTCTGCATTGTATGTATGTAAATATATATATATATATATATATATATATATATATATATATATATATATATATATATATATATATATATATATATGTGTGTGATTGACAATCAAGCAGCAAACATTTGCTCTATCTAGATTTTTGACAGTAAACTGATCATCTTCAGATTTTCTGACTCAGACAAAACAAGAAGTTTCATGATGTTAGCTTAACATACAACTATAAATCTTCACTATATCCCCAGTGACCTCATCAATGGCTCTGGTTTACATCAGTCAAAAAACCAGAAACATGCAAGAAAAGATGGGTGATATTATGGAGGCCATTATTGCTGGAGTCTTTAGAATATGAACTTTCTGACAGATGTTCCATATGCATTCTGTATTTGCAAACTTTATGGTGTAGAGCTTGTTTGTAGTAGTCTATGATTTCAGCATTTTGCAGCTTTTTATTCTCCTTTATGTAATTAAAAAAATTCATAAATACATTTCGGGGGGATTTTTGCTTAAATGTGAAGTCATAAATCACGACTTGATGCAATAGATAGAATATGTAATGCATCAGCTTAGTTCTAAGTTCAGCCCAAACAAGTTAAGAATGTATTCATTTCTGTTCACTACCTTAACTTTCTGAGCAAGATTTACATTTCCAGTTCACACTCATATATTGTTTTTTTCTAAGAGTTACATTTATAGAAAAATATTCATCTTATTCCTTGTGTTGCAACTTCCAGCATGGTAATAGAAACTGCAGTAAAGCAGTTTGTTTTTGTGTTGTGACCAACTACATTTCTTCTTTTTGCCGTTTCAATAATCACATTCATATGGGCATGCCTTTTGTCCAAACCAGACTTTAGTCACTGTGATATTGCACACATTGACATTGCAATCATGGCTACGATTCAATATCTGGTGCAAATCGAATTCTTGTCTAAATTATTTTTGTATTTGCCTTAAATTTAGTGGAGATTCAAGCATCAGTAATAATTTTGTGGATGAATTTTGTGTTAATTTCCTCATCTCATGGATACTTGCACAGCTGTTTGAATCACGTCTCTGAAATTTATAGACAACGATAAATAAAAACTCTTATTATGACAGGTTTTTACACTAAGTGGTAAACAACCAATACGGTAAATGCCCACCACTATTTCAGTGCATGCACTTCCCTAATAACGAGTCCAATCCATGAATCAACCAATACAAGAGTCTTCCTCAAGACATGCTGTTCACATTTTGACACCAAAATGACACCTAGCCATCAATCAGCCATACCTGGCCAGTGCTAAGCTTCAAACAGGACTTTCTAGGGAGGAGGTTTCCACAGAGCTTATATGTTAAGTCATCAAACAGCAGCAACAAAGAGATGGTCACATTCTATGCTGATGACAACTTAATTCCAAACAATGTTATGCAGATCCTTAGTGAATGGCACTGAACTCCACACACATTTAAGGAACTCAGAAGCAAGTAGATGCAACGGTTTATGGAGATTATGTAATAACACTGGCAAAGGTAAAATCCCTTGGATCAAATCCATGCCATATGCAGGATGTGTGAAACTGAAAGAAAATCCCTCAAAACAAGAGGAACTTTTTTACACATTTTGACTAAAAAATGGAAGTAAAAACCAGATCTATCTTTAAACCCAAAGTGCATCAAGCTAACAATGCTATTGATTCCTAACTCAGAAAATTCAGTCCAAGTACCAACACAAAAGACCTGAGATCATCGAAAGTAGAGTAGAATCAGGACTTTTGCATCATCCATTGATTGATTCATTATCATATCAAAGCCTTATGAATAGCAATCAAACGCAGTCGCCAAGTGCCTGAAGACTCCTTAGTAATCCCAATTCCAAAGTATTTGTGATTAGTTAAAGTCTGACATTGTGACGGAAGTGGTCTATTCAGGCAACCTGTATACTGTGCCCACTTCACTTCATAGTTTTGAATTTTTGATAAGATCCTGGTCCTGTTCAGAATTCCTCTGTGTCTAAAGTGCTGTACAGCCATAGCTAACTCAAAGATGTGCAAGTTCACACATCTAGACCCGATGATGATGCTGATATATTCTACATCCCTACTTATGGTCTTCATTTAGAGAGGAGAAAGATACACATAGAAAAAAGTCTCATCAACAGCTCACTGAAAAAAGTTTCTCTTTAATCCCCCTTTTTCAAACAGGTGGTAATTATTTTATAATAAAAAGTTTGAAAGTTACTGCAGCTGTACTGTGTAGATGGCTTGCCACAGGAGAAAACACAATATGGACATCTAAAGGAATGATTAAGGTATAAATTAGGTTTTTATAAACCAGCTTATTAAATATTACACCTGCATCTTCAGCTCCATATGTTCCCTCTTTTTCTTGATCCCTGCTCCATGCTGCTCCTCTGCCTTTACCTAACGAGTTCCTTCATCTGACGGTTACCAAGTGGCATGCTAATTCCCCAACATCAGAGCCCTGATATCCTCCAACACCCTCCCTGTTTTTTTTTTCACTGCCATTTTCCTTTTTGTACTTTGCAGATTTGGGTCAGGCATCATGAATCTTGTGTAAAAAGACAGAGAGGGAAAGGGTGCTACTCCTCAGATCACATGATCGCCACTCGCGAATTCCCTCCTATCGAGTACCTTGGAACTTCCATCACAGCTGAGCGGTGAAACCACACAAAGGGAGACGTGTGTGGCTGCATCAGATGTTCAAAGCAAGCGCACAAGGCACAGACTGTACCTGTGGAGGACCCGTTGTGACACTCCTTTCTTTCTCTCTCCCTTTGCCTCCTTTGACCTCGGCGTCTTGACATTTTCTTTACCCTCGACTCTTCCTCTTCACGCCGCTCCTCGCTGTCGGATTCTCTTCTCGTTCTTTCCCTCTCGGCTCTCAGATCTTGCCGTTGCACTGGCAGCTCAATCGCTCAATCAAGCCCTCAAACTGCTCTGCTGCTGCTGGTTTACAAGGACCACATACAGTCAGATGTGCAACAGCAAACGAAGCGGTTACAGTGCCTTTCAAAGGCACTCGTACCACTTAAAGGGTTCCGCGTTTCATTTTACGCTGCAACCACAAACGTCATCCTATTTTTAAAATGAGATTTTATGTCTGAGTGCGAACCCGTGAAGTGGGAGTAAAATGACACATTTACAAAACACATTCCCAGATAAAATCTAAACCGATTACTATCAGATGTCACCTAATTAGTACGAAGGATCCACCTGTGTGTAATTTAACTTAACCAAGATTATGTAATAAAACACTATGCTCTTACAGATCTTTGTTCAATCTATCACCCGAGAATGGAAAGAGTATGACACAACTGCACATGATTGTCAACTGAAGATTAATAGGCCAGGCGAGGAGAGCATTAATCAGAGGGGCAGGCAAGAGGCCCCACTCAGATGGGTTAATGTTTCAACAGGATCACTATTAAGTCATGCACAACGGGGCTGCAACCAACGATTATTTTACTTTTCAATTATTCTATATCGATTATTCTAACAACTGGTTAATCGGATAAAACAATTGGCACTCTGCAGATTTTTCATTTAAATCTTATTTATGCAACATTGGAAATACATTACAAGATGCAAATAAATAATTCAAATCCTCTTTTTTTTATAAGAAAATAAACATTCCATTGACTAAAATGTAATAACAGTACAGGTGTGCGATACTGGATATTTTGGTATCAATCCGATACCAAGTAAATACTGCACCAGTATTGCTGATACCGATTTCGATGCGTTTTATTCAGGTTTGAAATATCCTCACACTTTTGACCTCTAAGTTTTTCAGTTTTTTTCTTTAGAATTTTTTTTAAAAACTAGAACAGAAGTTGGACAAAGTTTATAGGTGTCTGCAAAATACTTTAACAAAATATTTACGTAATACATACAAAAAAATGCATAAACAATTAAAAAAATATATAATTTCAGAACAACAAAATCTTTTTGAGGTAGGGACAAAAAACTACAATTCTAAAAATAAAATAAAAATTCGAGAGAATCTGAAACTAAGGTATCGATCTTACCATGTTAGTAGTATCGATCTGACTCTGATACTAACTTGTTATCAATATTACTGATATGTTGCAGTGATCTGCCCACCTCTAAATAAAAACATTCTTTTTGTGAAAGCTTTATCATTTGTTGCAAAAGATGCATCTGCAGGTAAAAAAATGCTTCTAACATCAAAATGTGAATGGCTCAGATATTTCTGCTTGACTTAACATCAAAACAGTGTATGACTGATTACTTTTTCAATTAACCAAAAAATAACTGAATAGCAAAAGGTCCTTGATAGGAGATTTATTTATACGGAGAATTTGAACCAGGTGAAGCTGATTATCTTCTTTATGCAACACTTGGAAATACATTACAAGATGCAAATAAAAATTGTATGAATCTTTGGTAGAATCAAAGCAATTTTTTGAATCTTAAATGAAAAATGTACACATTTTTTGTATGGTTTTTTGTTTAATTACGGCTTTAATCATATTGCTCTGTCAGCAAATGTATTTTTTTGAGCCCGTGTACTCCAGTTAGCAATTAATCAATTACTAAATGAGTTAATGATTATTTTAATAATTGAGTCATAATGATTAATCTGATATTTTTAAAAAGCTTCATGTGTCTTTTTGTGTGCTGTAAAATTTAAACTTCTGAATTGAACTGAAATCAAAAGTGTTCAAGTTGAAGTAAAGATATGAGTCATTGGTGTGAAAGTCCAAGTCAAGTCCAAGTTTTTTTGTTTTTTTCTCAAATTGAGTAAGGTCTTTAAATTTGTCACTAAAATCTTACTTGATTCTCAGCCTCATGATTCAAGTCCACACCTCTGTCCTTATCAGAGGTGTGGACAAAATACATTTATTATTTATTAAAAAATATAAAATAGCAGAAGTCTGACCAATTAAAGTCTACCTAGGCTTTGGTTTCTTGGTGCTATCACTTCCTAGTATCATCAAATCCATGTTTAGATTTTAGGATCAAATCTAAACTATCATACTGCTAAGCCAGTGGAAATACTAGTGGCATTTCCTTCTTCACAGAAAGAGCTAAACTGTTGTCAGAGGTGCAGAAACCTCCCATGGAAATAGGAACATTTCATCCATTCAAGTAATCAAGTAATCTTGTGTTGCAGTCTTAAACTTGCAAAAGTAAGCTTAAATTAAAAAAGTCACCTACTGCAATACTGTGACAGATCTGCCTAACAGTTATTTTTACATAGTTTTTATACTTTCTAACAGATTTCCCAATTCCAGGAAAGGTGAACAAAAATGCTTACGTTTCCACACCAGAAATGGACGCCTCCCAATGTTTGCTTTGGCTTCACCAAAAGCCACAGATAAAGAGCCAACACTAGAACAACTTACAGAACACAAATACAAAAAAAGCAGCCAAGTTACTTCCCTTACTACCTTTCTCAAAACTGATTTAGTAAAACTCTTTACAATCATATCACTAATCAAGAAGAGTATCAGCTGCATTTCTACTGAATATTAAGAAAGCTCGACTTGCATAGTTTGTGCTAGAAGAGAAGTTGGGAAAATAAAGTTTTTCAATTTTTAAAATGCAAGTTTGAAAAAGAAAATCATCCTTTCCTAGCTGACCTGCTCTGCTTTCGTCTTTTAAAAGCACAAATGAAGAGCCTCTAGTGATTTGAATGGCTAATCTTTTAACATCTTAAAGCACCGGCCAGTCAAAGGCGGATGGCAGCTCATGGTGCTGAAAAGAAGAGAGTTTTTACTTTAGGGCGCTTTTGTCAGTCTAAACAATCTAAACAGAAAGCTATGAAAAAAGGAAGTCTGAAGAATCTCCTGTTTGTTCCAACATACACATTAGGTGTTACAGTTAGCTAAATAAAAAAGGAGATACCAGCAGTGATTAACAACCTTCCACTGTTTAAAGTGCAGTATTTTATTTTGAATTTCATTTATTTGTTTTTAAGCAGCTTGTTAATAGTGTTATAAGTTTAAGCACAATTACTCTGTCAGCTGTCCAAATTCCCCCCATCCCTTCCAAAAAAAAAAGTAGTAATTTAACCATATTTACGTAAATTACTTATAGGTTTTGGATAAAAACTCTTGCCCTTGAAACATCATAAATACCGCCCTAAAGCATCTGTGAATAAAATGAATCAGGACAGAAACTTATGATTATTTCAGTAATCGATTATTCTGGTAATTATTTTGATAATTAATCGATTATTCAGATAAAAAATTAGGCATTCTGCAGATTTTTTGATTGACCACTTAAGCTTTTAGTAATCAATTATTCTGACGATTAATGGATAAAAACCAGCCATCTTCTGCAGACTTTTCAGTTGAACGCTTAAGTTTATTTTATACAATGCTAGAAATACATAAAAAGTGCAAATAAACAACCAATTCAATTTCTTTTTTTTAAATTAAAAAAATTATATTTTGTTGCGTAAAATACATTGGCATAGCATTCCTTTATGTATGCTTGATCATTTCTAGCAAAAAGAATGCATCTGCAGCAAAAAAAAATACTTCTAACGTCAAAGCTCAGCCCTTTCTCCTCGACTCAACATCAATACAGCGTAGGGCGAAGGATCCGTTTAATTTTTTTTCAATTAGTAAATAAACAGCAACAGGAGCTTAATAGGAGATTTTTTTTTACTGAATTTGAACCTGGTGAAGCTAAAACTTTGTCACTTGAGGAAATCTGGGTAGAACACATTTACAGACAAGGAAGGGGTTTTTTTATCGTCACGGGGAAATGTAAACATTTTTTTTTACAATTTTGGCTTAATTACTGCTCTGAGTATGTTGTTCTTTCAGAAAATTGAAATTTTTTGAGTTTGTATAGTCCAGTTAACTAAATTAGTTAATGATTATTTCAATTGTCGATTCATCGCAATTAATATGATTAATCGTTTAAGCCCTAAAATTATTCATGGGATATTTAAGAAATTCTCCTGTTCAGAGGTTAATACATGGATTTGGTGAATAATACAAACACAGAACCTTTACTATACAACTGTCTTTCTTTTGAAACGTTACTTGGACTACACCTTTCCTTCTGTCACTCTGCATTAGAGCTGCATAGGACATAAAAATACTCCCGGCATCAATTTGAGACTTAGTATATCAACACTTTCCTTTGCAAATCTAGATTCCTGTTTTCCACATTTCTGATCCTCTTTTCCAGCAGTTTATGAGGATGCATTAAAAGACGAGTATGAATTTTTGTCAAAACTGACCCAAAGTAACAGAGCCTGGCCTCGTGCCAAGTCAACATGTTTTTGTGCCCATGATACGTCCAGGAAGCCACGGCCAGAGAGGAAAAACAGGCAGTGGCTCCCTCACCTCAGAGACACACTCCTACTCAAAAACAACAAGTCATCCTTGTTCAAATAACAGCTCTGAACCATCTTGTGTCAAATAGAAGTCATTTCTGTGTCCCATTGGCTGGAGGATAAAATTCAGACCACAACCTTATGGTACCTTATGTAAAAAAAAAAAAAAAAAAAACGGCCACTCCAACTTTAATAGCTGCACTACAAAAACGAAATAAAGATGCTGTCGCAGGGTTTATGAGGTTAGCGAAGTTTACTGATGTTGTTAGCATGTATTTACAAGTCACCTTAAAGATTGTTGTATATAAGCAGCACTGTGACCATGATAAGCAGAACTGGTGATCTGTCCAGGGTGTAACCCGGTTCTCCCCTGATACCTGCTTCGACAGACCGTCTGGAGGAGGGACAAAAAAAAGAAGTTTACCTTTTACCCTTTGAAATCTTGGTATAAGCAATGATTCATGTGAATCCATGATTTTAAAAAGAACATCAAATTATAAATTATATAATAACACATTTTTGTATTTTTTTATACTGTTTTGAAAAAGTGAAAACATTTGAAATGTTTGTATACAATAAATATGTGACCTCCCAGTCGAACATTTCCCTTGGCAACCAAGGAGTGCCTCAGAGCTCTTATCTTGAGCCACTACTCTTTATCATTGACCTGATCCCACTTTGTCAAATCCCAACATGTCATTCATGTTCTGAGGGCATACAAACTTACATCCGGACCTAATCACACTTGCTGATCAACTCTTCACATGGTATAAGAGTCTAACTGTTTGTAAGTCTCCCTAACCTTAAAAAAACAGTAAAACACACACTAGACAGTAAGGTTGAAGATGTCCTCTTGGAAATAGATTGCTACTAGATCTGTCCATCTTCCAAAGTCCACAACTTCCATCTTCTGCTTTGAGTCACATTTTCAACCCTTCACAGATTCTGCTCTCTCTCACCTTAGATATGTCTCAAGAATATTGTCATGTCTCACTGATCCTGGGTCACTGCAAAATGGTCTTGTTTTGGTGTTAGGATAACTAAAAAAGCACGAAAAGGGTTCCATATGTAATGCTTATAAAAAGTATTCACTCCCTTGGATGTTTTGCACTATTTGTTGCTTTTATAAATCAATCATGATCAGCAAAATATGACTTCAGTGACAATAAGATTCACAAAGAACTCTTTAATATCAAAGTGAAATCTGATCTCTCCTAAATGACAATGAAGCAAAAACATTAAACATAAAATATGATGCCACCACCTTGCCTCACAGTGCGGATGGTGTGTTTGTGGTGATGTGCAGCGTTTGTTATCCCCCAAACATAGCGTCTTATCTGATGATTGAAAAGCTCCATTTTGGTCTCATGAGACCAAAGAACTTTCTTCCACTTGACCGTGTAGGCATGTTGTCTTCGTGCTGTCATGATAGCCAGGAGTTGTTGATTAACCAATTAATGGATCTTTCAGACACAGGCTTTTCTATATTAAAATTACTTGAGACACAATCGCTGCTCTCAGGTGAGCTTTGTTCCATTCATTGTGAGATGGCCATCACCAATTGCCTGGACCTCTGTCGAATTAGGTCAGTCATGACATTTTTATTTGTCATAATTTTGTAGAAAACAATTTTCACTTTGACATTAAAGAGGTTTTTTGTAATTTTTTTGTCACTTAATAAAGCAAAATTTTGTTGATCATGGTTGATTTGTAAAAGGAATAAAAGAGTAAAACATCCAAGGGGATGAATACTTTTATAGTATAAATACTATAAATATAAATACTTGTCTGATCTCTCCTAAATGACAATGAAGCAAAAACATTAAACATAAAATATGTTGTAAAGTGTTCATGGAAAACACATTACAACTTCATGAAGTTCTCCTTTATGTGATGTGTATCTATGCACATGAATAAAAATATTATTTAGTTCAGTTCAAGTATCCAGTTCCAATAAAATACATATCTGTTGTAAATGTAAAAAATAAATTACTTAAATTCAGTAGTATGCCACTAAGGGTATTAATTATGCATTTACAACCAGAAATTACCTCAACAACTAAATCAGTACAACAAACACAAGGCTTCACCTGTGGACTGTGAGTTAGCTAGCTTTGTGTTTGTTGTCAGCACTGAAATGACTCAAGCTAACTATGTGGAAAACGATGCCACCACCAGATCAGTGGCAGCATCATGGTGTGGGGATGCTTCTCTCCAGCAGGGACAATCGAGTCTAAAAAGTAAGAAAAAGTACAGAGTCATTGTGGAAGAAAATATGTCAATAGCTGAAGAAGACTAGAGATTGGGCGAAATTGATGTCTGCATGCACCAGCTGTCAAATCTGACTATGCTTGGGTCAATTTGCAAAAGAATAGTTCAAGTAAAAATTGAGTTCTTTAAATGTGAAAACAAGTAGAGACACCCCCCCAAAGATTTGTCACTGTCATTGCAGCAAAAAGTGTTTCTTTTTTTGTTTGTCTTTTTGTTGCTTCGCAGATTGAATCAGAAGGATGAATACATGTCCACTCCACACTTTTCAGATATTTATTTGTATTCAGAATCATATGCTGGCTTATGCAAAACCTATCCAAACAAAGCATGAGATTGTAATGTGGCAAAATGTGAGAAAGTTACAAGGACGCAAATACTTTTGCAAGGAAGATTGTTATATAAATGCATCACAGTAAAGGTCAGCCAACAAATGAAACACAGCACTGATTTTTTCCCTCCAAATATCTCTTCTCTCAACTGAGCTATATATATATATATATATATATATATATATATATATATATATATATATATATATATATATAATAGACATTGTCTCCCGTTTACAGCGTGTTTTGTTTTCTCTGCAGCTGCCTTCTCCCAAAATAACCCAATCATTCCACAGCAGGTAATTCTTCCCAAACAGGTTTAATGATCTAATACGGCTGTAATATTAATGTGACACACATTACTGCTCATTATCTCAGCGCCAGACGTTTTCAATAAGATGCATCCCTTTCTGCAAACATGAACACCCCGATTTGTAAACGCATCTTGAAGAGTGTCACAGGAAAAACATGCAGCAGAGCAGAACAAAGCATTTCAGCAGTGTGCAGCACAGAGTGGATGAGACCAGCCTCTCTCTGTCTGTGTCCGCGTGTGTTCTGTGCGCGCGTGTTCCCCTCCGTCACTAAAACAGAGAATAGCAGCTGTTTTGTTTCAACCTTACCTTATCGGGCTGCTCGGGGGATAAAGCGCAGACGCTCCGGGTGATGAAGCTCCGCCGTTTGAAAAAAATAAAAAATACCCAAGCTCAAACGTGAAGAAATAGGCGCAGGTAGTGCCGTTTTGAAGGAAATGGAAGAAGGCGCTGCGCTGGCAGCCTCTCGTCGTTTTAAGTTTGGGTTATGTGTCGCTGTGTTAAGTGCCAGCAGAGGACTGGAGTAGGAGAGCTGTCTGTGGAGGAGCTTTAACACGCTGCTGGCTGAGCCGCTGGCTGCCACCCTGAGCTAACTGAGAGCTACTTAACTCACACCGTTAACTTTGTGTAACACCGTGGAACGCTCCTTTGTGCGGCGTCACTAAGCGCGAGCGACATTGTAACGAACGCTAGCAAACCGAACACCTTAACACGCTGCCTGTTCACTGCCCCGGAGCTTACCGTGGGTTTGCTTCAGCTGGCAGACAATGAAGCTGCTTTATAGTATACAGTTATGTTAGCTTAGCTAAACGGAGATAAAGCTAGTGGTGCGTTCAATGACCTTTGAGAACTCGTATTTTTGTCAACTGACAATAAAATATAAATATTAAAACACAAGGATACAGTTGCATCTCTGTGTTAATGTATTTCAGTAATTGAAATGAATAAGTGAAAATCATATGCAGGTATATTATGCGTATATTGTGATGATTTTGAAGATAATTAAACATGAAAATTATTTCTCACAAATTAAAATATTGCATTTGGCCAAAAAAAAAAAAAGATTTGGGGGGCTTCTTAAAAGTTTATGTACTGTACTGTACACGTTTCATTCAATATTACTTGGCCCTGGCTCCTTTTGCATAAATTACTCCACCAGACAATGTAAATAATATCACATTTTATTTGCATAGCGCTTTTCTTTTCATCGACACTTTACAAGAATCAAGTAAAATTGCAAACATAACACTAGTACATCAAACAAAATCATAAAAGGTGAACACACCTCGTTAAAAAATAGTCATACATTAAAAACCTCTTCTGAAAAGTTGTGTTTTTAGATGTGAAGAATAATCAGTCCGTGTCTGCTGAGGTATCATGGAAGCCCATGTTACTTTCAGCTCAGCAGAATTGTCGACTCTTATGTTCCTCTGGAAGCTCCTGTAATAATTCCTTACTCCTTCAACTGCTTGTTTTTTTCAACTGCATATTACTTATTTCAGGAGGGTAGGGTGCAATGTTTTTTTACGAACTGTTTGTATAAAGTCAACTTTTTTTTTTTTTTTTTTACTCCGAACCATACTTTCAGGCGTGGGAGGGGACGGGAAAGGGAGATGTCCGAGGGTCATTAAACGCAGCATTATCTCTTCGCGTCGCAGTCAGGTTACAGAAAGAAGGAGATGCTTGAGGACCGATGTGACCGCTGTAGCTCAGCGGTACAAATGCTTCTGGTCTCTTTAAACTGCACTCTTCACGTTTACAAATGTGCAGCTACCATCGCGATATTTTTGTGGCACTTCCTTTTTTTTTTCCAATTAAAAAAAAATTAAATATGTATTACATATTTACATACAAAAAACCAAGAATAATCCAGATCTTTAATCCTAATTTTCCCCACACAGGTTGTTGGAATTAGTGCTTGCTTTCGCAGGTCATAACCTGGCAGCTCAGTGTGCCTTTCCTCATTGCTCAATAATATATTCATGAGCTCACAGGGCTAATGTCTCCCACAGAGAAAAGGATGTTTCCCCTCCCTCCTCCTGAAGCCTACTGAGTGAATGACTGCAGATTAGAGCAGATCATTTTCGAGAAAAAGCAAAAGAAAAAAACGGAAGAGGAGGAGGAGCATGACGTCACCTGCAGATGATCACCATGTATGGAGGCCAGGGGGGAGGAGGAGTGGATGGCATGGATCATGCAGCATGGCCCTGTGATTTCCCTTTACCTGCGACACACATGAGACAGAAGTACACACTCTCTGACAGGAGGCAGCGTCCCTTAAAGCCAGCGTGGGCCCAGGAGCCAGGAGGCCGGAGCCGGGGCCAGAGAAGGAGCTCGGGCCGGGACTGGGGCCGGGGCCAGTGCCGGGGCCCAGACCAGAGCCAGGGCCTGAGTTATTAGATTCGTCTGCAGTATCTTGCCACAGGGCAGTGCAGCGTGGCGAATAAACAGTCCAACCTGCCTGTGTTTTTCAGACCTCTGTTGCCCTGGAAACAGGTTCCCGAGATTTCCCATTTCTTCATTTTTTTTCTTCTTCTCTATCCATCTCTCCCCCTCCTCCACACCACCGCCACCTCTACACTCCACGCGCTGCAGCTGTCTCGCTGCTTCCTCCCCCAACGACCTGCCGCATTCTACAATCACGTACAATTCCAATCTGCTGCAGTGTTTTCACAATGTCACAGGACCAGAGGCGACACGGCCACGCAGGAGCAGCGGCCGAGGAGCGCCGACCCCTTCGCTCACGGATCCGATCAGAGTCTGAGTGCCGGCAATCACTACTGCAGCAGCCTGACTTCCACAGGCAGAGAAAGGAGCAGGGAGGAAGGGAGGAGGGCTGGAGAGACAAACAGGGAAAACAAAGCAGGTTCAGATTGGTTTCTGGTGTTGATGGCGGCGCAGATGCAAAATGCTCCTCTGAAATGAATCATGCAGATGGGTGTAAACAGTGAGGTGAAAAGTATTTGCCTCCTGAGTGAATGACTGCACTCAGGAGACAGTCATTCTCCTTTTGGAGATGTCACCTCAATCAAATGTTCAGAACATAAATAGATAAACCTGAGTGAAATCTAAATAGTTCTCAAATGATTGTTTTCGGTTATCAGCGAAAAGACAACTTTCCAAACCAACCTGGTTGTATGTGGAAAAGTAATTGACAACCTAAAAACTGGCAACAATACTCCAATTAAAATAACAGACATCGAGTTTGTTATTGTTCAAGTTCTCCCACTTACTTTTTTTTTTTCAACCTTGTTCTCTCATGACGATTGTATGTTCCATACACAAAAAAAAAACAGAGTTAAGTACGCATTAAATCTGACTTAAAACAAAAGTTCTGACATTAACTTTATATCATTATTCTAACAGTTATGTTCACGTTGTCCTCAGGGTCAGCCATCTAATCAGAGTCAATATTCATGACGATCGAGCAACAGCATGACTACGGTCAAAGACAATTGTTATTGTTCAAGTTCTCCCACTTAGACTTTATTATATTTTTTTTTACGTTGTCCTCGGGTCAAATGACCAGGACTCGAAGGCAAGCAACAACTTCGGACACCAAACGCAGTTTAACAGATTTATTGAACAATTAAGTGCAATAGAGAGAAGATGGAGAGTTGTAGATCAGCGGCAGCAGGGAGGAACCGGGCCAGAGGAGGAACTGAGAAATAGGTGAGCGGTTAGACAGAGGAATAATGACAGGAAGGATGGTGTGACCTGGTGAAGGCTTACAGTTTGAGGGTTCAGATGAGCAGAGGAGGGTACAGCAGTTGGGGCAGTGAGGGGGTTTCCAGGTGGAGGAGTTCCAGCAGGTAACTGAGGGCGGACAGGCAAGGAATCCGGGGGCAAGGCCTAGCAGAACAGCAAGGGTCAGGTAGTCCAGGTGGATATGAATATCAGAGAGTGGTCAGAGATGGTTCTAGGAGGAAGAAAGAGATAGGAGAGGCGCCAGGAACAAGTTAAACACTTTAGACACAGCACTGAGAGCTAGAGTGTACCACTGTAGAAGCAGAACCATCTGGCATCTTCTTCCAGGAAGCCGCTCCTATTTAAGGCCCTTGCTGATTGGAGATGATGAGCACCAGCTGGATCCCATCAGCCTGCCACCCTGAAAATGTAGAGAAAACCCAACAGTGTCACTGTTTTTAAATTGTTTTATACTGTTTGACACTTGTGCATATGTATTAATTAATTTTATTTTGTAACCAGGTTGCTGTGTATTGCAGACTTCTGCCCAGGTCCCTCTTGAAAATGAGATCTGGATCTCAACGGGGTTTACCTGGTTAAATAAAGGAAATAAAAAAATAAAAAGCAGCCCCAGATCATCATACTTTCTCTACATTACCATCAAAGTCAAGCTTATTTGTGTTAGCATATTTCAGCAACAGACAGTTCAAAATGCTCTACGCCATAAAAACATTAAAACCATTTACAAGACAAGCAATAAACATTACATTTTGTTAAATGGCATCATCAAAATTACCCAGCAAATATACGCCAGATATTTCCAATTCAAATGTCAAAAATACTTTGATCCAAAAGGGAAATTAAGTAACTCACATTAATTCAATGTCTTTAAACAGATATTGTAGATGTTGATAGTCAATGTTCCAGTGATTATTAATCCAAGACAACTCTAAGCTAATGGGGTTTTAGCATTTATTTAAAGGAATTCAGTGTTTCAGCATCTTTGCAGTTTTCTGGAACTTTGTTCCAGATTTGGGACACATAGAAGCTGGAAGCTGCTTCTCTGTGTTTGGTTCTGGTTCTGGGAATGCAGAGCAAAACCAGAAGACCTGAGTGGTCTGGAGGGTTCCTAATATGGTTCTTATATAAGGTACTTGCATTTGGACTTAATAGTGTGTGCTGCTTCAGTTCATTGAGCCTGCTGTCTGACCCAAGGTCACTTGAGCTGCTGGCCAAACATTCTCCTTAAGGATTTTGTTGGTAGTGAGCAGAATTTATAGTCCATCAGTTATGGTCCTGAAGAAGCAAAGCAGCCCCAGACCATCATACTCTCACCATTTATTATTTTTGGAATGGTATTAGATTTTAGCTCATGCCTAACATGAGTTCTACTTTCATCTTGTCAGTATACAGAATATTCCCCCTAAACTCTTTGGGACCACCAAGGTGTTTTCGGTCAACTTGACGCCCGTCTTTGTGTTCTTCCTGGTCAGCAGTGGCTTTGACCTTAAAATTCTAGGAAAATTCATAGAAAAAACTTTTGTCGAGTCTTTTTCTTGTTGTTCATTTACTGACCTTGAACCAGGCCAGCGTTGTTTTGGCTGTTCTTGGTTTTCTTTTAGTCTCTTCAGTGAATTGTTGATGTACTCCTCCTGGAGTGACTCCAGTAGGCAGAGCACCGCTTTCTCTAGATAAGTGGTTCACTGTGGTTCACTGCAGGCCAGGGCTGCAACTATAGATCATTTTTAGTAATCGATTAATCTGATGATTAGTTGGATTAAAAAAAAAAATTGGCACATTCGCAGATTTTTCAATAAACCACTTATCCTTATTTTACCAAAATATTGGAAACACGTTTAAATAATAAAGAAATAATTTAACTCCTTTTTCTGCAATTTATAACATTAACATTTTGTTGCATATAATGCAACTACAGTAGTAATTTAGTGAATGCCTGATCACTCAAATTGTACAGTCTTGGTTTATCTACAACTCTGACTATGTTGTTCTTTGTGTAAATGACATTGGGTCTTTTTGTTTCGATTACCAAAGTAGTTGACGATTGTTTTAATAATCGAATCATCATGATTAATCTAAATAATTGTTTCAGAGCAACTGCAGACAAATATGTGTCACTTTTTTCCTCATCTGTTTTTGAATTTCTTTTGATAGTCTATGTTACGTTTTGAGATCTTTAGCCTACTTCGTGTTGTCAGGCAGGTTCTGTTTACGTAATTTTTTTTTACTCTTTAATGGCTTTAATTAGGCCTGTATGAAAATATAACTCACTTGTCTTAAAATTGTAGTTAATCACTTTTCATTAATGATTTAATTAGAGGGGCAGGCATATTTTCACACAGACCCATGTTGGATCAGATGTCTATATTTCCCCCTAATAATAAAGAAAATAATCTTTAAAAAACTTTTTGGTATTTAGACAGATTATCTTTGTTGATATTTAAATTTGTTTGGTAATACAAACTGTTTAAGTGGGCCAAAAAACAAAACCCTGAAGAAATCTGTTTTTTTTCCCCCACAGCACTATATTTCATAATTGTCTTTTCCTGAACAGTCGAAACAAAAAAAAAAACTGCCACATGGAAGAGGAGTGAGGAGAACTTAGCATGTTGCCCGTCTCTTCTTACTTTCAGTCCTTTTTAAGTCATCCTTGTGTTTCTGCAGTGTTATGTGTGCATTCCTTTGTAGTGACTTCTCTTTGGCAGCAAGCAGAACATTCCAGGGAAATGGCTGACCTAGAATAACACTTACACACAAACACACACGCACACACACACACACACACACACACACACACACACACACACACACACACACACACACACACACACACACACACACACACACAGGGAGAGAGAGAGAGAGAGAGAGAGAGTCGGGATGACTGAGGCAGTGAGGTCCTCCGCCCTCTCGCTGGCCGGGCTCCCTGAAACCGCTGTTTACCGTTCATGTGGAAAAACATGGCCACGCCGCGCTGTGTGGATGCAGCTGGGGCAGAACCTCACATGACTGTTATCACAAGAACACATGACGGCGTTCGCCCTCCAGCTCCGCCGTGACTCCGCTGCCATGTCCTCCGGCCCTGCAGGACCTTCTCAGGCGGGATAAGCAGGCATTTTCCGTGATGCAAGCCTGGACCCGGATGTCCCGGAAAATAAGGTTTTTTTAAAAAACAGAAACGTAAAGTTTTGTGATCATGAAGATTTTTTTTTTTTTTTTTTTTTAAGAATCAAAAGAAAAGCTTACATTGCCTTGCAAAAGTATTCACACCCACCATTTTGTCATTGCGCAATGCATTTTGTTGCATTTTTTTTGGAACAGGTCCACACATCCAGGGCGTTCTCCCCATGTTTATGTGGGTTCTTCCTGGGTACTCCCTCACACAGTCCAAAAACACACGACTGTTGCTGAAAATGTCCCTTTTAGTGAGTGAGTGTGTATGAGTGAGTGTGTACAAGAATGATTGATGTGTGTCTCTATATGTTGCCTGGCCATCTGTCCAGGGTAAAGTGTACCCTACCTATCCAATGGCTGCTGGAACTGGCACCCCTGTAATTGGGCAGTTGGTATATATGGATAACAGGTATAAATGGGTGCAATGACCAATACAAAGTATAGTT
Organism: Poecilia reticulata; assembly: GCF_904066995.2. NCBI lineage: Eukaryota > Metazoa > Chordata > Actinopteri > Cyprinodontiformes > Poeciliidae > Poecilia > Poecilia reticulata. The sequence goes on from NC_088841.1 coordinate 3,372,778, forward strand.
GAAGGATAATGTTATGTTTTTTTTTTTTTTTTTTTTTTTACTAATTTAAATCTGAAAAGTGTGGCATGATTGTAAAGTTGTACATAACTGAAAAGTACCCCATCAGCTTTTACATGACTCTCCTAAACAATACCTCTTAAGATAACTGATCCAGCCAATGAAGGCTTCTCCTCACATCTCTTTACTCGGCTCCATTCACACCACCTGTGTGACCCTCCACTCACACAGGTGGTGTGAACACTAAGCTGTTCACCAACAGGGGGCCCTCTACTGCACTGCAGTTCTCACACAAATCGGATACATTTTTATTTTATTCCCTATTTTTTCTTGTCTTCTTTTATTGTTAAAAATTGTTAGCATTGGGACGATATTTGTATGTGGGTCAGAAATGTAAGTCTTTTTTTATCGCTGAATAGGAAAAATATTCTTCACCAAACTGCAGAGGAGCAAAAAAAAGCTAATTAAAACTGTCAACATCAGGAAAAATCATAAATTTATGTTGGTTATTTTTGGAGAGCAAAGTGAGTCATGTTGGAGACTTGGATACTTTCCATCCTTTATTCAGGCAATATTACCAGAAACCAAAAAATATATTTAATAGAAAAATGTAATTTTTTTTCAAAAGGTGAAATTCTTTCCAAAAGTTAGAATAGGTGATGATAACAATTTAGTTAGAACAATATTCAGACTTTTCTTCCCAGTTAGTAGTGGGTAAAGCAAGCAGAATACATCTTTAAGATTTTTCTTACTGTACATCTTAATAATCAAGTAATAAAGAAATTGATCTTTGTAAAAAAAAAAAAAAAGTTGGAAAAGTTTTTAAAGGCTCCTATCTGAAATAACACTGTGGATGTATTACAACATCTCTTAACTTTGACTTAGTTCATTAAATGTGGAGTACCACCGGGACATATCTTAGAATCCCCTCTGTTTGAGGTAAGCAAACATCCTCTAGGTTCCATCTTCTGCAGCCTAGCTTAGGAAATTTCAAATGAAATAAAAATAGCAATAAAAATCTCAAGCCATTTAATCCAGGCGACTCCACACCAGACAGGACTTTCTTAAAAGTCCTTCAGGAAGTGGAATATTAACTGGTAAATTGTCTCTGGGCAAAGTGGTTTGAAGTGCAGCAGATTGCTCCTGAAGATGTTTGTGCAGATTTATGAACCTAATGCACAAGAAGTAAACTACAAACACACAATACATGGAGCTCTAGATTAATGCAATGTTTACAGAACAATCCGGTGAAGCAAGAGCTTCTCACTGGTCCTCTTGCACTGGAATATTTGCCTTCCATATTTAGATCCTTAGTTTCCAGTAAATACAGAACATTTTTGAAATAGTAACCTTTTGCTTGTAAAGCTTTACACAGGTTTTCTTCCATCTTTTAATATTGTACCATGAGACTTTGATTTGTAAACAACATGTCTTCACATATTTCTTTGACTGAGGAATGTCAACATAGTTATTGCACATTTTGTGCTGGTATTCAGAAATTGAAAATTGTATCTCTCTGAATCCCACAACATTATGCAAATTTATTTTATGCTTCAGATGTATATTAAAAATAATGTATGTATAGATCTATTTTTTACTCAAACGTTGTCTATCATATTAATAACATTTTAGGTAAAAAATGAATTAAAGTAACTGAATGTCAAAGTGTGAAAATGTGAGTGCATAAGATTCAGTTTAAATTAAAAGCTTATCTCTAATTAATATAAAGGCGATCTTGTGAAAAACCTGGCGTTAACTTACATATTCTGGCTCACTACTGCCATCCTCTGTTGAAAAGCAAACCCAGTGAAATCTTTATGTTGTGTCTAAAAGAGCATATTAACTGCATATGGGTGTTTTCATTGTTTTTTGTTATTTACTCTATGATTATGATTAATTACGAGGAGATTATGTCCAGTTCTTGAACAGACACAAACTAACTGACTGCTAATGTATTTCACATCTCATAATCCATGGTGTACCATGCTTGTTTCAAGGATTATTCTGGTCTAACTCTACACTAAATTCATCTAGTATGTTGTTTGTTATTTTATTAGTACATTCAGTGACTTCTCATCCATTTCTCTGGGCAGTTTTTATAAGATGGAGGTCAAAATTGAAAGAGTTTGACAAAAATGTTCTTATAAGTCATCTCCGCATTTTCACTCATTTGCCTTGATATTACATTCTTAGTATTTTTAGTTAGATATGATGTTATCCCACCCTTTGCAGCTATAACAGAAAACGCCCGGGAGAATTTTTCACAAGTGTTAGGAATATAATTCTGTAATTCTTTTAACATTATTCCAAGACAGCATTTATGGAGTCAGATACGGATGTTTAAACGAAGGTCAGTCTCGCATTAAATGTAAATTCTGCCACCACAAACTTGCTAATCCAACGTCTTTAGTGATTTAACATGTCAAAGCGAAGCGAAGAAAACTTTTTAATATTAGTTTTCTTAGGCGTGAGTCTTGTTCACACACTGGAACTGGACTGAATTATATAACAAGATCATTTCTAGAGATGTGAGGTTTAACATTCTTAGTTTTCATCATCCGATAAAAAAGCATTTAAAAAACCCGATTTATTAAGTCTCGGAAACATTCCAGTACTCTCCACATATGCAATTAATACAGTCTTTAGTGTTGGTGGTTTAAATCAGACAATCAGATTTCAACATGACCAACACCAAAGCGTCTTTCGAGGTTGTGCGCAGCCGCAGTTGGTTTCAGTTCACTTTCGTTTTCGATTCTAATCTAAAGTAAACTGAACTGTGTTCCTCCAGTCCTGGGGGCGTTCACATCGAGGAAAACAACTCTATTACACAGAATTACACGACATCCGAATAAACCCAACGCAGTCTTTGACTAAAGGTGAGTTTTATAGCAGAATGTTTGCTAAATTAAACTACCGACGGCTACATGTAGGCACGCGCCTGTCTTTCGGAGTTTTGATTGAGGTCAATGTTTGGTTCGGAAAAATAACCTCGACCTTAAAGCTAAGGAAGTCAAATTACACTGGACTGCTTCATCAGTTCACCTCCAGACTAATGATTCCCGTCACTGAGATGCTTGCGCTTCATGACTTGTGTTTTCTGTAATTATCCACGTGTATAGACTTTCAGTTTCATTATTGCTTCTTTGGGAAATTTCTTTATTGTTTACTTTATTTCTAGTCTTAGTTTATCGCCTAGATTAGTTTAGTTTGTTTGTATCTCATTTTGTGTTTCTTAAGATGTTGGCGTTCTTAGTTCATGTTCTGTTTTAATTATTTAGTTTTTGTTCAGTCACTTAGATTTTACTTATTAAGCTTTTAGTTCCTTTGATTTGTTCCTTTAGTTTTATAGTTTTTCCTTCTTCCCTCTGATGGTCATAATGCTCCTTTTCCCTGTTTTTTCCCCCATTTCCTCTTCTCTAGCTGTCCCCACTCGCCTGTAATTAGCTCTTCTGATTCCTTCTTCTCTCCCACAGCTCCCTCAGTACTTAAGATCCTCTCTCCAGTTTTTGCTGGATTTTTTTCTATGCTCTGTTGGTCTGTTGCTGGGTGCATGCTTATGCTTTACTTATATCTTCAGATAATCTTGAACAATTATTTCAAAATTGTTCAAAATTGTTTAAATGTAACCCTGAAATGTACAGTTTTAATAAACAAAAAAGGTAAAAAAAATAAAATAAAAAAAACTAACTAACAAAAAACAAAATTTTTCTACCAGCTATGATACAAATTAAGTCTTTGGATAACTCCACAAAAATATTCTAGGAACACAAAATGGAATAATTTTACTCCTTTGCTCACAATTGTTGATTCTGATTCAGAATATTCTATACATATTGAATACTGGACATTCTATTAGATATATTGTTTATTGATATTAATCACGTCAGATTTTGTGGATAGATGTCTTAAAAAGATTTTATTGATACTTATTACAAAGAGATTTGTTTGTCAGTTAAAACAGCATCAGTGAAGGTGACAGACTCCTAAAGTTTTTGTTTCAGAAAACAGACCTCAGATCAAGAAACAACATAGGACTGAACTCCTTCCTTCCTGTTTCTAGTCTGAAAACTTCATATTTTATGCACTGACACTGGCAACAATCATGTTAATAGACACTATATGTGCTAACAGCTTCAATAAGAGACTTATTATAAACAAAGTTAAAATAAACAGCTTGCTCCTGTTATCACTGTTATTAGTACATGTTGGTTTTTGAGAAATATCTGACTGGGAATATCTTGGGATTAACCAGAGAACATAAAACTCCTGATCACTTTCTCTTGTTTCCTGCAGACATGGAAAATAAAAACCACCACAATGACAGCTCCCAGGTCAAAGAATGCATCCAAATGTTTGATCCTCTGCACAGTGAAAAGGAGAAGCCCAAAAGTGAAAACCAGCAGAACGGCAAGGATGGCTCAACCCAGGCCAGCTCCTCTAATCCATCCACATCTGGACACAGCTGCAATCAGAACACAAGAAAGGCAAGCAAACACGATGGAGACAGCTGCAATGAGGACGCAAAAAAGACAAGCAAACGCGATGGAGACAGCTGCAACGAGAACACAAGAAAGGCAAGCAAACACGATGGAGACAGCTGCAATGAGGACGCAAAAAAGACAAGCAAACGCGATGGAGACAGCTGCAACGAGGATGGAAGTAAGACAGCCAAACACATGCCTGTGGGGACGGCGCATGGTGAGGAGCGCAGTGAAGTCGGCTTGTCGTGCTGCCAGCTGGATGAACTGAAGACGCTTCCACAGTGTGACATCAAACTGGGAAAACTGACCTTCTCAAAGTCTCACACCGTCCTCATAGATGTGAGTTGTTTCCGCCTTTTTCTCTGTCTTTTTGTTGTGAACAAGGAATAAGTAGGACATCTTCATTTACAAGCATCACCTGTTGGAAAAAAATATATATACATATCCAAAGTAGGGGGGCGACTATTGATTATTCTGTTGATTATTCTGACGATTCATTGGGAAACATTGGGTTACATTCTGCAGATTTTTCATCTAAGCCTTTTTTTATACAATATTAGAAATACATTAATAAAATGTTAATAAATAAACACAATAATGTTTTTAAATGAACTAAAATGCAAGAAAATCTGATGATACATTTTTAGATTAATCATTAATTGGATAGCAAAAGCTGCTTGTTAGATTTTTGTCACAGAATTTGAACAAAGTGAAGGTAAACCTGTGCTGCTCCAGGAGTTCTGGGTACCACATATTTACAAAGAAGTTTTTTTTTCATAAATGGAAAATGCAAAGTTTTTGGCTCATGTAGTTTTGGCTTAATTACTGCTTTGATGGTGTTGTTCTTTCATCAGTTAGCCTTTCAGTGGGTCTGTATGGTCCAGTAAATGATTAATTTATTACTAAATTAGTTGGCGATTACTTTGGTAATCGATTCAGTATGATTCATTTGATTTATCATTTCAACTGTAATCCAAAGTAATATAGTTATATTTTATTTTTAAAAAATTCTTCATAAAAACACACAAATTCCAGATGTAGTGATTTTGGGTTGGAGACCATAACTGACTGGGAATAGCTTAAATTGCAAATACTTGAGACCCCATATGAACATAATTTCCTATTCTAATAGTCTGTGATGGACCGAGCAGTAAAGGAACAGCCAGGCACCAGTTCCATCCATCCATCCATTTTCTTGCACCCTTTTTCCCTCAGTGGGGTCGGGAGGGGTGCTGGTGCCCATCTCCAGCCAACGTTTCAGGCGAGAGGCGGGGTCACCCTGGACAGGTCGCCAGTCTGTCGCAGGGCAACACAGAGACACACAACCATACACACACACACTCACACCTAGGGGCAATTTGGAGAGGCCAATTAACCTGACAGTCATGTTTTTGGACTGTGGGAGGAAACCGGAGTACCCGGAGAAAACCCACGCATGCACAGGGAGAACATGCAAACTCCATGCAGAAAGACCCAGGCACCAGTTTTTAAGTCAAAAGTAATTGTTTTTTATTTAACCCAAACAACACTTGGGTAAATAATAGAAAAAAAGACAAAAAAATAGGCCCATAAAAGAGGTCAAAGTAACAAACATCAACTCATAATAACTCAAATAAACAGGTGTAACTAACAGACAAAAAGGGGAAACTTTAATACTGGCTGATCAGGCCACATACAAAACACCAAGGGGAAAATACACAAAAACCTAACTGAAACTAACAGAAAAATCCCATACCCCCCCCCCCTCTGGATGATGAGTAGTGGTATGAACCAATTTGCAGTCTCAGCTGGCTTGCTCCACCTCATCTCCACCTCTCTGCTCTCCTAAAGGATTGGAGCAGCCAGCACTAAGGAAACTCAAAAAAAATCAAAGGTTAAATCAAGCAAAACACAACAATGTAGACTAAAATGTGCGCACTTATTCTAGAATACAATGCAATGTGTTGCCTTCTAAACAAAACCAGTTATTCTATAATTTGAATCCTAGACTAAAAGAAACCCAAATATAAGTGAGGTGAACCCATTTGTAGTGAGTGAATGTGAACTCGTTGCGTGTGGTGAAAGTGAATGTTACCACATTTGTGTGGCTGTAACTGCAGCCTAAATACCAGACATAACTTAATATGCAGTAATGTTGTTGAAACCGTCTCAGCACTAATTTGGAGTTATGTTTCCCAGAAAAATCCCAGAATAATGAACTGAGTAGTAGTGGCTAGGATCCACCTTACATGACATCTCGATCAATAATTAAGCCATTTAAAAGCATTCATTAAATGCTTTTTGAAGCCTAACCTTCAATAGAGGTTAGGCTTATTGCGTAATAATAAAATCATGTTCCAGACAAAATCATTTCTATTCTCATGTTTGCTTTTCAGGTGAATTCCTTCAGGTGCGGGGCGATTGTTCCTCAGGACGGGCGAGACCTGTGGCTCAGTAGCTTTGTTAAGATGCCGTGTTCACCATCGAGCATCTCACCGAAACCAGACACACAGTTTGGTGCCATTACATTCAAGGTGAAGAATTAATGAAATCACATTTAAACAGTTTCATAAGGTCATCCAGACTTTGTACTTCTAGTGTTTCAGAGTAAAGACAATGTTTTATGACCTTCTGTGTAAGAGACGTTTTGCTCTGCAGCAGAGCTTCTTCTCCAAATAAGGAATGTTTGCTGACACTGGGGAAAGAACAAAAATTCTAACACATAAAAGAAAGGTATAGCAGGTAAAAAGTCAAATCAAAGATCCCAGAAATCAGTCTCTTTAAACAATCTGACTTTTCTTTCTTTACTGATCTTTGTTAAACTGATCTTTGCACTTATAGCGTCTTGACTTAAACAGATAGTTTAAAGCAGTTCCTGAAAATAAACGGTGAAGGTTCTAATGTAATGTGGAATTTAATGAAAAACACCCTCATGTTTATGTCTGCATGTAGACCTCAAAGGGACGGTACCCATTTTGTACTTCTTTCATTTACTCACTTTGTCGTTCACAAAACAACCTTTTCACTGACTCTAGTTGTGACAGCAATATCTAGTGCTCTTGGAAAAAGTTTGACTTGAAGGAGTTTAAAGTGGTAGAAATCAGCTTGTATGTTAGCTTGACTCCCAAATGAGAACTTTTCCCTGATTCTCCAAACTGATATTGCTCTGACTGATACTGACAGATACTGACAGCTCATAACTACAACACATAACCCTGCAGCTTCCATGAATTGAACTGTTCTATGAACACAATGTATTCTACTACCTGACTTAGCTTTAAAATAAGAAAAAAGAGGAGCAGGGCTTGAAGGAGCTGGGTTATATTTTGTCCTCAAATTTCTCAACTTTTGGTGAAATAAAGCAGATTTTTTTAATATGTTAAAAATGTAAAAAAGTAAATGATGTTGCAGAGTCATTCGGGCCCAGTGTCGAGGTGGAGCCTGATCTCCGAGCAGCTGCGTGCTCTGGCCAAGAAAAAAGCAGCAAAAGCCGAAGAGGTGCAGGTATGGTTGAACTAGAGACGTCACTAAGAATTGCTTTAATAATCGATTAATGCTGATGATTAATCCATTAATCAGATAAAAACAAATTGACACATTCTACAGATTTTTCATACAAACCTTTTTCAATTCAGTGTTAGAATTATATTAGAAATAATTCACAAATAATTAAATTCTATTTTAAGTAAGAAAATCATAGTTTTATTTCCTGAAATAACAAAGATTTTCTTAAGTTAATTTGAACCAGGTGAGGCTAAAACTGCCACCTGAGGGCTTCTGGGTAAAACGTATTTACAGACAACACTGTGTGTTTCTGTCTTAAATGCAGAAACACACATTCAGATGGATGGATGGATTAGTTGACAATTATTCACTGATGAAATAGTCATTATTAATACTATGATTATACTAACTCTGATGTTTGACTCTGGTTACTTGTCTCCCATCAGAAAGCCATCCTGAGATACAACCCCAGTTATGAACGAGAGTGGTCTTTTGATGCACTTCCCAGATACGTGAAGGTCAGTGGTCACCTCTTAAACTGACCTGATGAGTTTTATGACTGATTAAAGCCTCGGGTGATGAGAAACGTTTCATGCTTTCCTTCTAGAATGATATTGAAAACCTCTATGAGAAGCTGTTTCCAAAGATTGCTGCTTTGGCCTTGACGCTGCCTGATCAAGTCAAGAAGGTACCAGTGGAGGCGTCATTAGGTGACTCATTACCAAACAGACAGGGAAGAGTCAGAGGCCTAGACTGAAACTGTACTGAACTCACAAAAACAAAAGACTTCAGATCTGGATTGGACTCATACTTTAAAGACTTTAGACTTGACTCGGAATCATTTAACGAGGATGAAATTAAGCCTGGAAATGTAGTTAATTGAGTTAATGGTCAATTTTGTCGCTTCAGTTCAGGTCCAGCAATATTAATGTTAAGCCAAGTTAACTGGACCTAAAGCTAAACTGCTCTTTTGTTGCTACGTTGCTATGCAGTAAAACTAATCCGTAATCTGAGATGAAAAAAAATTGGCATGTGGAAAGAACCAAACAAAACAAAAGTAGCTCTTCATGCTAACATTAGCAAAGCGTGATAGATATAAAGGTAAAAATGAAGAAGGATTGTATTACTGCTTGTACATAAAACACACAAAATAAAGCTAATGAGCAACTGTACAAGCATGAGTCCATATGCAGCGTAGGAGTATCCCATTCAGCTGCATTTTCATCTGCTGTGACCCTGTAAGGCAGCCAGACCCACCCTGGTGTTCGCTTGTATGGAAAATAAAAAGTACAGCGACATTCATTTTATGTTTAATGTCATTGTCCAAACGCCATGAGTGTAATAGTTTGTGTCTGTGTGTCCAGGCCATCCCTCTGCTGCAGCGCCACCAACCAGCCTCCATCACTTTGTCCCAGGCTCAGATTTCCTGTCTTCTCGCCAACGCCTTCTACTGCACCTTTCCTCACCGCAACACCACCAGCTCCAAAGCAGAATACCACAACTACCCGTTCATAAACTTCAGCAGGTCAGCAGGCGCAGCGTCGCTGCTGCTCCTTACTGCTGCCCTGTCTTTATTTAACATTCCCACTGATACTTCTGATTCTACTCAGATTGTTTGGAAACTGGTCAGAGCGGAAGAACCAGAAGTTCAAGGCCATCATGCACTACTTTAACGTGATGACAGACGAGAGTGAGTGCAGACCTCGGACCGTGAACGCGTGTTCGCGGGGTACGTACGTCGCAGGAGGTTTGTGACAATCTGCTGATTTCTCTGTAGGAGCTAAACCAGAAGGCCTGGTGACGTTCGAGAGGCGGTGGCTCAGCGACGCAGAAGCTCAAGCCTGGGGAAAGTAATGTCTGATGTTAATTAATACAAAAAACGAAAGCATTCTCACATCAGTGATGCTGTTACACACTTAATTACTTTTGGTAGCATTGATTGAAAAAATTTTATTAAAAAAAACTTAGCTTATAAGTCAGTACTTAGCTTTGATACTTCATAATTTCTGGAAATCATTCTGGAAATCTACCAACTGATGACCATTTGTCGCCATATTATTCTCTTTTGCACAATGTTTTTCTACTGGTGTTCATCTTGTCAAACATCCTGAGAGGATATAAGTTGTGAGTTGACGATATATAAGTGACCTCTGTGACAACAGAGCTGATAAAAGTCCAACAGGTTCGATCGGTTCGTGTCTCCAAGGCAGGAGGAGCAACACGAACCGATTCCAGTCACGAACATCCCGATTCCAGAGGATAATCCAGTAAAACCCCCAACATAGCGGGAATTTAGAATAACCAAACACAGATGACAATGTAGAAGCAATAGTGATAGTTTGTTTACTCACTTTAAGAGATAAAAGACGTAACAAAAAGAAAAGGCGGTGGATGAAAGACGACGGGAGCAGCCGCTCTATTTGCTGCACTATGATTTGGAGGTGAATATGTTTTTTCATAGTTAACATTTTTAACTGAATAAACATAATAATGACCTTTAGATTTAATAATAAACATTTCCACATATCATCTCCGATATCCACCGGACTCTCAGTGGAGCGATATGTCAGCTGTTTGGGATTCCCCTCCGTTCTTACGTCACAGCGCTTTCTGATTGGCTACCTGTCACATTCAACAGGTTGTTCTCGTTCCAAGTCAGGGAAAATCCCCACAGGCTGCGATAAAAAGACCAAGACAAACCAAATTGGGCATATTCAGGATTTAGTGGGAACACCAACATGCAGAAGCCTTATCTGACTGTTCATCCCCCCCTTGTCCCCCCTCCCCGGGCCGCAACAAAATTTCCAAGTCTTGACCGGTCCGCCGTAATAAAAAGGTGGACCACTGATTTAGCACATGCTAGTAGCAGACATGAAGGATCAGCACTTTTACTGTTACAGTTACCATTCGGAAACTAGGTAATCAGTTCTGTTAAATCTAATCTTGGCAACTTTTTCTTTTTCAACCCTAATAAATGTGATATTCAATTGACCTGTTGTGACTCAAATTTTGGGTGTCCGCCCCCCTCTGCTGCTGCTGCTGCATCATTGTGGAAAACCTGGAGTGGCAGAGATATCTGAGGCTTATATGTGTATGTTTACTGGTTTAAAAAAAACTTTGGGGTTGTGGCTTATAGTCCAGTGCGGCTCATAGTTGGGAAAATATGGACTATAATCCTTCCTGGATTTTTTCTGTGAAGAACCCAGAGAGGGTTATTTGGTTATTTATTTATTTCATTAATAGTGTTATTATTTATTTCCTGACTTGTTCTGTGAAGAACCCAGTGAATGTTATTTGATTGTGTTTTCTGGAAAACAATACATTTTTACATTTAGGCACTCCTGCAATCGTCACACTTTTTCTGTTACAAACTGACTCCGGCCCCCCAATTGAGAAGGGAAAGTTATGTGGCCCTCACAGGAAAAGGTTTGGGGACCCCTGCACTAGAGGAAGAAGATATTGAAGCAGCCGTATTGTTTGTGTTTCTGTTACACTTTAGAAACATGGAACCAAACCTGTAGACCTGGTCAGCTCAGGCTGATCCACACTGCTGTGTTTTCTTGTAGGTGCACACACACCCTGCAAAAGCTGCATGTTACATCAGAGGGCCGGATCGAGGGCGAAGGCGCACAGCTGCTTCAGGTGAGAAGGAACCTGCAGCTGAGAGGATCCACAGCTTTTTCAGTTCACAACTGAGGCCTAACTGGATTCTGTGTCTGTGTGTGTGTGGAGGTGGACTTTGCTGCCAGCAGGGTAGGTGGGGGTGTCCTGGACTCCGGCCTGGTTCAGGAAGAGATCCTGTTCCTCATGAACCCGGAGCTAATCGTAGCTCGTCTCTTCACAGAGAAACTTGACAAGAATGAGTGTCTCATCATTACAGGTAGAAAAAACACCTCAGACCAGTTGTTTTGCAACTATAGGTCTAGGTTTGACTATAAATAATAAAATGGTTAATTCAGATCAAAATGACCATGTCGAGGCTCCACATGATTATCAGGAGACGGTAGCCAAATAGTTTTGAGTCTCATTTATTGTTTTATAAATATCTTACATTTAACACCAAACCTCATCAGGTAACCAAACCTGTAGACCTGGTCAGCTCAGGCTGATCCACACTGCTGTGTTTTCTTGTAGGTGCACACACACCCTGCACAAGCTGCATGTTACATATTATAATTTTTTTTATTTTATATATATATATATAATATATATATATATATATATATATATATATATATATATATATATATATATATATATATATATATATATATATATATATATATGAAAGATTAAAACCAACAACCAATAAAAATTATACGAGATCACAGTTCAGTATGAATAATGAATATTTACGGTCACGTTTATTTTGAGAAATTTTGCAATTATGCAGGACTTCCTGCTGGTCTGTCACATGAAGTTGAAACTAAATAAATGAAGGATTTTGCCACATGTTTCAGCTATTTAAATTTTTTTTTTTTTAATCTGTAAAAAAAAAAAAGTACAAATATTGTGTATTATGTGATATGGCACAGATACATATCCAATATACAGGTTAAAGGTTATTAAACGTTTAAGCGTTTTGTTAGATATGTTATGTTTTGAAGCCGCTGCAGGAAATGTACAATAAAACTTGTTCGTACTCGAGGATAAATTTATTGGGTTCTGATTGGTTCTCAACCTTTCAGTTCATTTGCTGTAAACATGCACATTCTCAAGACACCCTTCTAAACGTTAAACCTAAATTCCAAGACGTGTGATCAGACCAGACCGCAGTCGTGTCACATCTCACGTTTTTGCTGTCTGTTCCTCAGGTACGCAGCAGTTCAGCTGTTACTCTGGTTTCAGTGACAGCTTTCAGTGGTTGGGCCCTTATGATGATCACCTTGAAAGGTGAGATGCTTAAAAAAAGTCAAAAAACAAAACTAGAACTTATTCAGTTTGTGCTGGTTTTCTGATTTCTTTGAACGTTTTCTGCAGAGACGAGTGGCGTCGGCTGAAGCGGCAGATTCTGGCCATCGACGCCTGTCACTTCAAACATCCCATAGATCAGTACAACATGGAGAAAGTTAGACGGGAACTGAACAAGGTCAGTCACTGTGTTGACCACAGCACTCTAATATCCCGTTTGGAGCTTTGGGTTGTGGATACATGCTATGCTGGTTTAGTTCACATCTGTTGGATTGAACTTTTCTGTGTTTGTTCGGAAAACTTCAGCACCTTTTTCCTCAGACGTTCCTCAAGGTTGAATTCTCAGTCCTCTCTTTTTTTCATTATACCTTCTCATTTTAGAGTTGATTTGAAGATATCATGGCATCCTTTGTAAGTTTTATGCATAAGATTCAGATTTATTTCTCCCTATTTCCACCCAGACTCCCTTTAACCTCTTAAAGAGCCTTGAGAACATCCTGGTGTGGATGGCCTTGAATTCTCTGATCTTTAATGAAAAGAAAACAGATGGGGTTTTCTTTAGTCCTAACAGATATCCACACACACACACACACACACACACACACACACCCCTATTCTAAACCTATGTTAAACATCAGGTTAGAAATCTCGGCGTAACCATGGATTCTGGTTCAATGTTCAACAAACAGGTCAGCTCTGTGTCAGCGCTCTTGCTTCTGACTTTCTATTTCAGCAGTTTTAGAACTTTGGTTGAACAAGTTGTTTCTTAAACGTGCTTTATAAATAAAAATGAATTTAAATTTGTTCGACTGAATGCAGAGGAGGTTCTGATCACGCAATGCAAAGTGCGTTTCTTGCTGGTTCAACTTAGCTCAAATCTGATCGAATGGACTTTGCCATATTAGTTCAATGTTTTTACATTTCAAGTTTTTTTTTTTTTGCCTGTGTGTGTTTTCCAAGGCTTACTGTGGGTTCAAAGGTCACCATGGTCATGAAGAGCCAGACATCGCCACAGGAAAGTGGGGCTGTGGAGCCTTCAATGGAGACCCAGAACTCAAAGGTAAACTCTGTTACTCTAAAATTGGGTCTGTATTATTATTATTACAATTCCCTGAAAAGATATTCCACCTTTAAGTCCAGAGCTAAAACAGGCAAATATTTTCTTTATTTGGCTGTTTTTTTAAATCTGACACAGAGTGACTGAGTGATGTTGCTATGTGTTGGTTTGCAGCTGTAATCCAGCTGATGGCAGCAGCCAGGGCCTTGCGGGGTTTGGCCTTCTTCACGTTTGGAGACCACCATCTGTGCAGAAGGCTACAGCAAACATACCACCTGCTGGTCACACAGAAAATGACAGTTGGTGAGACATTTCATGACAGAAAGCCGAGTTGAAGTTTTTGCCCAAGTAGCTGTCATCACTATGAATGGTGTGTGTGTTTACTTTGAGACAAAAAGTGGAAAAACTGTTAAGTTTAATTAAAAAAAGAAGTACAAGTTTATCTTAATGACAAATAATAGGGCAACTTAAAAAAATACATTTGGAAGACATCAGTTGAAAACTGGAATAATTAATAAAATAGAATGACTGACCCTTCAGATGACCTTTAAAATCAACATTTGTCTCTATAAAAAAATGTCAGCTTCCCAAAGCTCACCATACGGACATTAAATATATTAAAACTAGTTCAACCTGGGGGTGCTGTGGCGGCGCAGGGGTTAACCACAACCCACATAAGGAGGTCTTAGTCCTTGACGCAGCTGTCGCAGGTTCGATTCCTGGCCGTATGTCTTCCCTCTCTCTCATTACCCACTTTCCTGTCAATTCACTATTATATAAAAGCCAATAGAGCCAAAAAAAACTTAAAAAGGTTGAAATGGAAATATTAAATTTTGATCATTTTTTTTAAAGCACGCCATTCCTAAACGTCAGTAGCAAAACATGCTAATCATTTCAGTTGATATGTCTCATTACAGAAAACAGTAGAAAGTCTGAGATTTTGTATCACCGTCAGAATTGGGAACAACACCGCCCTCTGGTGGACAAACATAAAAATAAAAAAATTGATGGCTAGAATGAAATTTACACAAAAGTAATAATTTTATTCCCTGAAAAAAGTTAAGGTAATAAGCTGAAATTCTTTACTGTTGGTGTGTTATATTTTCTGAAGAGCTTCTTAATCAGTCATCAGTTTCAAAAACAGGAAGGTTTTGCACTGATACAGTTAAGACCAAAATTATTCATACTGGCAGATTTAGGTTTAAATTAATCTTAGTTTTACCAGGAGTTTTTTTCCCCCTGATGTTCTGTTAGCAGAGTTTCAAAGATCTGAAGTGACAGTAAAAACATGCAAAAAGTTGAACAGTAAGTACAAGAAAAGTTTGATGTTTGATTGCTGTAGTGTAAGGAAAGATTTTTTCATTGATTATTGGAAAGAGTATAAATAAATTTTAATGTGCTATTTTTAAATATAGAATGTGAAGAACATTTTACATCATTGTATTGTTTTTTTTATTACCGTTTGATAGATTTGTGTCTCATTTCCTATAAGAAACAAGCTTCTTGGTTGAATAAAAATAATTGTAAATTATTTTTAAACACAAACCTTTAGAAAAATGCTTCAGCCTCTCAGAGTCAGTAGTGTTCGTGTTGCTGTTGCTCTTCTCTTGCACACCTTTCAGTAAATTATTTGTCATGTAGAAATATAATTTCTTTCTACCAAATATAGTTCTGATTTAAATCACTTTTATTCTGTTATTCTGGTCAAAAGTACAAAAATATAAACCAATTATGCAAACAGTTTGGGTCAAGGTCCCCACACTGGAAAATTAGAGAATAGTCAGATTCATAACTAAATCGTCCATAAGCAGGTTTATTTTTGAAGGGATCTGATGTAAATGTTTAGCTGTTTCTTTACACAGTTTACTATTTACTTTAAGAACAGTAAAGTTAATAGTGCTGGCAGAACTAATCTTTTTTAAATCTACTTCATGTTCTGTTTTTTTTTTTTCAGGCCAGCTGTACAGACATCTGGAGAAGTACTGTGCTCTACGTAACAAATCCAATTTCCATGAGAGTTTGTTCGACTACCTGACAAAAAGCCAGAGTCAGCTCTGAGGCATTCTGCTCTATGTGCAACTGAAGGAATTAGTTTATAATGAAGAAGCCAATAATTCTGAAATACGCTTTTTGCACATTTTGACACTGTGATTGAGAACAAATGGTATCGCATCAGGGCGTTAAGCCAGTCTAAAATGATTAACCAATCAAATTATATTCATGGTTCTTAGAAGCTGCCAGAGCCTGAATGACCAAACATCTCATCACTGAATGCTCGCTCCTGATAAATGGAGCTTAGTTTTTAGTTCTATTTGTGTTAAACGGTGAGTGTTTTGTAGAATTGTTTTATCCAGATGTTTCTGGACCAGAGAATTTGCAAAATAAACCAAACTAGAATCATTTTTTTGTGTTCTAACGAGTTTTCTCTAATTCTACTCACTGTCTGGATTACACTACAGATTTCATTTACATTAGTTTTGCTTTCTCAGTGAAACAATTAAACATATAGTTATGTTTAACAGCACTGATAGAAATCCTTTATTTTTGTTCAAAACATTAAAACAGGCAGCAACAAATGAAAATAAATACATGCTTTAATTCAGAGGTTGTGTGTTTACTGACATATCTGCATCAACGCTATGATGTTTCCATAGGGACATGCTATAATCTTGTACAAGCAGACCTTAAAGAGTGATGTTTTGGACTGGGAAAAAAAATAAAGAAGAAAAAAAAAAAGCAATAAAAAGCGTCTTCAGCTCCTAAGCTTGAATTTGTAAGTCAGGGGCCGGTTGAGATGTTGAACTTCTAATGAAACCTAAATTCTTTTACCAAACATTCTTCCGCTATATTAGTGTGTCAGTGTGTCAAACAATCCCTGATGCTCAGTGTTGCATTTTTTCCAGAAACCCTCATCTCATAGTTAGCTGTATGCATGCAGCAGTAGATCTTCCCATGAACATTTGATATTAACAAAAAACATCTTCAAATAAAAATTGAAAAAAATTATCTGACTGCTTTTATTCATAACAAAACAGCAACAAAATATCCTCTCTGCTATTAAAATGATATGTAAATATTAATTAGCAGTGTTATCTATAAAACGTACCGGTATTTGATATTTTGATCCATGACGCAGATAATCCATATATCGGTTTCTTTTAGCTAAACCACATATTTAGAACTGTAAGGGTTCAGTTGTACTTTTTTCATAAGTGGTGTTGATATGAGCAGATCATTTTAACAACTTTTTTTTAAAGCACATGAACAGATTAGTTGAAGACGAACTGTAAAATGAAAAAGTGGCAGTTTTAGTGTTTTCTTTTTTAAATAAGTGAACTTATTGTGCAAAATATAATTATATAAATATAATTTCCCTCTTATGCAGTAAGAGGGAAAAAACCCCACTGACAGCACAGCAACAGGTGAGGGAGAGGGAAGTACAGTTGAATACCAGTCATTCCAACACTTTGACTTTTCATTAAAAGACTTTATATTGCTTTGTGGCTTTGAAACAGTAAAAGTTTAAATCCCGTAATCTTGATTTCCAAAATCCAGTTAAAGGGTCGGTGTTATAAATTTTTCTGGCACACAGGATCATTTTATAGCACAATCAGGTAACTATGATACCTTCAGTGGTTATAAAAATGTGATATCAAATATGCAAATATGACTCTAAAAATTTGACTTTGTAATGAAACGCCTTGCAGTTGAACCTCTGTCTCTTTAAAAACTCCTGCTTTTTCTGATACGTCATTTTGCATAATACTGTCCCTTAAATGATTAGTTGGCAATTTTTTAAAGTTATTGAGTATAAATCAGTTCCCTCTGTCCAACCAGCTTCTCTAAAACTTCTAAAATATTAAATGTCATTTTCTTCTATCTGATTTTTCTCAGTCAAATTCCCTTAAAACCATAATTCATGTTTTTGCTGGTTGGGAGGCAAACAGAGCCACACAAATAAAAGTTTTTACCAGGTTACCAATCTGGCTGTTTTCTTTTCTTAGTTTCTGAGGTTTAGATTTTCCTTGTAATATTAAAATATTCTTTAACTGATTATTATTGTTCTGTGTGCCAGAAAATATTTCACCAAAATCATTAAATCAATCAGTGGTTCTGTAGTTTTCCTTTGGCATCGTGTCTCACTGTGAACACACGGTCTTCATGGTAACGGTGTAAACAGTCCGGTCTGGGCTGTGGTGTTCTGGGGCCGTTACAGTTTCCGTGGGGAAGTGTCCAGATCGAAGGCTGCGTCCAATAAACGCTGAAGCTCCGTCAGGTGAGTGTGTTTGTTTCCAGTGGCTGGAGCTGCAGCGGGCTCACGGCCAGCATACCTGCACAAACACACAGGCACTAACGTCAAAACAGAAACTCAAAGTACTTTTGTTTTTTTTTACATAGACATTGTCTTGATCAGTCCAACATGTTTAATGAGGAGACTCTTAAGACACCAAGATACTTCCATAAGTGATTCTAAATCATATGCGTATCGGATTGTTTTCTAACAGCCTGAACGGTCATGTTACATTGGATCTGACTTTCACCTCATCGACGTGACGCATGCGTCGGAATTCTGCACCAGAAGAAACCAGAAGTGGTAAATCCAAATGTAAACAATGGCTGAAAATCATAATTATTAGATTATGAAAGAAGTCTGTTCCACTACAACGGATCACATATCAACCCCACAACTCATTTTGACCATTATGACTTTCCATGTGGAGTCTTTCAAAAGTATTGCGTAATGCAATATGCAGTTTACTGGGAATGCATCTTTGAGTGTCTGAAAAAGTGCTGTAAAGATTTTGCTGTCTTGTTCTCATGCTCTCAAATAGGATGAGCATTTTAAAATGGATCTTTGAGTATTTTCAGTGGATTCAGGATTCCCAGGACTTGGAATTCCAATTCCATTTAGAATCAGGTTTTGTGCACCTTTTCTGTTTGTTCACTAACAATCCTCTGAGGCCTACACAGAGCAGCAGCATTCACACTGAGACACAGTGGTGCATCTGTGTGCTATTTCCTCATTATGTGACTTTTACATTTCATGTAGTGGTTCAGAAAAAAGAAAAAAGAAAATGAATGCATGCCACACTTTTCAAATTCCCATTTGTAAAAACAAAACATTGACAACCATGCATTTCCTTCCATTTCACAGTCATGCACCACCTCATGTTAGAAATACCCCTGATGTCATTGCTAAGCATTGAATCTTGTCTCATTACTTCTACCATTCTTGCATTGCTTTGGTGTGGAGAGCTTCACAGCAGGTGACCTATGTAAAACTGACCAGATGGGGCGCGTGCGGTTCATTGTTGTACGGAGGCGGGGCTTGACGTAGTCGTAGTAACCCTGGTTCTTATGCTCCTCCTGACACCAAACCAGATCGGCGTTCTGGTACCGATCAGCCTCAGCTTTCACCAGGTCAAAGGGGAACGGAGACAGCTGCAACATCACACAAACACGACCTTAAATCTGCTGCAGCGTTGATCCAGGCCTGGAGATGAAGTTGGTTGGATGAAGCGAAGGCGGAACCAATCACCTGCTCGATGCGGACGACGGCGACGGCATCCTCCAGGCCTCTGCTCTTACGCTCTCTGATGAGGTCATAGTAAATCTTGCCTGCGCAGAAAACGACTCTCTTCACGTTCTGGGGGCCAACAGCTACCGGCCCCTCATCCGGGATGAGGCGCTGGAAGTGGGTACCTGGTTGGAGAAAATATAACATAATATAAAACCAAGACTTTATTTCATTGACATCATTTCCTGGATGTTTTCTTTTTTTTTTAAAATCAGTTCTTACCAGGCAGCATGTCATCAAAGCTCGATTTGGCCTCTGGATGGCGCAACAGCGACTTTGGCGTAAACACGATGAGCTGTTGTTTAAAAAGCAGAGAAAAGAGGAACACGTTGAGCTTTAGGAACTGCGTCGGTTTGAACTCTGAGCTGCGGTTCATGGTGGGAGTTGCTCACAGGCTTCCTGAAGGGCAGCAGGATCTGCCTGCGCAGGACATGGAAGTAGTTTGCAGGAGTGGAGCAGTTGGCCACGATCCAGTTACAGTCATAAAGCTGATGCACCGCAAAGTCCCCTGTGACTTTCTAATAATAATTAAAAAAAAGTTTCAAAATAATAAAAAGCTGATTTCATCGCTGTGAAAAAAGCAACATTTTCTAATGTTAATGTCAGATCTCTGCTTAATTTATGCAGACAATAGTTGACATGACTTAACACCAGGTTAAAACATTAGATTATGTCAACATATCCAGTATTTAGTGTTCTTATATAGGGACACAAACTTACAGGAAAAACATCTGGGTCGTCATTGCACATCTGTAGGAACCTCTCAGGACGGGCAGATGAATGTTCTGGACCCTGGATGTGAACAAGAGACACAAAGAGTAGAATACAGAAACATTGTGTCTGCAGAATATTTATTTAATTTCCCTTTGGGATTGATAAAGTATCTTTGAATTGAGCTAAATATACCAGCGAAGAAAAAAAACACAGGTGTTTGTTTGTTCCTACCATGCCCTCCATGCCGTGCGGCAGCAGCAGCACTATGCCGTTCTGTCTGACCCACTTGGCCTGTCCAGAGCTGATGAACTGGTCAATGATACACTGGGCCGTGTTGTGAAAGTCTCCGAACTGGGCCTCCCACAGTACCAGAGCGTTGGGACTGGCCATGGCGAAGCCGAGCTCAAAACCTGCAGAGACGGGATAAAAACAAACGCCACCGTGTGACTGAAGGTAATCATGTTTAATGTGGTATGAGTTTATGGGGTAGGAGTTCATAAGCTTCTTACTTCTTCCTTCTCCTTTACAAGGATGTTAAGATTATTGTACAAAAATAAATGTTCTTTGCATTCCGTGCTCATGTGTATGATTTTATACTTCTTTCATGTTCGAAATATATAAAGAGTCAGATGTGTAATTTGTGACTTTTCATGGCGCTGCCGGTCGGTGTGCCACTCACCCAGGACTCCGTACTCAGACAGGGAGCTGTTGCACACGGTGTAGGGAGCCTGATCAGGGGAGATGGAGTTCATCGGGATGCAGATCCTCTTATCCACGTTCTGGTCGTGGAGAACGTGATGTCGATGGCTGTGAAAAACAGTAAAAACAATTTGATTCATTTTTCTAACAGGACATTTTGGCCAAAGATATGAAACAATGTGTTTTAGTTGAAGAATGAGAATCTATATGCAACTTTTTTTTAAAGAATATACAAAACATACTTAGCTTTTTGTATCTTTACAATCCTGTGTGCCACTGTGCGTATTTAGCATACTTTCATTGACTAGCATTTTATAAAGTCCTGAATTTGGTCAAAGAATCAGATTGTCACATAAAACAATGTAATCTAATCAGAGTGATATATTGTGATGTAAAATGTGTGGGCAAAACAAAATCCACCTCCAACCAATTTAATCAGTGAGAATATTTTGCACAAATCAAACCCAGTTACCTTTAACCAGTGTAGTTCATCTACAAGCAGCATAAAACATTTAACTTTTACCAATAACATAATTTTTTTGTTTTCTCTGAGGATAACACTGTACTGTATTAGCCTGGCCATTACATTCTTTTCTAATTCCACTTGATTTTAATCTCTCTTCAAAGCCCAGTCTGGACTTTCTCCCATTCACTTGGATTCCCTCTGCTGATTTCCACAATCAGCGAAGAGAAGGAGGAATTGTGAACGGTGACATTGATTTTCCACGCTGTCTTAGAATTGTAGTCTGTCTGTAGTTTTAGCGATGGAAGCAGAGGGACTGAACCAAGACATTTGTGTTAGCCAAATATTGAATTAACATTAACAGACACCTCATTCAGCTTGACATTTCTCTCTTCACAATGGAAAATGGCTGTTTACAGCGCAGAAAATTTCCAATAATCTTCGTAGCATCAAACTGTCTCATGACACACGTTATGGTCAAACGTTAGTGCTTGGGTAACGTTTAACCCTTGTGTGTGCGAGGACTGAGGCATAGAGGTCCATAGAGTTCTATGGAAAATGATACAGGTTTTACGTGTGTGGGGTCAGTTGGACCCCATTTCGACAAACAAGGGTTAAAACCTCGTGAGAGTCCACAATTCCAGGAAGCAATCGTTTCTCAACAGCCTAGAGTCCAGACCCTCAAAGTGAAGCGCAGAACAAGACGCTGGTTTTTACCAGGCTAGTACTCTGTGTTGAGCAAATAAATCATGTCACTCAGTATTTACCATTAAACAAGCTGTTTTGTTGTTACCTGAACGTCCCCCTCTCTACATCCTGTCCGCTGAGACGCACGTGGATGCCTTCTTTGAGCAGAGAGCCAAAGGCCATGTACTCTCCGAGGGCCCAGTCACACACTCGCTGGCTCACCATATGTGTGCGTCCCTTCAGAATACGACTCAACCCTGTGGCATGATCCAACAAGCAGAAAAATGAAGGCTCAACACTGCTAATTCATAGCATTTTCTAACAATCCTAATGGAGTGATGGAGAATACCTCCATGTATCATGAAATCTTCCACCGGGACAGAGGCTGCGACGTTTCCAATGTGACAGAGCTCATCTTCTCGAATACCAGTGGAAGGACAGCTCATAGTTTTAGGTTGACCATCCAGAGTGAAAAAACCTAAAGATTTTATATAGACAAAAGACATAATAATTCAGTGGTGGAGTGCTGTAATTGAGACGCCATAAATACCACACCACTGCTCCAAAACGTCACACTTACACACGTTCTACTCAAATGTCACAACAGCGACCTGATGCTAACTTTACGTAAACCCATGCTACACTACGCAGACACTCTGTCTGCGCTGAGGAATATCCACTCACCACAGCATGCCGAAAGCTTAAGGTAATTCCAACAGCAGTGGAGTCTGACTTGGTTTCTGATCATTTTAACATTGAATTATTTGACTACTTGAAGATACTCACATAGCATGCAAGTTTCAGTGATCATTAAATATGAAAAAAGACAAAAAGAAAGTAATTTTCTCAGTTCAGATGCATTAGCAGATTACATTAACACTAAATATACATGTAATCTATACAAAACATGGTCATACTGTGAAAAAAATTACACAAATCAACATTTAAATGATTCCTAGAAACAAGTTAACCTGGCCAGGGAGAGTCCAGCCAGTGTTTGATGTGGAGGATCTTCTCGTCTTTGGAATGAGCAAAAGCATCCTCACAGATTTTGTCGTATCGAGCCACTTCCCCCTAAGAGTCAAAAAGGTTTGCATTTCAGTTTCATAAATGGAAATGTGGAGTTCAAACCTAAACACTCAATTTCAGTATTTTTAAAGTTTAGGATAGATAAAAATCACATGCTCAAAATCATAAGGCGTACAGGCATGCTGGTGGCATTACCTTGTAGTGTTGTGTTGTGACGACTCCTTCAGCAACAAGCTTTTCTACAAACTTCTGCAAGACTCCTTTCTGCTTCTTTATCTGCTTGTACATCAGCGGCTGGGTGAACATCGGCTCATCCATCTCATTGTGGCCGTTACGCCTGTAGGAAACCTGCAGCAGAAACAGTCAATAACATCCCTGTCCTGATATAGGACTGTGAATTCTCAGGATTTCTGTGTTAATGTGTAATGATCTAAGGATCTATCATAGTAATATTTACAGTAATAGGTTTGACAGATCTACAAACTTCATTTCTGCCATCTCGCGTATGCAACACTTCTGACTTGAACTTTCAGGTTATTAAAGTTTTGTTAATGGCTTTTCTTACCTTTTCCTCCAAACTACAAGTTTAAAAAGGATATCATTTTTTAAAATGTAGACATTTACTTAAACATTTACCAGATCTACAACAACGTCCTTATGGAACGTGTTCCTCCACTCTGCCGCTACGTTGCACACAAACATCACGGCCTCCGGGTCGTCTGCGTTGACGTGGAAGATCGGCGCATTCACGACTCGGGCCACATCTGTTGGGTATGGAGATGAGCGGGCCATCCTGGGGTCTGTGGTAAATCCAATCTGCAGGAAGCAGAGAAGGCTGTCAGGTGTTTTCAGGTTTCTGCCTGGTTGACAGCTCAGCATAAACTAATCTGGTTTTATTTTACTGGCTTAATTAAGTTTCATTCAGTCCAATGAGAATAATCATGCACAGTGTATAAGACACCAAGAATTCGGAGGGGGTGGGAGCACCTAACATATTCACGCTCATAAAAAATAAATAAATCTGTATAATCATCCATCCATCCATTTTCTTTACACCCTTGTCCCTAGTGGGGTCGGGAGGGTTGCTGGTGCCTATCTCCAGCTAACGTTCTGGGTGAGAGGCGGGGTTCACCCTGTTGCAGGGCAACACAGAGACACACAGTACAAACAACCATGCACGTACACACTCACACCTAGGGACAATCTGGAGAGGTTTGGAGAGGTCATGTTTTTGGACTGTGGGAGGAAACCGGAGTACCTGGAGAGGGTCCACGCATTCACAGGGAGAACATGCAAACTCCATGCAGAAAGACCGGGGCCGGGAATTGAACCCAGAACCTTTTTGCTGCAAGGCAACCGCTCTACCAACTGCGCCACTGTGCAGCCCCCAGTATAATCATAGTAATCAAAATAGTGATGTATTTAAAGTAAAAATATGTCACTATTTTTATACATCCATCCATTTTCTGCCGCTTATCCGGGGTCGGGTCACGGGGGCAGCAGCTTCAGAAGGGAGGTCCAGACTTCCCTCTCCCCAGCCACTTCTTCCAGCTCCTCCTGGGGAATCCCAAGGAGTTCCCAGGCTAGCCGAGAGACATAGTCCCTCCAGCGTGTCCTGGGTCTTCCCTGAGGCCTCCTCCCGGTGGGACGTGCCCGAAACACCTCACCAGGGAGACGTCCAGGAGGCACCCTGACCAGATGCCCGAGCCACCTCAACTGGCTCCTCTCGACGTGAAGGAGCAGTGGCTCTACTCTGAGTCCCTCCCGGATGACCAAGCTTCTCACCCTATCTCTAAGGGAGAGCCCAGCCACCCTGCAGAAGAAACCCATTTCGGCCCAAAGCTCATGACCATAGATGAGGGTGGGAATGTAGATCGACCGGTAAATTGAGAGCTTCGCTTTTGACTCAGCTCTCTCTTCACCATGACGGACCGGTACAGCGCCCGCTTCACGGCAGACGCTGCCTCAATCCGCCTGTCGATCTCCCGCATCCGCCTATCGATCTCCCGCGCCCTTCTTCCCTCATTTGTGAACAAGATCCCCAGATACTTAAACTCCTCCACTTGAGACAGGACAACACCCCCGACCCGGAGAAGGCACTCTACCCTTTTCCGGCTCAAGACCATGGCCTTGGATTTGGAGCCAACACAACCCTACAACATCCAGAGCCTTGAGGAACTCCGGGCAGATCTCATCCACCCCCGGGGCCCTGCCACCGAGGAGCTTTTTGACCACCTCGACGACCTCGTCCCCAGAGATTGGAGAGCCCAACTCAGAGTCCCCAGGCTCAGCTTCCTCAACAGAAGGCATGTTGGTGGTATTGAGGAGGTCTTCAAAGTATTCCACCCACCGGCCCACAACGTCCCATGTTGAGGTCAGCAGCACACCATCCCCACGATAAACAGTGTTGGTGCTGCACTGCTTCCCCATCCTGAGACACCGGATGGTGGACCAGAATCGCTTCGAAGCAGAATCAAAGTCTTTCTCCATGGCCTCTCCAAACTCCTCCCACGCCCGATTTTTTGCCTCAGCGACCACCTGAGCCACATGCCGCTTTGCCTGCCGGTACCCATCAGCTGCGCCTGGAGTCCCACAGGCCAAAAAGGCCCAATAGTACTCCTTCTTCAGCTTGACAGCATCCCTCACCGAAGGTGTCCACCAACCGGTTCAAGGGTTGCCGCCGCGACAGCCACCAACAGCCTTGTGGCAGCATCTCCAATAAGCCGTCTCGGCAATGGAGGCGCGGAACATGGTCCACTCAGACTCAATGTCCCCAACCTCCCCCGGAATGTGTTCGAAGTTCTGCTGGAGATGAGAGTTGAAGCTCTGTCTCACAGGGGACTCCGCCAGACATTCCCAGCAGACCCTCACTGCAAGTTTGGGCCTGCCAGGTCTGACCGGCTTCCTCCCCCACTTCTCTACCTGGTGGTGAGCCAACTCACCACCAGGTAGTGGTCAGTGGACAGCTCCGCACCTCTCTTCACCCGAGTGTCCAAGACATATGGCCGCAGACCTAATGAAATGATGACAAAATCGATCATCGAACTGCGGCCTAGGGTGTCTTGGTGCCAAGTGCACATATGGACGACCTTGTGCCTGAACATGATGTTCGTGATGGACAATCCATGACGAGCACAGAAGTCCAACAACAGAACACCACTTGAGTTCAGATCGGGGGGGCCGTTCCTCCCAACCACGCCCCTCCAGGTCTCACTGTCATTGCCCACGTGAGCGTTGAAGTCCCCCAGTAGAACAAGGGAGTGCCCAGGAGGGGCACTCTCCAGTACCCCCCTCTAAGGACTCCAAGAAGGGTGGGTAATTTGAACTGTTGTTCGGCCCGTAAGCACAGACAACAGTCAGAACCCGTCCCCCCACCTG
The DNA here is from genome assembly GCF_904066995.2 of Poecilia reticulata. Taxonomy (NCBI): domain Eukaryota; kingdom Metazoa; phylum Chordata; class Actinopteri; order Cyprinodontiformes; family Poeciliidae; genus Poecilia; species Poecilia reticulata. The sequence continues at coordinate 3,399,255 of NC_088841.1, forward strand.
TAGGCGGAGGGAGGCTACCCTCTCGTTCACCGGGGTAAACCCCAACGTACAGGCGCCAAGATGGGGGGCAACAAGTATGCCCACTTCCGCCCAGCATCTCTCACTGTGGGCAACTGTGGGCAACTCCAGAGTTTAAGTATGTCCAGCCCCTCTCAAGGAGACTGGTTCCAGAACCAGAGCCATGTGTCGAGGTGAGGCCGACTATTTCTAGCCAGAACCTCTCAGCCTCGCACACTAGCTCTGGTTCCTTCCCCACCAGAGAGGTGATGTTCCACGTCCCAAGAGCCAGCTTCTGCAGCCGAGGATCAGACCACCAGGGTCCCCTCCCTCGGCTGCCGCCCGTAACACACTGCACCCGACCCCTTTGGCCCCTCCGACAGGTGGTGAGCCCATTGGAAGGGGGACCCACGTCTCCTCTTCGGGTTGAGCCCGGCCGGGCTCCGTGGGTAAAACTCTGGCCACCAGGCGCTCGCCATCGTGCCCCACCTCCAGACCTGGCTCCAGAGTGGGGCCCCGGTGACCCGTGTCCAGGGGAAGGGAACGCCAGATCCAAAGTTATTACTCATCATAAGGGGTCTTAAGGCTGCACTTTGTCTGGTTTCTCACCTAGGACCTGTCTGCCTTGGGTAACCCTACCAGGGGCATAAAGCCCTAGACAGCATAGCTCCTAGGATCATTGGGACACTCAAACTCCTCCACCACGATAAGGTGGCAGTCTAAGGAGAGGTCACTATTTTTACTGTGTTTTAAATCATTGAAATCCTCGTAAGCCGAATAAAAGCCTGGAGGCCTCATTTCTCCACTGCATGTTTTTTGGTGAATAACCTTCTTTAACTCGTTCAGAGTTCACAAGTGAATACCTGGTTGTTCACCACCACATGGATGGTGCCATGGGTGGTGTAGGACGGCAGGTCTGAAAGGTGGAACGTCTCGTACACAATTCCCTGGCCTGCGAACGCAGCATCTCCGTGGAGCAGAATAGACATCACCTGAAACAGTTTCCAAATTCAAAACCTATAGAAACAATTACCAGAAAACTGTCTTTTCATGAACTCGTTAGACCACCCACCCTCTTCCCCTCGGTGTCTCCAGAGTAAAACTGCTCAGCTTTGGTCTTCCCCTGCACCACTGGATCCACGGCCTCCAGGTGGGACGGGTTGGCCATGAGCGACAGGGTGATGTACCTGTCACTGACTCGGTTCATCCTCCTGTGATACATGCCTAAATGATATTTCACATCTCCTGAGCCCTAAACACAGACAGTAAACAGTTACAGCTCATGTGTTTAAGCCACTGTGATCTATAAGTCAGCTAAATGTTTAAGTGATAACTTTGTCTCTTTCAGGTTTTCCAATTTGGAGGAACCATTTCCTCTGATGAAATTTGTCCTTGTTCTAAGATGCATTTACATTTATTTATTTTTGTAACAAGTTGGTTTGAAAGTACTACAATATGGGGGAAGTAAACTGGGTTGATGTCTTAATCTAAACTAGAAGAACCAGAGATTCCTGCATGTTTCTGGCCTCTATGCAATAGAAAAATAAGTATAAAATGGTATTTTCCATTTTTGTGTTAAAGCCATGATAATTAGAAGAAATCAGTTTGTCTGCAACCATTAAAAGCATGTTATTAGTTGGCGATGGTTTCATTAACGTTTGCATGGATGTCTGTGAGTGGTTTTGTTGTGCAAACCTCGTCAGCAGCCTCCAGCTTGGAATCGAACTGACAGAAGATTTGATCTAGGTCTTTCCGGATAACATTGGCCAGAACGTTCAGCCTCCCTCTGAAGAGAATTATGGGGAAAAAAACACATGAATGAGAATACTTTACTTTTGTCTGCCAGCACAGTATCCATACCTTTTGAAACATTTCTCCCTTTGTCATGTTACATCTACAAACTTCAATGTCTTTCTTTTTTTATTATTTACTCTTTCCTTTTGTTTTGGTGAAAGACCAATACAAAATACATTCTGTTATGGCATGGAAGGAAAATGCTACATAGCTTTAAAATATTTTTTTCACTAAAAAAATATTTAAATTGTGGAGCACATTTGCATTCAGCCACCATGGGTCAGTACTTTGTAGAAAAATGTTTTTGCTGAATTTGCAACAGTACAAAAAAAAAAAACCATTTAGAAACATCATATAGTGCCTCTAGCAATATTTAAGTGAAGAATCTGTGAACATGAATGTAATTTTCATGGGTGGGGATTTTTTTAAGGGGCAAACTGGTTTTTTGAGCAAATTGAATTTGCATTTAGAGGTTCCCCTGTACTTGTAAAAGATAAAAAAATTTGAAAACCATGAATTACTTCAAAATTATGCACACATCATAAAATGCATTTCATGACAAAACATGAAGAAGTTCATACTTTTTTGAGAGTGTATGAAAAATGCATTCAATTTCTTCTACAAGCTTCAGCTTGGCAAGAGAATAAAAAGTCACCTTGTGTGCTAGAGGACACCAGGTGTGTCTGTCTGTACCTGTGAGGCATTCCCAGGATCACGCTCTCCACTCCGCACTGACTGGACCGGTCGATGATGGTCTTCAGGGCCGGGATGAGCGACTCACAGCCTTCCAAGCCGAAGCGTTTCTCTGAAGACCACTTCCTCTGAAGGAACTCCTCAAACCTGCCAACAGTTGTGACCGCTGTGATGCTTCACAGAACTCTGGCTCCATTACCTCTGGACGCAGAGCGTGAAGAACCAACAGACTGACCTGGTGGAGCGGATCATCCTGCCCAGCAGAGTCCTTTTCTCTTCCAAGGAAAACTGCATGATTCCTGGAGTTTCGAACTTTTGCCGGATCCACTGGCACTGCTCCAAGTCATTTATGAACATGAACTCCACCCCGATATGCTGACAGTAGGCCATCTACACGACACAGACATGAACATGTATTGGTTTGAGTCAGAGCGGGGTTATAGGTAAAGGGTGGATGGATACTACAGGATTGTTGATGGTTTTTTTCTTTTCTCCTGATTTTCTGAAAATAGGGCTGGACAACAAATCAATAACAATACATGTCACGATAGACATATGATCAATGTCAATAGATAATATGTCCAATAATCTCACTGAACTCCAATCCAGAACTGTACAGCATTCTGGGTGATGTAGGCAGAGGAAAAAAATTAGCTGCTTAACCTCTCACAGTGAGCTAACTAAGGTTGGTGGCATCAACTAACTAACTCATTGTTTGGTTGCCTAGCAACAATGTGTTGAGTAACTTGCACAGCAGCAGTTTCAGGTTTGGATGTGGTGCCTCATAAGTGCTCAAAAGTAAATGGAGTGAAAACTAAATAAAACAGAGGTCACATCACCAGTTGGGCAGTAATTCAGATATTTAAAACAAAAAACTAATCAATAATTATTGATCTTGATTGATATAAAATGCTTAAATCCTGATATGTTTTTCAGTCATATTATCCAATTACATCTGGAAGCTCCTCCAAATTATGCTGGATAATTTTTTTGCCCTTTGTATAAAAATGTCCAAGTTGTTTTTAACAGAGACCTTAAGGATGCAAACAAAGCTGTTTTAATGTGTGTGTGCACTTATCAGAGCTCTACCTCAAGGCGGCGAATGATCTCTCTGAGTGGTAGAGCGCTGTCATTGCCGCCAATGAAAGTGCTGGCAGGGAGCCGGAACACTTTGTCCAGGTCACCCTCAGTCAGGCCGTACAAACCTGGAGCAAACAAGAGGCACAGGAAACAGAATCGAACTGAATCTAAACCAGATCAGTGGAGCCATGTGGAGTGGAACTGATCTAAAGAGGGACGGCAAACCTGAGACAGAAACAGAAACTAAGAACAGACGAAAGTTTAGAATTTCTTCCTTTATCTTATCTAGTATGGAAGATAACATTAAAGTGACTCCGTACAGGAATAAAAGCCACATACCCCTCCAACCCTCCACATGGGGCCAAAGTTGCACCATTCTTCAATTACGGTGGACCACACAGACCTACAGATGTCCCACGTGAAGCACTTTGGACACCTTGATCTAAACTTTCTTTATCACACTCTGAGATAACTCACTTAACAGGGAACATAAAGTCCAGAAAGTCTCCTCAAGAGTTCTATGGTAATTGTTTATTATTGAGTTAACAACTCAAACATTAACTTTATGGATCTGCAGGTTCCTAATCACATTCTTGAAAGTTTCCCGGAAAGCATGGAATCATTTACCATAAACTGGAGAAGCAGCATTCAGCTTCTTTGTGCCACCAATCTGGAACAAACCTCTGGAAAATTGTAAAGCAGCCAAAACACTGAGTTCCTTTAAATCCAAACTAAAGACCCACCTGCATAGGGTTAATTTTGAAACATTATAAGTGAAACATTAATCAACATTTTGATGTGTAACCATGGCACTTGACAAAATGTAATGTTTCTATTATTCATTTTGTATTTTTGTGATTTTACGATGTAAGGCACTTCGAACTGGCTTGTTGCTGAGAAGCTAATGGTGGCTGTTGATGTCCCTCTCCTTACTTTTTTAGGAGCAAACTGTAACATTTCTCTCACATCCCACCTTTGGTGAAACTGAAAACGCACACAGTCTTGACAGACGCAAAGAGCTGTGAGAGGACACACTGCACTTTCTTGAAATCTTTAAAGTAGTTTTGAACAATATGTCTGAAAAGTTTCTGAAAGTTTTTCTTCAGACTTTGGAAGCTTACTCACATTATTCCAATGCAGTGTTTTCTAGTTCGTCACCAAACCACTAACCTTTGACATGTTAGCTAGGGAAAATCATTTTTAACTTACATCTTTGGACACTTTATTTCAGTGACTCATGTTTCCAACTTATTTTGTTCAATCTATGAAAATCTTTTACATTTTCATTTTTTAAGCACAAAGAGATACAAGTCACTCTGTGGGCTCAAATTCACTAATCCTAAATTATTGTCAGAATATTATGGAATAATTTCTCACTGGGTGATTATTGCAGAAGATGGGCCACAAGCTGAACAACATCCACCAATCAGAATGCAAGAGTCATTCAGGAGGCACAAAGTGACAAACACACAAACTGCTGGTTAAGGATCCAGTAGAACGCCACACATTTAATTTCAGAGGTCAGATAATGCAGCGACCTACTGCTGACCTCAGTGACCCCGCTCACTGACAATGAACAAAACCACAAGTGAGCGTGGAAACATCCAATCAGAGGTCAGTACAGTCAGCAGCTTGTGAACTCAGAGGCACCAGGCTTTTTCATGGGGAATAATAACACTGAACAGCAAACACACACCTTTCACACAGTCAGGTGGATACTTCCTGTTTACAGCACCAGTTTGCTTTTTGCTTTTTTAAGAGCAAACTAACATTTCTCTCACATCCTGACTTTGGTGAAACTGAAAATGCACACAGTCTTGACAGAGGCAAAGAGCTGAGAGAGGACACACTGCACAGCTGTGCTTTGACTGAACTGCTGACATCATCATGATAACATGCTAAGCCTATCAGGAGCCAGAGCATCATAAAGCAAGTAGTCTTATCTCATAGGGAACATGGCTTTCTGTACAGGATGTTCTAAAACAACTGCAGCAGTACGAGTGCATGTGATACATGAAAAATTAATGACAGCATCACTACTACTGATAATCGTAATGACAACAAGGAGTAGTACATTCATGGCCAAAAGTTTTGAGAATGACACAAATAATATATTTTCATATGATCTGCTGCCCTCTGGTTTTCATGTGTGTATGTCAGATGTTTTCATCACATACAGAAATACAATTGCAATCATATTATGAGTAACAAAAGCTTCTATTGACAGAATGAGTTAATGCAGCAAGTCAATATTTGCAGTGTTGACCCCTCTTCTTCAGGACCTCTGCAATTCACCCTGACATGCTCTCAATCAACTTCTGGACCAAATCCTGACTGATAGCCGTCCATTCTTGCACAATCAATGCTTGCATTTTGTCAGAATTCCTAGGTTTTTGTTTGTCCACCCGTCTCTTGATGATTGACCACAAGTTTTCAATGGGATTAAGATCTGGGAGTTTCCAGGCCATGGACCCAATCTCTATGTTTGTTCCCTGAGCCAGTTAGTTATCACCTTTGCTTTTGGCACGTGCTCCATCATGCTGGAAAAGGCATTGGTCATCACCAAACTGTCTTGGACGGTTGGGAGAAGTTGCTCTCGAGGACATTCTGGTACCATTCTTTATTCATGGCTGTGTTTTTAGGCCAGACAGTGAGAGAGCCGACTCCATTGGCTGAGAAGCAACCCCACACATGAATGGTTTCCGGATGCTTTACAGTTGGCATGAGACCAGACTGGTGGTAGTGCTCACCTCGTCTTCTCCGAACAAGCTATTTTCCAGATGTCCCAAACAATCGGAAAGGGGATTCATCAGAGAAAATGACTTTACCCCAGTCCTCAGCAGTCCACTCTCTGTACCTTTTGCAGATTAACAGTCTGTCCCTGATGTTTTTCCTGGAGAGAAGTGGCTTCTTTGCTGCCCTCCTTGAGACCAGGCCTTGCTCCAAGAGTCTCCGCCTCACAGTGCTTGCAGATGCCCTCACACCTGCCTGCTGCCATTCCTGAGCAAGCTCTGCACTGCTGGTAGCCCGATCCCACAGCTGAAACACTTTTAAGAGACGGTCCTGGCGCTTGCTGGTCTTTCTTGGGCGCCCTGGAGCCTTTTTGGCAACAATGGAACCTCTTTCCTTGAAGTTGTTGATGAAGCAATAGATTGTTGACTGAGGTGCAATCTTTCTAGCTGCGATACTCTTCCCTGTTAGGCCATTTTTGTGCAGTGCAATGATGACTGCATGTGTTTCTTTAGAGATAACCATGGTTCACAGAAGAGAAACAATGATGCCAAGCACCAGCCTCTTTTTAAAGTGTCCAGTGGTGTCATTCTTACTTAATCATGACAGATTGATCTCCAGCCCTGTCCTCATCAACACCCACACCTGTGTTAATGGAGCAATCACTGAAACGATGTTAGCTGGTCCTTTTAAGGCAGGGCTGCAATGAAGTTGAAATGTGTTTTGGGGGATAAAGTTCATTTTCTAGGCAAATATTGACATTGCAATTAATTGCTGTTAAGCTGATCACTCTTTATAACATTCTGGAGTATATGCAAATTGCCATTATAAAAACTTGAAGCAGTAGACTTTGTAAATATTAACATTTGAATCATTCTCAAAACTTTTGGCCATGACTGTAGTCTAGGATGATAATGAATCAGATTTTGAGTCAGCGAGGAAGCTTGTGTTTATCTTTCTGATTTATCTGGGTTCCATAAAATCTAATTAAGGGTATATAGTTTCAGATAGGCCATACTCTACAGTAATTAATGTTCTAAAATTATTACGACCACACCCAGACGGTATGATAACAGATCATGTGTGCACTCATTTTTCTTCTTCTGCAAATCACCTAGAAAATGTAGATTTTCTGTGTAAAATTGTTTTTAATGGAAACACAGGAAACAGTTGGTTGTATTGACACTTTTTGGGATTCACTAATTACTGTTATAGTCAAAGGTTAAATTATGAAATAATTGAATGCTGTCTGACTGGATCTTTGTTGAGTGACAGACACAAAATAAATGAATCACTGAATTAAAAAAACATGTATTTCACAGATAGTGTGAAATATTTTACTTCATAATTTTTCTCATCAACTGAACATTTTCCCTCTCCTTTAGGAAGAAGCATCTCCACAGCCTCATGATGCCACCACTTTGTTTTTACCTTGGGGTGCTGTGTCAGGCTGATATGCTATTTGTATCAATTTAGGTAAAAAAAACTCAAATTTGGGTGGTCTTACATTATTTATTAAAATGTTAACTACTGTAATCTCTGTTTCCATGAACACAGTAAACTAATAAGACTTGTAATGTTCAATGACAAGCAAAAGTAATTAAATTTCTCAGGCTTCTTTATTAGTGGAATTTCATTTCATAGAACACAAAGTAGAGGAGAAAAATTATGCATATTTTAATAATATTTAACAGAAACACATCCGTATACATATAAATATATATATTCATACCTACACACACACAAACATAATAAAATAAAACACATATTTTTTAAACTTTGATACACCAATATATTAGTCTAATATGCTATTATAAAAAATACAACAAAGGCAGGGTTAACCCATGAAAATGACCAGACTATATAAAAAAAAAAAAAAAAAAAAAAAATATATATACACACACATTTTCTTACACCCTTGTCCCTCAGTGGGGTTGGGAGGGTTGCTGGTGCCCATCTCCAGCTAGCATACCGGGCGAAAGGCAGGGCTCACCCTGGACAGGTTGCCAGTCTGTCGCAGGGCAACACAGAGACACACAACCATGCACACACACACACCTAGGGGCAATTTGGAGAGGCCAATAAACCTAACAGTCATGTTTTTGGACTTTGGGAGGAAACCGGAGTACCCGGAGAAAACCCACGCATGCACAGGGAGAACATGCAAACTCCATGCAGAAAGGCACTGAGCGCTTACAACTCGCACTGCAACATGTCATATATATATATATATATATATATATATATATATATATATATATATATATATATATATATACGCTAAGTATTTTATTTTTTATTTTTTTTCCAGCCTGTAAACCATCTAGAGATGTATGTGGTTCTAGCAGAACATGCATTTTGCTCATAAAAAATAAAATACTAAATAAATTAAGTTCCTAAATATACTGCCCAATATTCAAAAGGTAATTAGAGAGATGCTAAGTGAAGTCAAATGTAACACGGATGGTGCAGGGCTATTTTTCTCACCAACATTTTGAAAGCCAACAGTACACGGAGCGTCATCGAAGTCCACACAGCTGATACCGAGGGGGTCCAGCTTGGCTATGTGATGGCCCCGTACCTGCAGACAGGCAGACGAGGGTCGGTGAGGTTAGAATATCTAAACTCATTCCAGCAGGTGACCTTCATGATGTCAACACGCCTGGCCCAGTTTACTGTCCTCATATCAGAAGTGGGTTAAAGGCTTTAAATCAGCTGCTTGTTTTACCCAGAGCCAGCTTTCTGCCTGAACAAAATACTTTCAATCTGAAAAGTTTTCTGTACATCTGATGTGTTTGCCCAGATGAAAATGACCTTTATGCAACTTTAAGACTCACTGAAAGGATGCTTAATTGACACAAACCGTGTGAAAACTAGGACTTCACCGATTCACTTTATTTTTATTTCCGATATCTGAGGTTTATTATCGGCTGATACCAATCCGCTAATTTTTTTGAACAGACAAATGTACTGAATTACAAATTTATTTGATAACTCTGCACCAGTACAGCTCACTGAAATACACCAACAGATTCACAAATTTGGTCAAACATGTAAAACCAACTTTAATTTGTTCAGTCATTGTAATTAGAAGTAGAACAGCCAATGGAAAATAAATAATAAAGAAACTGAAACTACCTACAAGAAACTGCAACAAATCTTTAGAATGATTCAGAAAGTTCAATTAAGAATTTTAAATATAATGTAAAATAAATAAAGCATGATGTTGTTCAGAGCACAAAACATAGAAATAAAATGAATCAAATTTTTTGGAATATCGGGACCGATACAGATATTAATATCAGATCTGTGCATATCTAGTGAAAACATAAGTGTTAATAACATAATAATGTTTTTGTCTTTCTGCAAGTTATAAAGCCTTAATTTATGTGATTATTTATTATGGTGGAGAAACTTCTGCTATGAATGTAGTAGTAACAGCTGTAAATATAAGATACAACCAAATTTGATAATGATCTGAAACAACATTTATCATACGACAGTGTTTGTCATTTACCTGGTAGGCTCTAATCAGCGACTGCACCGCCAGGTGGTCTTTCACCAGTTTCTCCACATTGGGCTGAGCTCCCACCAACGCCCGGGCGCCCGTCGTTCCGTCAGAAGGCCTGCTGAGTGGTGGAGGGCTTTGGTACGCCGCACCGGGCGGCGCTCCAGCGTTTGCGTTCCGAAAAAAAATATCCCAAGACTGTGAGGAGAAAAAAAAAATGACCTCTGTTGTTTTTCTGCTCATCTCCTGGTGGTAAACAGTAACTGGAAATGTTTGTTTACTGCCAACAGGCTTAGACTGTGTCTGAAATCAAGACACAAGGCAGCGGAACACAGCTACTCCCAACCTCAAAGTCTGTCATGGTTGATTAAGATGATATAAGTTACTTTATGCCAGTGGTTTGATCTGACTAAATCTATCACACACATAGTACTGTAAAATTTCTCTATTATGTTAGTGTTTCAATGCGCAACATGCAGACATATTATTTTGTAACACAATTACCACTGGTTTTTCCAACTCCAAACTGAAACACAGTTAAGTCAGGGGTGACAACATTCCTACATCCCAGTTTCATCCTCTGAGGCAATGAAACCTCAGAGGATGAAATGAGTTTCATCTACGTTTTTGGATTGTTGTAGAAGATTTTTGTTGTTGAAAATGCATAAAATTTCACTTGCAAAAACAAAATTAAAGTAGATTTGCATTAAAATCAGAAGTTACATGAACTGTAACTAACACCATTAACTAATGAGCATTAACCTCACTCTCCACCTAAGTTTCTAATAGGAGCAGGGAGTAATTAGATTACAGGAGTGAGAAGCTTTCAGGATCAGCTTCTCTGTGCTGGATGTTAGCTTACAGTTAGCATGGTGCACGAGTTACTTTACAGCTGTACTCAAACTACAAACCTTGACAGCAGGCATCTCAGTTTGTTAGCTGAAAACAGATTGCAGGTCAAAGCCTGTATTTGAACCTTTTATGACGTACAATTCCCCACTGTAAAAGTCTGTTCACTGACTGTAGTTTAATCCATTTAGTGGAGTTCATGAGCTAAGTGACAGCTAATGTTTTACCGTTCTACTTAAAGTAGCACAAACAGAGCCTCAAGTTCTAGATGTGATAATTAGTTGGTGTTATTTCTAAATCTCAAGTAATGATGAGACAGACATGAAAATCTGCACTGATGTTTTTGCCGTCTTGTTAAGCATGCGTCATAATAACACGGTTCATGTCACCTCTCATTTTCACCAACACAACAAAATGTATTGTAGTAACGTAATTTGAGGTATTACCGAAAGATGATCTTTTAACTAATAACTGTTTTCTTCAACAAAGCTTCACTCCTGTAATAATGTTAATTCTGAGCTTCTACTTAAATAAAAATGCACTCAGAAATAATCAGATGGAGGATCAAAGTCATTTGTGCAAACTTTAGCCCACTGAATCCTGGACATTCATCTGTTAGTCCCCAAAATCTCAGTTTGGTTTGCATGCAATCAGTGCAAAGGGCTCAGACTGGATGTGATGACAAATATGAATAAGTGAGCAGATCCAGGGCAGAAGGTCATTTGCTCCTGAGAGACAAGCATTCCCTGAATTTTGCCTGTAAGGCAGACACTGCTAACAGAGAAGCTTCCAGACAGCTAGCAGCTGGAGGAAAAGTCAAAAGGACAAACATTCCTGTGATTAAGCAATGCACTTTCAGTACTAATGTGTACAAACATGACCCCTGCGTATTATTTCTTTTTAATCATATTCCTTTTTAATCATCTTCTATAATATACCACAAAAAGCTACAATGCTTCAAAATTACATCAATTAAATACAAGGTAATATGACTGAACTTCAAATCAAGACTCAGGTAGACCTGTCACAATAAGCAATAAGGCAATTAATTGCATGATAATTAAAAATAACTCTATAATTTCCATTTGCATGATGTACTATTTTTCTCTTTTCTCTCTTTCTAAAGAAACCTGGATGATAAAAGTCTTCAGTCTAATACTTTGGTTTCAACAAGATCCTTTTTTGAAGGACAATTTTGTTTCTAGAGACTTTATAATTCATTTTATTTGTTGTTTCTGTTGTTTTGTTTATTTATTTCAGATAATATCTTCCAGTTCCAGTGTTAAATGTTCATGAGAGTTTAAAGTTTATTGATCTCTGAGAATGAGTTTTTCCATTATTGTTCCATTGCCATTATTTTACTTGAAAATGATCTCAAAACAACAATGTTATTGTTTATCTCAATAACTTCTGAGACCATTTATCATCCAGTAAAATGTGTTAGCACAACAGGCCTAGACTCAGTTTTCTTTATCACAACAAATCATCTTTCACTCATTCTGCAAAGTACAGTTAGTTCAAAATGACAATCCTCCCTATCCTTGACTGTGGTGACATCAGATCTGCATCTAATACTCTATTCCATAAGCAGTAGAGTTAAATAAAAAATAAACAATAAAATAAAAAATATATTATTATGGAGCTACCTAACTTCAAAGTTTTGCTAACCTGTTTGGTTAGACTGATGAAAAAAACAAAACAATCTACCCTTCACAGTTTTGGACAGTTTTGGACAGGGTAGACATGGAATGTCAGTTTTTTTGTCATTAGCTGCCATCTCATGACGCCTCAGTACCTTATGCACATTCCTAGGATCCTCCAGCCAGGCGTAGTACATCTCCTCCACATAGTTGGAGCTGGTTCCGTTGAGAAAAGGTTCAGCAGCCACAGTCGCACTCAGGCTCCTCACAGGCTGAAACGTCCTTGTGCCTCCTTCCAGCGCCAACAGTTGGGACTGTGGCGCAATCTGGGCTGTCTGTGCAGCAGCTAAAGGCCCAAGCCTCGCAACTGTAGTCCTTAAGTGATGCATGGCCGCAGGTCAGCCACGGTTCCTAACGCCCCAATGCTCCTCTTGGAAGAAAAATGCAGGAGAATGTGGCAGTAAGGAGACCCTGTCAAAATGAAGTCTTCTCCTGCTCTGTTCCTGGAGGTGTTTTTTAAATCGCTGGTGCTAGAATTCGTCCAGATGTTGCTCCTCACTCTTTCCACAGGTTGTAGTCGAGTCTAAAAAGGACACAGGTTTATTAAACTCTTCTAAAGAACTATGAAAACAGCAGGGCTGGATTAATACAAATGTCACTCTTCCCACATTGTTTTCCATCATTTTTGAGTTCACTAATTATTCCAAGCTGAAGAAACTGCTGACCAAATGATGGAATATAGGGCCATTGTAGATAGAAAAAAATAGAGGAGTACATTTATGCCAAAAAACTAAAAAATTTTGAGATCAGCCTCAAAAATATATCTAGAAAAAACAAGAACATTTCTACGTTCGAAAAGTCGAAAATGTGCTAGAAAAAACTTAGAAATGTCTGAAAAATGTTAATGTACTAAAAAAAGTCTGAGAAATGTCTATGTATTTTTCTAGAAAATTTCTGAGATTTTTTTGGTGGAAATTTACTATCAATTAATCAATCAATCAAATTTTATTTGTATAGCACATTTCAGCAACAAGGCGTTTCAAAATGCTCTTCTACTTTTTTTGTTCCATCTGGCTCTAACGTGCCATCGTCAGAAATAGAAATCAATAACACAATGTCATTTATTAAAAACACCTTTTGTGTCAAAATTAGAAATGTCCTTCTGTTTGTAGATCTTACTAAACTTGTGAAATTGTGCCTCTGGGAGCATAATTACCAGTAGTTGTCCTGATGTGACCACTGAGTTATGATACAGATGTTTGGTTTTATAGTAGCAGGTTGGTTTTAGGCATGATTCAATGAAGAAAAAGTAACAAAAAATAAAAAATTGAAAAATATTTTGGTAAAGTTTTTAATTTCTGAAAATAATTCATCTCATTATGTCCACCACATATACAGCCAGAGATAACTCTGGTCACTCAGCCACTTCTTTCTGGTTTCTCTTTAGAAGACTTAGAAACCGCAGGAATGGGATTTCAGAAAATCTTAGATGTTTTAAAACGGTTTTGAACAGAAATCAGCCCATGCCTTCAGGCATTTCAATACTAGATCTAAAAGAAGACCAACTGTTCTATTTTTTAAATTAAGAAATGTCCTTAAGTGCAGCAGCAGACCTAAAAGACAATTAAATTAATAACTTGGAGACAAACAGTGTTTGGTTTGTTGTTCAACATGTTTGGAGTGTTTTCATTGAATCAACGTTTTCAAAAGATTTCTTTAAATAATAAACACATTACAGTAGTGTGTAAAATCATCTCTGCTCTCTGTGTTAATGTTCACATCTCATAATCCCGATAAAGATAAGACGAGCATTTGGAAAAGTTATGACTATATGAGTGTCGAGGTGTTAAAGAATAAATCGTTGTAGACGAATCTAAACATTAAAAGTAAAAATAATATCCATGTATTATGATGGGTATGTCGTATTTAGTCTGAAAGGGACAAGATCCCGAAATTACACAGCAAATGGGTCAAATATGATCAAACCTAACTTTGCTCGAGGACCTGCAAACAAACCGGAAGGTCACGAGGAGGAAACTTTAAACTTTAATGTATTCAAATAAGTTAAACTCAAGCTGAAACCTGAGGCGGACATGGTCGTATATTTCGGTTTATTACCTTTATTTGTGTTGGTTTCCTGGCGCTTCTCTCGGCCTCTCGCTCCGCTGCTGCTGTGAATTAGGAGCAGTGGGTTCAGCGCACGCGGGTGCATGGATGCGGGCGCGCGCATTTTTGTGTGTGGTAAATAGCCGCGTGCGCTACGGCTCTCAATCACTTCACCTCTAAATTGCGTCATGCGATGATGTCAGCACGATAAGGCAGGTTAGTGTGAAAAAAAGAAAAAAAAAGGAAAATCCAATGGAAAGGTGATGAAACACGTTTCTTTGTCAACAATTCCAATTGTATGGAAATAAGCTGCTTAGATGCAAAGTTGTTAGTTTAAAAAGAAAACATAAAATAAGATCAATTAAGCTTATACGTTTTTATAATAGAAAAACAGTTCAAACCTAAAAAAGAAAAAAAAGATAATTTTCTTCTTAAATGCCAAGCGTTTGAGACATTGACAGCCTGGGGGAAGAAGAAGAAACTATATCTGTGGCGGTTGCTTTATCCAAATGAAAGTTTACATTGCAACAGCTTGTGTCCAGGATGTGTGGGGTCTGCAGACTTACTAGTTGTACAAACTGTCCGTTGTAACAGAATTACACAGTTCAGGAGGTCCGACACAGTGAAGGAAACAGTGAAGAAATATTTGAGTTAGATAGGGAAATCAAACAGCTCCATGTCACACTGAGAGGAAAAATCTTCCACTACACTTCTGAGGGACTGAAATGTTTTACATTACAATAAGACATAAGTTTCCCAAAATGCTTTAGAAAAACCTCAGTTTGGAAATGAACAAAGACCGTCTCCTGGAAATTTGCCTCCTGTCCCAGTCATTTTCATGCTAATGTGTATGATAATGAAGTTACTGTTTTGTCAACAAACCCCAGCTGAGATGCAAACGAAGTCTTTGAAAGAAGAGAGGTTGACAGGCAGGAAGACAACACTTGAGTGAAACACATTCCAGTCATTTCTTAAAAAGCGAAGCGTTTGGATCTTTGAGCTACAGTGATCAACAAAGAGGGAAACAAGAAAAAAGCAGAAAGCCTGACTTCCAACATTAAATGAATTTAATATGTTGGTATTTAGGCAGAACACTAAACTCTACTAAATGGGGGATATTAGCAGTGATAAATGAAGTTAGATAAATAAGTTAGTGAATATATAATTTTTCATCAAATGTAGTGTTGATACGTAGCAAAAAATAAATGCATTTTTTGTAGGCTAATTTTGATAAGGATTTGTGATTTAAAGATAGTTTGCTCTTTAAAGTCTATACAGGGCATAAGGCATTAATGATAAAAAACAAAAAACAGCCAAGAGACACATGGAAACTGGATAAAACTGCAGATATTCACAGGTTAAGAAGGGAAAAAAGAGATAAAAAGATAGACTGAATTAGTATTAGTCATCCACCGCAAACATCTGGCTTTTATGGAGACCAAAATTAAACATCTACATACAAAATATCTGTGGAGGAAAAAAATCTTTGCACCTTTCCACTTGAAACAAAGTGGGAGCATCATTCTGTGACTATTCTCCTCAGCAACAGTGAAGGAATATTTGAAGACAACTATTGTTAGGAGGTTACAAAACATTTAAAAGACAGAGCTGGACAACGACCCTAAACACTCAAGTTACCATTAAACGGCTTAGATCAGATCACAGATCAGATCACAGTCTGTTATGGTGGAAGCAGGACCAAAACACGAGAAAATTGATGAGTCTCACAATTGAGCATCATGCAGTGAAACAGACAAGGAAACAAATAGTAGCTGCATTTCCATTGATCATATAATTGTGCATTTTGTCATATCAAAAATAAATTTGCTTAATGAACTCAAAACTCAAATTTTTTGATAAAAACTTTTGGTGCTAGAATGAGGTGGTTTTTCGGCCCAAAATTTGTTAAGTTCGCAAAACTGCAATAGAAACACTTTCTTAACATCAAACGAGTCACATGATCAACAGCTGGATCTGTGGGGTATGTTAGATTATCTCTAAGTTAGAATGACCAGAGGCGCACCCAAAAGGGCTGGGGGGCGTTATGGCCCCCTTTTGAAAAATCCTGACCACTCCACATTATTTATGTCTTCTATTGTTTCTGGTGCTTTCTAGTGCAGGATGGAATACTTTGGACATTCTTTTTCATCCATTCTATGTCCTGAAAAACAATCTCCATGGCTACTCTCCATGTCACTTATGATTTACCGCTGGCAGCCGTTTCATAAAGCATGTCTGATTAATGGACCAGCAGCAATAATGTATTTTGCTTTGGAAGAGTTCAGTTTAAAGTATAATTTCATGTGCGGAGAGAGGAGATAAGCTTCCAAAACAAATTGGCTTTTGCTGATTCAATCCTGCACGCTATAAGACACCCTGTTGTACTTTCACATCAAGTACATTTGGACGTTCAGTTTCATTGACAGGCGGCCTCACTATATTCACTGCTACACCCAGAGTGGAGCAATAAATGTCAACCTTTGTCCTTCTGGCTTTGGCTACATGAGAACACAAGGTAATGACCCTCACGTTGACTCAAGGATGCACTCAGAGTAATCATTAAACTGTGCTGAATGGAGATCCCTCGTGTGAAATAAGTGAAAGTGTCAACACGGAATTCTGCATAATGTAATATTTACGTGGAATTTTGTGACTGTGTCAGTTCTGCTGAATTTATAAGACGAATTGAACTGCGGTAGAGAAAAACAGGAGTGTTTCGCTCTCTCCAGCTGTATGACAACTGACCTTATGAAAGTGCAATTAAGCTATTTTCAGAATCATCCTAATTGTTTGATCACAGAGTTTATTGCACCTCTATCTACTTAATGTGTGCTGAAAGTTTAAAGAACTTGTCTCACCACCATGAACCTCTTTAAATATTTTGTGTACTTTTGACTCTAGTTAGTCAAAAACTAGTACTGGGAGTAGTACTATATTACTCCCAGTTAGTGCATGGAAGTAATATAGTATTGTTGAATTGAATTGAAGTAAAATGAAGAATTTGTATCTACATCTATATATTGTTACCTTTGTGTGCTTGTGTGCGTGCGTGTGTGCGCGTGTGTGCGCCTGTGTGTGTGTGCGTGTGTGTGTGTGCGTGTGTGTGCGCGTGTGGGGGTGTGTGTGCGTGTGTGAAGGGGGGAAGGGGAATTTCGCTGCAAAGCTCTACATTTAATATAAAGCCTAACTTATAATGCTTAACCTGTAAATGCAAACAAGAAAACACAAATCAAATGTGACTTAAAATAAAATGAAAATCTTCATATGTGGCAAGAAAATGTCACCTTGTCCAGTAACTCGATCTTAAACGCTGAAAAGTCACCGCGGTACATTGAGGAGAAGGTGACATTAAATACGGACAAGAAATGATTCCAAGAAGTGAACCACAAACAAATGTCGCAGTGTTGTTCTGACACTGAGTCAAGATAAAAGACAGAGGAAGTCTCTACTTGACCAGTTTATTTATTCACACACTGATTACATCACAGGACATTTTAATATTGACAAACGGCATAATAAGCTAGAAACATTGCTTTGTTTAACATATACTCGGTAGGTTTTGCTCTTACTTATCTGACCTTTAGAAAAATAAAATCTTTAAATCAGATCTTTTTCATCAGTACCAACGCCTCGACTTTACAAGATAAATCAGTCCTCCACATCAGAGGAGAGACCGGCTTCCACAGAGACCCTCAATCTGATTAAAAACTAATTTTATAACCTTGGCCTGGATAGAGAAAGGGAATCCGTTCTGTCCTGTTGCTTTTTTTGGGATGGGCTAAATGGCACAAACGCTAATAAAAAGCTGAGAATCTGCAGAATGTTTTTGAAAATAACCTTGAGACAAAAGCATGTCTTTCTCTGCGAGGCAGAGCTGGCTCTGAGATCAACGATTCCACCCAGATGTACTGTGGGTCTTACACACATTTCACAACTGGATCTTAATGTGATCATTTTAGTCACATTTACATCATGCATCTTCTAAATTAGTGTGACATCTTGATTATTTGGTAAGAATTGTTTGAGTTTGGATTGGAAGTTGGACCTTGGATCTGGGGACAGCAACCCCAATTTAAATGTTTTAAAGCTGTGGTAGAAAACAAGCGACAGTCACTTTATGTGACTGGATAGGCTCAAATCCTATCCAGGTTAGCCTACCAGGCTAATAATTTATTTCTCTGCATTTATAGACTTGACACTGAAGCAACATTATCTCAGACATATTTATTTTCTTAAATTAAGATTCACATAATTTAAGAAGCAAACAAAGAATTTATTACTATGTTTTCATTACATAACAGCCAAGTTGAACGATGAGGGAGGGGTTGGTCATAAATATTTAGTACTTGTAAATCAGACTGTGTAGTTGTGAATTTGCATGTATGTTTGTGTGTGTTTGAAAATTCCTGATCTCTCGTGGGAGGATTTGTGAGGTCAAACACTGATGTTGGGCAAGAAGGCCTGGCACACCAAGCTTTTACGTCCAATTGTTTTTTTTTCTTCTTTTTACACTTGTCCGACTTTAACATTGAATTGTACTTAATTTAATAAATTATCTGAACTTAACTTGGACCTTGTTAGATTCTATAGAATTAGGTCTGAATGGCCTCCGTTTGCCTTGAAAGGATAATTAATAAAACGTTTCATGTGAATGAAATATATATAAATAGAGTAAATAAAGAAAGTATTCCATGACAGAGCAGTATAGCGTGTCCATTTCCAATAATTTGATTTAGCATAGCATGCTGGAGCAACAGTACTTCTGTTATTCATGTCGTTGTGGAAACAAATCTGTGCAGAGATAGAGTGAATACCTTTCAATCGTGGAAAATAAAAACATCCTCTTTGCATCTGTGTTAAAGCCACATGCTGTTAAAACTTTACCAGGAAGATGCTTTCCTCACTAAACAGGATAATAAATCTGTGACCCAGACCTGTAACTCTTCTCTGGGTATTTGTTAAAACTGTCACCATGTTGTGACAACATGATATGAGACCAATAATCTGTGAAAAGATGGAGTTCCTAAAACTCCTCCACGAGCTACTACTGCCATCTGAAGAAATGTACCAGTCAAAAACAACCAATCAGAGCCAGGAGGAGGGTCTTTTTCTTTTTCAGAGATTATTTGTCTCAACCCATTGTCACCAAATAGTGACAGTTTCAACAAATATGTAAAAAAAAGTTTTTTGTAAAAGTTACATACTGCAGCTTTAATATATTTGCTCGGATTCGATAGTTGAGAAGCAGCATATTGTTTGAAAAGTTGTTACTTCCAAGTTTTATGTTGGCTGAAATGTCTCTCATCAGAAGGAATCATGTGAATAAATCAGGGAACTAGTTGTTATGGCAGATTTAAAATAAATAAATAAATAAATAAATAAATAAATAAATAAATAAATAAATATTCGAGTAATTTTCCCAAAAATCTGAGTGCTTAAAAAGCTGATCAATCCATTCGTCACCACTTCACTTGCTCCGCCGTGTTTAGCAGCTTCTTGGGTTCCAGGTGGGCGGGGCTTTATATCTGTCCTGTTTGATCTCATCCTTATGAATTTTTGATGAAATCTTTATGAAATCATTACTGAAAAAGAACCAGTCAGTTGGGATTAAGTGTTAATCCGCAGAATATAGGACAGGATTTAGGTGAATGAGTTTTATACGTAGTGTTATATTTCTCATTAGTGTTTACAGAAACACAAAGCGACATGTGACAAAGTTCTAGGAAAGGGGGTAGATATTCAACGCACTAACATACAGAAGGAAAAGGAAAAATGTAAAAAGTATTAAAATGCAGCTTTAAGTCTGCTTTGTAAAAGGCAACAATTATTTTAGGAGTCAAACATCATTATTGGGGCTCCAACTATCTATTATTTAAGTAATCGATTATTCTATTAATTATTCCAACGATTATTTGATTGATTGGATTAAAAAATTGGCACATTTTGGAGATGTTTTATTTAACCACTTAAGCTTTTTTATTAAATGGTAGAAATTCAGTCGAAGATGCAAATAGACAAAGAATTAAATTATTTTATTTTTAATAAGAAAAAAATTTAATTCCTTCAGTGATTCTTGGTCATGTGTAGGAAAAGATGCATCTGCAGCTGAAAAAAAATACATGTTCAACAGTTTTTACTTAATCTGTTGATTAATTTTTGGAATACGTCACTAATAATTGGATAGTGAAAGATGCTTAGTGTTTTTCTTTCACAGTATTTGAACCAGGTGAAGCTAAAACCGCCACTTAAGGAGTTTTATACAGAACGTGTTTACAGAAAAAAGATCTGATCTTAAATACAAAATGTGTATATTTTTGTACATTCTTAGCCTAATTACTGCTCAGTATAGTTTTTTTTTCAGCAAATAGGTTTTGTTTTGTCTGTAAACTCCAACTAATTAATCGATAACTAGTTGACTATTATTTCAATAATCGATTCATCACAATTAATCCTTTCAACCCAAATCCTTATTTTAAGCTTTAAAACAGTTTTTCCAGCCACATTTGCTTTGAATCTAAAACACCAAAAATACTCAACCAGGAGAGGATTTTTATTAATTTTTTTGCTTAATAAACAGTAAAGAGCCATTCTTCAGGAGCCAGGAAATAGTGAAAAAAGCTTACATCCATTTTTTTTCTACACTGAACTTAGAACAGGACCTGCAGTTACACAGCCCAGGAAACAGATTAAAGCTCACCAGCAGTATCAGTCCATAGGAGACAAAATTCAACAGGAACATCCAATTTTAGTGATGCATTAACATGGAAATATCATGCAAGTAAACACCGGCACAACAAAACCCGGAAATATACAGTACATGTGCAACGGGAGGGTGTGAATCTCAACCGTTTCTTGCCGTCCAGCAGGTCAAACATGGAGGAAATCTTCAAGAACAGGGAATACTGTAGCATGCTGCATGGGGTTTCCACTGTCTCACAGAGCAGCTAGGAGGGCTCCGGGGGGGACCGGAGGGGCTCTGGGGGTGTCTGGGGGGGGACACACGGAGGCGTTGGTTCGGGGTCAACAACAATACTCCAGAGAAAGAGGATTAAAAACAACAAAGAAGTAATAAAACACATAGTTAAATACACCCACACGTCTCTCTCTCTGCGAGAGACATCAGCTCTGTTTGTTCGTTTCACAGGCAGCTTTAATCGTGCAGAAAAAAACAAAACAGCCACGATAATATTAAGAGTATAGGTAGGTAGTCATGCTTGTCATAAAAAAGAAGAAAGAAAGGGGTTAAAATGGGTAATAAATATACTGTACAGTAGAAAGAGCACAACAAGAGACTGCAGCCATAATAACATCAAGATCATTAACTGTATAATAGCGGAGAAGGAGAAAGCATCGATGGGAAGCAGGAGAGGGGAAAGGTGCAGTCTGGGTGTTTTGGCCGCATGCAGGCCAGCTGAAGTCGAGGCGCAGGCAGGCAGCGCTTCCTGCTCACGGCTGATATTGCGCCCCCTGCTGTAGGTGTAGGTCGGGTTGGGTCTGCTGTGGTCGCGGAGAGAGAAGCGCTAGGTGGGTGCGCAGAGTGCCCGGGGAACGACCCCCGTCCCGGAAAGCCTCAGCCTCCTCCCCACACCCTTCCATCCACCTGCACGTCTCTCTCAGAGCGGAAGCCTTCTCTCGGATCGTCGGCTCGGTTCTGTTGGCTTCACGTCTCCTTCGGCTGGCTGGGAGGGAAGAAGAGAGGGAAACAACTAATCAAGAGACGGCTAAAGACAGGAATCTATATTCAACTTGACTACCAGCTGCGTTTCCATTACAAATGTGTACAAATCTTTGTTGATATTCTGCCAACGCTGAAAAAACACAACTGCGGTGTTTCCATTAAATAAGAAATGAAATTAAACTCCCTAACCATCATCCCAATACTACTTCCTGTCGCCTTCTTTGTTGCTTTCATCAGTAGTGACATCCGGTTGTTGATCATATAACTCACGTGAAAAAAGCGATTCCATTACAATTTTGCAAAATACATCTATTTCGATATGCCCAAAAATACAGCTTGTCCTACCGCAAAACCTTCTTATCGGAAAACGTGAGGTTTTTTTTTTTTTCCGAAATTGACGGATTTCCATTATGCATGTGCTAAATCTGGCATTTGAACTGAGCCGTGTGGCCTCTACCTGTCGATGTTCAACCCGTTTCGCATGTGAGCTTTCCGTTTGTCTGTACCTCATCCCTGCAGCGGTGCGGCAGGGGCTCCCGAGCAGTGGAAGTGCACGTTTTGCCACCGGCTGTCTCGGCGGTGCCATACTCTGGTCTCCTCTGATTGGCTGGAGCGGGGATGGCCCTGGCCGTCTACAAACTGCGTCAGGCGGATGTAGGCGATGCAGGCCGCGTCCTCTCCGATCATGTGCACATGAGGGTTGAGGATGGTGGTGTGGATGGGTTTGCTGTTTTTGGAAAGAACTAAAGAGAGGACGAAACACAGCGTCAGGATGAAGATGTTCAGAAAGAAAGAGATAAAATGTTAAGCTGTGATCTTACGATTGTCAAAGTAAAATCTGTGGAAGTCCATGCCCTCTACTAGATTTCCCAGTCCCTCAGGCTCAAAGGAGGTAAGACCAGGGTCACAGATCTTCCTGCAAAAAAAAACAACAAAAAGACACAGATTTAGCTGAAAATGCCAAGAAATATCAACAATTAATCATCTTCCAAAAGCCTACTATACTTGTTGAAATCTTATAACTTGAGACCTACATAAACTTCTTAATCAACAACTGGAAATAACAGACAGACTTTACACCAAAGAGTTTTATTACCACCTCTCTGACTTCATCACCAGGGATCAGAGTGACATTGTCATCAAGCGTCCCAAGACTCAGTTTCCTCACTGGCAGGATTGAGGAGGTCTTCAAAATGTCTGCCCACTGACCCACACCATCCCAAGTTGATGTTATCAGCGCACCATCCTCACCATAGATGTGGTTGGTGGTGCACTGCTTCCTGAGATGCCAAAAGGTGGATCAGAACCTTCTTAAAGCCATATGGAAGTCTTTCTCCATGGTCACACCAAACTTCTTCCAGGCCGGAGGTTTCGCCTTGGTGAACACTCGAGCTCCATTCCGCTCGGAGAGCTGGTACCTATCGGGTGCTTCAGGAGCTCCAAAGGCCAAACAGGCCCAATATGACTCCAACTTCAGCTTGGCGAGTGTCCACCAGTGACTTCCAGGTTGTCGCCACTACAGGAACCAACCACCTTGCAGGCATAGTTCTGGTCAGTTGCCTCAACTATGGAGGCATGGAACATGACCCAGTTAGACTCAATGTCCCCAGGATGTGTTCAACGTTCTGCTGGAGGTGGCGATAAAGCTCCTTCTGACAGGATACTCCAAAAGATATTCCCAACAGATTCTCACAATATGTCTGATTCGATTCATCCTCTTCCAGCAGAGTCAACTCACTGGAGGAGGATGTCATCAGGTAGTGATCAGTTGACAGTTCTTCCCATCTCATCATCAGAATGTCTAAGACATGCGTCAGCAGATTAGATGAAACAACCACAGTGTCAGTCATTGAACTGTACCCTAAAGCGTCTTGGTGCCAAGAGCACATACGGACACGCTTATGCTTCAACATGATGTTTGTTGTGGGCAATCCATGGCTGCCACAGAAATCCAGTAACTGCTCATGTTCAGATAAGGGGAGCTGCTCCTCCTCAGTTGGTCATTGATCCAGGTGATTGAGTCTCCATCTGTGTCTTCTGGAGTTTCAAAAACAAAACAAATCAGGATAAATTGTGTTAAATGAAATCAAAGAACCTGATCCTCACAGTGCAGCATGCTTTGTCCAGATGACAGTGGCTTTGGTGAAATAGGTGTATGATTCAACTCCATCTCCATGGCGATAAGCAAACTGCGGGGGGTCTTAATATGAGCTTGTCTGCTTTTCCAGGTTGGCCAGTAGGAGTCTCTCCAGGACCTTCATGATGTGGGATGTCAGGACAACAGGTCTGTAACCACTGATGACTGATGGGTGAGTTTTCTTCAGTACCAGAACCAGCCAGGATGTCTTCCACAACAACCTTCTCTTAGGTCAGGCTATTGTTGAAGAAATGTTGCAGAATCCCACAGAGCTGCTCTGTAGTTTCAGGACGACACCATCCGGACCTGTAGCCTTGTTCCAGTTCAGCCTCTCCGGCTGCCTCTTCACCTGACTTCTAGATACAGAAAAGTGGGAGGAGGAGGCAAAGGGAGCATCTCTTGATGTGACTGAAGACAAACTCGTGGAAGCAGTAGATCCCTGACTGAAGTGGAAGATGAAACATCTCAAACTGAGGCTTGAGAAGAAAGCTGTGGGTCAGAGGAGTGTGGGATGTCTGTGTTGCTGGGGGCAGGAGAGGAGGAGGATGAGCTTGTTCCTGTTGAGGCATGTGCTCAGTTCTTCAGTCCAGACATCCATCTATCTGATCCTCCTTTTGCTTTAAGCCTGGGGTCTTCTTCATCCCCAAACACATATCTCTGATATGGTTCCTCTGAAGCTTGCACTCAGGCTTCTTCCTGTACTTTTCCCTGCTGTCTTTAATTTTGACTTCAAGTTGCTTCTGAGTACTCCGCAATAATCCCGTCTCACTCCTTGAAGATTCTTTAGAAAAAGACTTGAAAAGGGTAAAAGGTGGGGGAGCTTTTTCAAGCTACTTTGATGGAAACATATAACTTAAAGAGTTGGAATTCCACCTGGACTGTAACAAGAAGCCTGTGGAGGGAGTTGGTGGGATTAGGGTGATGGCAAAGAGTCCCTCCAAACTGAAAGACTTGGAGCTCCTCACCAAGGACAAATCCTCAAAATGCCAGTGGAAACACACAGAAAGCTGGTCGGCTGGCAAAATGCCATATTGAGAATGGTATAAATAATGTTTGCCATGAAATTGTTTTAACAAAACATGAATGAAACAGATACATTTTAAAACCGATACTACTTTTACATTTACATTGCTTTACTGTCTTTTAAAATTTGGCTGTCTCATTTAGTATCAAAAGTAAACTTCTGGCATGAAAAAAAAGTTTGAGCTCACACTGGAAATAATATTGACTGACATTTACTTAGACAAAGCTAGGCAGATTTTTACACTTAGAAATTTTTTGTAATGTTCACCAGAAAAGTCTAAGACGTCATTTTTACTTGAGTGTTACCAAATGTTGAAAAAAGTCAGGTTGTATTCACTCATCTTTTCCAAACACTGTTACATTTTACAACGTGTTTGTCATTAGTCTACCACGTCAGGGTCATTCCTACTATTGATTTTTTTTTTCATCACATTCATTTTTCATATGTTATCTCCCATCTTAGTGGAATTGCGCTTCCATCGCTGAGGACACACTAAACCTTCCCGTCCCTCTCCCTCAATCTGCCTGGCATTATTCTTAATTATACAGTAAGCAGATGGGGGTGGATGTGGATGAAACAATGAATGTAATTACTCTTTAATCTTTTAATACAACACATTTTGCATGTCAATCAGATTAATGGTTCTTCGTGGCTGATGGAGAGCTTAAATGTTCACTTTACAGGATGCACTCTCTCCTGCTGCTGGCCTGAACTTTTAAAATCAGTGAAGGATGAGGAACGGGGGGGGAAGGACTCACGCGTAGGCCTCGAAGTCTCCGTTGTTGACGGCTTCGATAAGCTGCTCCGTGATCTTTATGATCTCCTGTTTGCGAGCTGCGGAGAGGAAGGAGATAGAAGGATGTGACAGTCATCCTCCCAAAAAAAATGAAAATAAAAATTAAAAATTAAAAAATCCAACGGCTAAGCCAGAGCGAAAGGCTCTGAGGACCATCAGAGGCTGAGGCGAGTCAGAGCTGATCAGTTTGGTAGAGGTCCGGCTCCTGATTCCATCTCCTCCTTGAACTTTATGCACACACACACACACACCGTACAGAGCACGTACCCCCCATTGTGTGTCTTGGCACTTGGTAGTTCCTCTACCTCCATTCATCATCCATCATATCTCTGTTGGACACATGAGGCTGCTGGAGCTCATGCTGCTATTCTTGTCCCCGGCCTTTGGACGAGATTTACCCTGTCCTCCTCCCACCGCTTCCTCCCCACACTAAGTGAAGGGCTTAACTCACTCGGATTGTCTAGTTTCCTCTCTCTCTCTCTCTCTCTCTTTTGCTCTCTCTCTCTCTGTCTCTCTCTACTTTTTGTACCATTTTCTATCATGAAAGCACCTCTGTGCTTCGTCTACATGCTCTCCTGTCACATAGCTGCATGTCACATAATGAAAAGTCAGTGAAACAGAGACGTCAGACTGCATCCGTCTTTAATGTGCTTAAAGCAACATTTCAGTTTTAATTACAACAAAGTCCTGTCCCACAAAATTTCCACTGCTGGATTCTTTTGTCCTTGTTTCATTACAAATTTATACAGTGAGACATTTGGCAGCACTTAAATAAAGTGCAGATGGATTTGTTTTTAGCTACTTAGAGAATTAAAGGTAGAAGATGCACAGTTTCATTTGATTTCTGGGAAAGAAAAAGAAAATACTAAAAGATACTACGTTTGTATATATACCTTCCCGTCCCTCTATATATATAAACTAAGTGTTGGGTTATCAGGTAAATGATTTTCCCGCTGACATTGATGACCTCATTCAGGGCGGAGCCTGTTGCAATTAATCACCTGTGCAATTAATCACCAGTCAGTGACGGTTTGGGTCGTCATGTCGTCTGCTGGTTCTGGTCCAAGTCCAGTCAATGCAGACATCTACCAGGACATTCTGCTGATGAGCTGAAGGGAGATGCTGATTTGATTTTCCTGCCCACGCAGCCAAAGGTACTAAAAAAACGATGGCGTTCCTGTTCCTGATTGGTCAGCAAGCTCCCCTGACCTTTAACCCCATAGAGAAACTATGCGCTGTGGTCAAGAGGAAGATGAGAGACACCAAAAGAGCCCCAACTAAATACTGAGTGCATAGAAAAGATGCTTTTCAGAGGTCTATTTCTTGGAAAAAAGGCTAGCTGCTGATTTGCCCAAAGACCAGGCCAGCACAGCTAAGTGCCTTTCAGTTCGTGAACTAACTTTCTTTTGTCTTTATTTATTTTTGAGAGAAGCAGTCATGAGAAGAGCTCGATCAAACTCTCCGTTTGTTAATCTCCTTTTGCCATCAGCAGCACTGGACTGTCCTTTATGACAGAAAGGAGATAATTCTGTCCCATAATCCGAAGCTTGGACCGCCTTACCAATAGACTTTCACGTATTTAAAACATACGAGGTCGTGATCGGGACTTTGGGCAGCTTACATAAGCAGCTAGTGATAACATGTTCATGTTCTGTGTTTTTTTGGGGTTTTTTACCAACCAAATAATCTAATATTTTTGAAAATATATTTTCATTTGCTGAGATGTAGCATGTGATGTCTCACTGAAGCAATGAAATAAGAACTGATGAGTTTCCATACTATCTATGCTTTGACCTACATCACATGCTTTGACCTACATCACAGTGCTGTCAAGGTGTTTTATGTTGTAGATCTGAGGATCTTAACCTTCTTAACCTTTTTTGAGGTACTGAACCCACCAGTTTCATATGCGCATTCACCGAACAGTTTCAACAGGTTGGTCATCGAGAGAAACTGGAACCACTTTAGGGTCTTGTTTAGATCATTTAATTAGCTCTACATTCTTAAGAGAAAGAAAAATTAATAATAAATAATAAAGACTTTGCGGTATTCTGATTTAGTAATATAATTATATTAGTTGTGTTACCACCCCCACGCCACTAGAGGCAGTAGCAACCCCAAAAAGATGCGACTAAGGAGCAGATTTAGAAGTACACTGAAAGCTACAGAATTTGGTAAAAACTTTGAGTTTTGCTGAAGTAATTAAAGACAAAAGTTCAAATCCATGCTGAGAGAGGAGCTCCTTCAATCAGGGCTCCTCCGCAGCCCTGATTGGCTAAGCAATGTAGCGTGATCCTCTGCAGCAAGTGATGGCAAAGCGGCGCGTAATTACGACTTTACACAAGTGTGTCTTTACCTCCGCGGCAGAAGCTCCACCGAACCCCTGAGACCGACTCACCGAACCCCTGGGGTTCGATCGAACCCAGGTTAAGAACCACTGTTGTAGAGGTATTGATCCTCCTTTGTACAAATTTGTACCCATCAAACTTCTTTAACTTAACAATTCCCTTAAATCAGGTGAGGAAAATTGCTTAGGAAAGGGAACTGACAACTTTTCTAAGTTGTTCTATGTTGGCCGTTTTCCGCCACTGTTGTTTTCAGTCAGTATATAGGTCATTTAATCCATCATTCTTATTCTTAAACTGTCTGAATTAAAATCAAGATTTTCATTTAGATTTTGACCCAAAGACAAAGCTAAGCAATTTCTGCCATATCATGTTTTCCAGGTTTTCCATTTTTTCCCCTTATTTTTCATTGAAAACCAATAATGTGAAGAGTCCACATTATCTGAAATCATCGTTTTTGAGCTTTACCTGATGTAATAGTTTTCCCCTCATCAAAAACATACAGTGTTGCCTTGACTCTTTCAAGCATGATTGAGAAATCCTTGCATCTCGCATGCAACCATTCAACGGTGAAAATCACTTGGTGGGACCAAATGCCACCTTCGAGGACTAAGTTCCTACTTGGAGTTGCAGTTTCCGACTCCCCCACTCAGCTCCTTCAGACTAGTCTGCAGCAATTAGTAGGCACCTCGTAGAAGTGTGCATTTGATGAGCTTATTATAGGAGCTACTTCTCAGTGTCGTGTACCAGAGTCGTGGGGGAGATGGAACTTGGAAACTGCAGCTTGGAGGTGGAGTTTCGTCCTTAAAGGCGGAGCTAGGTCCCTCCAGGCGTTTTGTACAGCTGAATGGTTGCCATGGGAGTTTCAACAATTTCTCAAACGTGCATGAAAGAATCAAGGCAACACTGCAAGGTATGTTTGTGATGATGGAATATTATAACAAGATGTGAAGCTCAAAACAGTACATTTTACATAACACCGCCCCTTTAAAAGAGAACAAAAACAAATGCACACCCCACTTTTCAAATTTTTACTTGTCAACATTTTTATAAACTATAATGCTTAACCGGTCTATTGTGTAAAATCCTAATAAAATACAGTGAAGTTGGTGATCGTAATGTGACAAATTTGGAAAATTACTTCCAAAACTCTTCCGAGGCACTCTAATATTCAGCAGTTTTTAATTCAAGCGAGCCAGCTGGGTGTAGCTGTGTAGTCGGGGTCTACCTTTAACATCCTCATCTTCAATGGTGGTGTTACTGCTGTCGGACGATTCCTGAAACAAAAAGAACACGGAGAGCGTCGATGACTGGAACCATGAAACCAAATCAATCCTGGCTGTTCGTCCTGATACAGCATGCAGACCTGATCACAACACACTTACACTTCAGCCTACAGCTCCATCTTCACACAACGGTTATGCCAATTATACAAAAAAGAAACAACAACAACAACAAAAAAAAAAAACACAACACTGCATTTCTTGCCGCAACCCAGCCCAATCCTCTCTGCGGATTGAGCCCGTCTCCGTGGAAACAAACGCAGACACAGGTAGAACGCTTAGCCACGTTTAGCACACAGTCTGAGTGGAATGAGTGTTAATCTGGCCGTGTTCCTGCTGACACACACTGATTTCTCAGAGAACTTCACTCATCTGAACGCAGTGAGGCAGCATAAGACAACAATAAAAAAATGCTCCACAGGTTCACGCCCACACACCTCTCTCTCATGCAGAGAAAGAAAATCACAAAAAATTCACAGTGTAAAAAGTTTAAAATGATAAAAAGACCCTTTGAAAAACACTTTTTAGCCAACAAGGTAAGAGGAACAGATTAAAGAGAAGGGATGACAAATGATGAGGAGAAGACGAGGAATAAGGGAGATGGAGGGAGAAAAGAGAGGATGTACCTTGATCCCATCTACTGGGTTATGGATAACAGTAGTCTGAGGCTCCTGGAGGAACAATGGAGAGAAAGAGGGGGAGGAAAAAAGAGAAAGTGGGAGTAAATGAAGTCAAAATGGAAAATGAGTTATGCCCAAATGAGAGTCAGCAGACAGTAAGACGAGAGTAACGCATGGAAACGGGAAGAAAGTTCTGAACACGGGAAGACTCTGGGACAAACAGTGACAGCAAAAAAACAAAAAATGAATGTAGTCATGTATTTATTATTTCACTTCGTCTCGTCTCTTATGAAAGATGAAACCTAGCAGATTGTTTTTAATTGTACTACGAGTTAAGTCCTTTAAAACACACTAATAACCCACCGAGGGACACTGAGTCCATCAGAACTTACTCTGCTGGTCCGAAATCTTCCCAGAGTTTGATTCAAAGCTTCGTTCTTTTCAGTAGCTGCGTTTCCAGTACAAATGTACGCAATAACTTTGTCAATATTCCGCTAATGTCAGAAAAGACACAATTAAGCAATTATGGTGGGTTTTTATTTTTTCAAAATAAAAAAAACGCAATTAAAAGTCACAAATTAGTATGTTTGTTCATGTGAAAAAATCTGCCATTTCGTTTTTCTCCTACCACTTCCTGTTTTCTTCGTGGTTTGTGCCAGTGGAAACATCCTGAGATCACGTGGCACTCGTGTGATGCAAAAAAAGCAGTTTTTCAAAAACCAAAAAATAACACCTCATTCTAGCACAAAATCTTTATTAATAAAGACAATTTTTTATTTAGTTTTTAAATGTGAAAATATGTAGTTAAATGGTCAATGGAAGCACATCTATTAATTTAGGTCCACTGAATGCAACACAAGTATTTCTCCCACTATGCAAAAAAAATAAAAAATACAGTTTCCAGACTTTTACACTCCTCTAATACACTCTTCTTGGATACGACGCTTTAAAATATGAACGTGAGGAATCTCCCCAAGAGTGGAATGAAGATAAAAGGTAAAATTTCACTCAGTTTTGAAAAAAGGAATTAAGAGCACATGTTTGAAGGAATGTGTTTTTCTATCCCCCTCAGGTTAAAAATTAATTAGTAGGAAACATACATTCCTACTAATATTTCATTAAAGTTGCAGAGATGCAGTTGCGTCCCCAAGAAGGGAAAAAATGTTGGTCACCCGACAGAAAACCTCCAGAGAATCATGTTGAGTTTATTCAAAGGAATACCTTCAATCTAGACAGAAACGCTAAACCTAATAAATAAATAAATATTAATAATAACAATAAATAATATCACAGATAGACAGACAGACAGATTTCTGCTTCAAGAAGATCCTGTCTCAGAGTTCTACAGACATTTCCTTTCATGTCATTGTTGGTGTTTGACCTCTGACCTGCACTGTCAGCAGTGGGACCTTACACAGACAGGTGTGAGCCTTTCCAAAGGGGAGATGACTCAGAACCCAAACCTCTAGTCAACCTTTGCATCGACAGACATTTCTCGTGAAGCTGCTATTCAAAACTTTATTATTTTGCAAACACACAGAAAATACACATTCTTTCACTCACACACACACACAGGCACTCTGTACAGTGTAGATGTGGTCCGGACAGACAGACAGACAGAACACAGAGCTGCGTACCAGTGCAGCAGAAGTGACGTTGCCTTTGGGACTGGTGACTATGCTGTTTCTGGTGCTGTTTGTCTGAGGCTGTGATGGAAACACAAAGTGTAGCATTAGTGCTCAGAGACAACGCAGACAGGTGCCATCTGCTGGCTGGAAGTGGGTGAGGACTGGAAAAAAAATATAGATACACAATGTAATCAAGGTAAATATAGATAACGGAGGACAACTTAACAAAATAACACTAGGAAGATCAGAAGGAGTGTTTTTACGCAGGTTTGGACAAGGAAAGGGTTTCCATGGTGATTCCAACAACTTGGATAGAATTTCTTAAGGTTAAAGGGTCAGTTTCTGATTATAATTTGAGCACACTTGGTTTGCAGTGGCCTAATCAGAGGATCTAAAGAACAAGGCTTGATTGCAGTTGTTGTTGCCAAGGATGACACAACCAGCTATCAGGTTTGGAGGGCAGGTGTGTGTGCTCAGATTTTGCCTTTTGATACACAAACATCAAGCAAACTTTGGGACTAAATCCTTGTAAAAAAACAACCTAAAAATAACAAAGCAACACATAGCTGCTTCATTTAACCGGAGCAGATAATGAGACCTGCAGCACTTGCTTCTGACAGAACTGTGAAGCATAACAGGCAGTTCACACACACCCACACAAACGACATAACATGCTAAATATACAGCCGCTCTGTTTCTTAAATAAGTAGCGAGAATGTAAGTGGATGTTCTAAACCAGCATGCAGAAACAGTCGACTGCAGGCGTGACGCACCCCCCCGCCTGCCCCCCCCACACAGAGAAACGCTCCGTTTTCCTGCTGCTGAAAGCCGAGCTGGGGCACAAAACTGGTTGCAATCATTAATTTTACACGTCTATATATTTAGTACCTTAATACTGAGGAACTTGAAGTGGTTATATTTATGGTATAAAGGTACGTAACCTGGAGCCAAACAAACTCTTCCCCCGCTGGGGAACATTTCAAACTCAACTAGGAAGGAAATCTGAGCGATTTAAATGTTGTTTGTGATAATCAAAAGAAAACATCAGCAGGGATTTGCTGAGTGGAGAGCTGTTATTACAGCAATCACTTCAGTAAGTAATTTTGTTGCTTTTTCAATAACAATGTGAAAACATTTGAAGAGTTTTTTTCTTTTTTTTAATGGAACCGGTATATTCTGTAATTTACTACATTTATACGCAGAGTTTTTTTTCCCTTCAGTCAGTTTTAAATCTTTTCAGACTTGCATTACCTGGAATACAGCTTGAACTCTGTTGTGTTGCGTTCCACCAGGAGCTCATGTGAGAGGATGTGAAAGTTTTCCAACTTTAAAAACAAATTAAAATCAGAAATTTGCGTTGAAGAGCTATTTTTGCACCATAAAGCTAAATCAACAGTGACATTATCCAACAATAATCCTTCATTCTATTTGACTTTTTCTTTAGTTTTAGTCTATTTTCCACATGTAGCAAAATGGCAGCTGACAAAATATTTTCCATCACAGTTTGATTGGACGAAGTCAACCCTGCCCAGTAGAGGGCGCATGTTTCTGGATCTGAAACAGGCCAGGTAACCTTGGCCTGAGCTTCTCCAAAATATATTCAAGGGGTAAAAACTTCATTCGCAGGTAGAAAAATAGACATTATAATGTGAACCCAGAATATTTCAATACCACTGCCCTCATTTTTTAAATGAGAGAGAGAAAGACAAAAAGGGACGTTAAACAGAGTGATTTAAACTGAAATGTCGCTCATCCTGAGGTTTTAAATATTCTAGTCTTAAGATAAAGCTACAGTACTGAAGGATAATAAGACATTTCCCAGGTTGGCTGCCTTCCTGTGACTTCACAGCACAGATCTGGCAGGCCTGTGATTATGTAATGACAGATTAATCATCTGGTGGGAAATAATCTGA
This sequence comes from Poecilia reticulata, assembly GCF_904066995.2. Classification (NCBI taxonomy): domain Eukaryota; kingdom Metazoa; phylum Chordata; class Actinopteri; order Cyprinodontiformes; family Poeciliidae; genus Poecilia; species Poecilia reticulata. Next base: position 3,433,076 of record NC_088841.1, read on the forward strand.
GATTAGCATCAGGGCGCTCCATGACAGCAAGGGGAGGGTTAGTGATGTAGGAAAGAGTGACTGGAGGAGACAGACAGAAGAGACTGGAAAACTGCTTTATTAATAAAAACCGTGGTGGAATCAAGGATTGTTAACTGGATGCCTGATAGCAAAAACAAACATCTCTGTATCAGGTTATATGTTCTTACATTTTGGTCCCATCAGGAAGTTATTTTGTTCATCTTAGTTTCATTTGGTTTTATACAACAGCATATTAAGGCCTTTGGAAATTGAAAAAAGCAGAGGAGTAATTTTGTGAAGAAAAAAACTCATATTTTTTTAGATTAATCTCAGGAATTTTCTATAGAAAAAGCTTCAAGAACATTTTTGAATTTCAAAAGATGAAAATCTTCTACTTTTAAAACTCAGAAAATTTCCAAAAGAGGAAAATGCTTGACTTCTGAACCTCTGAAATGAAATGTCCTTTTTTTTTAAGAAAATGTTTAACCTTTGAAACCCAGAAAGACCCTCAACTGACAGGACCTACACAACGTAAGTCTCCATCAGCATGACAAATAGCAATACAGTCATTTGAAAAGTCAGGTATTAACAATATAAAATGTGGGTGGAAAAACGATGTGGCTTCATAATTTCATCTGGCTTTTAGTTCAGCCAATAACAGTAAGGCAGGTAGAACTGTAATTGACACAAAGCTTCTGCCTTTTCCCATCATTGAAAATGAAAATGTATTTCTAGCGGGTTGTTGAGGGATCTGTTGACAAGCTGCAAGTAGCAGGAATCCAAATAATTGTTGTATAATTACAGCAGATGAGTGAAGTTAACACTATTAGCAGACAACATAACAGCCTCACATTGTTCACACCTAACAAGCCCAGATGAATTAATAATTACACCATGTCATTTTATGGTTATTATGACACCTAGAGAGGATATAAAATGATAATAATATTGATTATGTGTTTAATATGGTTACTTTACTGTACATTAACATTTTGAAAGCAATTCTTCATTTGTTTTAAGCCTGGCAGGTCTCATTAGCCTCGTTGTGACAGAGCAAATCCACTGGGAAACTCAAGCTAAGGCTGTCCTACACCGGCTTCCATGTTCTTTTAGATAGAAAAGCTAACACAGAAATTAGCATTTGATTGCAGGCTTCCAACTCAGGAGTTTAGTCAGTGAATAAGTTTAATTTTTCAATTGTTGACTCAAGCTAGAAACCACTGGCTAATTCCAGTTCCTAACGGCAACAGAAGCTACTAGCTAACATTTAGCGAAACTGTGATATGAGGAAAATGCTAGAAAACTTAGCATGAATTCATCTGATACTATGTGTGATTTAATAAAGTAACTGGTGAGACAGAATAACAGTGAACTAATTTATTCATCTACTTGTTTTGAATCAACTGATGGTGGCGCTGCAGTAGGGAGTTTGGGAGGTCAAAGTGAAAGCAGGTTCATAGCAGCAGGTTAACTTTGTGTTTTTGTCATTTGTTTGGCTTGTAGTTGTGCTTTAATAAGATACGTCTTAAAGGAGCAGTGTTGTGCAAAATCGACTTTTTTAAGCTTTGCATCATGTTATAATGCTATTCCCTCACCAAAAACACACCTGGAGTGTTGCTTTGATTTTTTCTTGCATGCTTGAGAAATCCTTTCATCTCCATGGCAACCATGGAGCTGTGCAAAATGCCTGGATGGCCCTAGCTCCGCCTTCAAGGCAAAGCTTGTCGTTGGGGCTGCAAGTTCCAAAAGCAGCCCTCCCCGAAATGCCCCCCACTTATCTCCTACAGACTAGCCAGCAGCAATTAGCAAACACCTGGTGGAACGGTGATCTGCTGAGCTCATTATACTAACTGCTTCTCAGTGCAACGCTGGTAAAAACGGTGTTAAAGGGCTTATAGAGGAGTGATGTTGAGATGACTTCCTGAAAGCGGAGTTTCAGAAAGAGCAAGAGCTTTTAAAGAGACAGAGGCCCAATTTCAAGTCATTAAATTATAACATTTTGTCTAAGTCATGTTTGATATGTACATTATTTTATAACTAAAGTTAATATAATACTGGACTGTCCTACAAAATGGCACTATGTGGCTTGAAAATACTTAATGCTGCCCCTTTAAGCAACGTAGCTGACTTTCAAAGAGCTTCAATCCAGAGAACACACAGAGGCTCCCACTGACTCATGCAAACACAGCATGCTTACACAGCACACACAAGACACAGGTTTCCAACAGAAGTACACTGCGTACTGCAAACACACACTCACACACACGCACACACACAACAGAAAGCAGCAGACTGCAAACACTTCAGACTTTAGATGAAATTACAGCAAAAATAAGAGCAGCAACACCATCAGAACCCAAATTACTGCACATTCAGGATCTGAGAAGTCTCTTCGGAGAGTTAAAGCATGCAGAAATTAATTCTTTAATGAGATTCGCTTTGGCACTGAGGGAGTATTCGGAGTGAAAAATGTCTGCAGCAGAGCTGCGAAGTGTCGGCCAAGTCGAATGAAGACGTCTGAGAGAGCAAACACTGAAAAAAATAGAATGCAACTCCAACTTAAAGAAAATGCTATGCTTGGTCATACGTTTTATATACATAACCTTTATTTTACCAGAATAAAAAGCCCATTGAGATTAAAAACATGAAAACAGAGTCCTGACCAAGAAGCAGCAACAAATACATCACATAAAATCTAATTAAGTTACTCCAAGTTAATTTAATTTAAATAAGTTTATTAAGTTGTCAAAGTAAATAAGTTCAACAAACTTCATTCAACTACTTGTGACTAATTAACATATTTATCTTTTTAAAGTTGTAGCTGTATTCTCTTTTTTCAGTAAAGATGCAGAGAATCAGATGTAGATTTCAAAAGATTTAAAGAAACTTAAAAAAAAAATTTTTTTTCATTCGAATCATGTGAACATCAGTGGGTTTGTGATATTGAACACAAAACTTATACCAAGTTTAGAATTTGATATGATCATAAATTAACCCAATATGCCATTGTACAGGCCTCCTTCAGGCCTGTACAGGTGATCCAATTTAAAAAAAGAATCAAGTTAATTTGTTACAAGCAATCAAATTAAGTTCATCAAAGTAAATATATTAAGCTTATTAAGTTTCCATATTAAACAAACATAAAAAAGTAAGTTTGACAAATCTCAATTTATTTTAAATTGGAGCTCCATTCGTTTTTCTTTTTTTTCAGTGTACAGGCAGAACGAGGTCTGGCATTTGCCTTTTGATTTTCAAATAAAACTTCCTGCAAAACAATGACTCATGCTGTGCCATTAAGGCCAAAACTCTGCAGTACTTAATGTAATAAGTTTGGCATGAATTTAAAAAAAAACAATAAATATGGAACAAAACGGAGACGGAGCGGATAAAAACTGGACCTGGCCTACCTTGACGTCTGCCTTCTTGTTGAGGAGACTCTTGGCTGCTGCAGAGAGGCAGAACGACACACCCTCAGACGGAAGAGTACACATCATAGCAAAACGTTCAGACCACCACCACTCCTAAAAATCTGCTCACACAAAACACACACGCACGGTTATTTATGCATGCATGCATGCAAAAAATACAAAAAATTAATTTGAAAAACACCACCTGCTTGAAAGCAAGCTGGAATTATTACAAATAAATGTAAAACTGATCAAAAACATTCCCTTTTCTTCAGTGGGAAACATTAAAAACTGGCACTTCCGAACCCTGATTCGCAGTTCGGAGCATTAGATAAGCAGAGGGCATCAGCCATGAGGGGAGGAGGGGAATAAAAAAAAAAAAGTCTAATTCTCCATATAATCCAAACACACAGATGCACACACAGCCACCGCTCCACGGAGGGGGGATTAGGAATGGAGCTGTGGAGGAAGTGGAATAGAGCTGCAGGTAAACGATAATGGGTTGGTTAATCTCAACAGTAGGCTGGATTACTGCGGTCCGTTGACGGCTGCAGCAGGAAGTGAGGGGCAGGAAGTACAGAGAGCACAAGCTCTGGTGCCGGGATACTTTCTGAGATGTTAAATGGGAGACTTGGAGCTGCAGCGCCGACGTTAATCCCTTATCAAAGAGACACTACAGCTCTGCGTGAAGCTAACCCTCCCAGTTTGGCTAGTCTCTCTTTCTCTGCCCCCTCATATTCTAAATGCCGCATGCACTCCTGATTCCTATTACCACAGAAGAAGAGATGAAAATTAATACCTTCTTCTCACAAGCTGCGTTTCCATTCACCATATGACTGCGAAATTTGACATTTCGAAAATAAATTTGCTTAATGGAAACACTCCAATTTTGAAAAATTAAATAAGAACTAATTTTTTGACTGAAAGTTTTGGTGATAATATGATTTTTTTTGTTGTATCGAAATTAGTTTACTTCGCAAAACTGCAATGGAAACACTTTTTTGCATCACACCAGTCACATGATCAATAACTGGATGTCGCCACTGGCTCAAAACATGAACAAGACGAAGGGTTTCCCCCAGTGTATTAGAAGCCTGGCGGCCCGCCATGCTTTACTAGCCCCGCCGCCAGGCTAAGCGTTGCTTGTTTACGTTTCTAGGAAACGTAAACAAGCAACGCTTTTTTTTTTAAGCCGGGCTGCAAGCGTCTCTTTTGATCTTAGCATTTCACTAGCAGAGCAGATTTATTCCTAAAGGATAGGTTTATAATAGATAGGTTTATAGTTTATGCATTTAAACCCGACAACGCGGACCAATCACAAAGTTGGCGCCTCTGCTGCTTTGAATCACGCGCTGCTTTACCTCAGTGGGATCACACACGGCTCCTTTTACTCAAACTGGACACAGGCTGACCTGTATGGAAATTTACATAAACCTACTGTGAGGAATTATGATCCTTTGGAGAACTCTAGGTAAGAGTTTAAATCCTGTCGCGTTAGCTCTGGTTGCGCAGCTCAATGTGAACTGCAGGAATAACTTGTAGCAAATTCAGAGGTCGCATTGTGGAGCGGTGAGAATGATTTATCTTTGTGAATGAACAATTATATGCGGCGTTTACATCTCAACACCAGCGTGTGGCTCTGTGTCTGTCTTTGCTGTAAAGTTTATGTCTGTGGTCCCGGTTGGCCGGAGCGTTTGTGGATAACAAGCAGCGCTAACCTCATCATGCAGGTTCAGCCCGGTGAGGAGCTTTCACGCTCTCCTCGGAGTCACGCATCACGTATTATTTTTCCATTACACGATGCATCAAACCATATCAAATGCATTGTCTACTTAGAGTTTATGCGCGCGGCCGTACAGAGATCTGAGAAACTAGTCCCATAAACTCGACCAACCAGAATAGTTTCTGTGACAATTAAAAACTCAACAGACATGAAACAGAACAGCTACTAAAGCCACATTAGCAGCATTGAATTAAATCTCCCGTTTGTTGCGCATCTCTGCGTAGTGCAGCAGATTACAAGGCCTGTCCAAGGCTGTATGAGGCCTTGAGCAGAATTTGATTTAGGGGCCCCTCTTGTTGCTAAAAATATCAGCACCTCTAACAGCTTCTGTGTTAGATTTAGTGAAATATGGGAGAAGGGAGTAGTTTAATTGGCCAGCCTAAAAAGCAATAAGTTATAATCATTGCAGTTTACTAATTTGTATTTGTAAATTCAAAGATTAAACTCACAGCAACAGATTGTTGCTATGGTAACAAAACAATCTAATTATGAATATTGTTCTTTGAAGTTTTACAAAGTAAACTTGCCAGCACCTTACAATCTTGCATCTAAATGTTAAACAATTTAAAACCTTTTAATTTATGTATGCCTAAAGAATTTATTAAAATTTAACAGCATTGATAAACTCAATAAACAAGTGTTACATGTATGTATCTGTGGTCTATTTTAAAATATTAGTTTTTATGGGGCCCCTGAAGCCCTGGGGGCCTGATGGAGCCGCTGACTTAATTTGGATTAAACAGAAGTGCAAATTTGTTGTTTTTAGACTAGTTGTAGGTTTAAATAGCATTTCACTGGAGATCTTTTCCCGTAGCATATAATTACACAGTAATACTTTTACATTTCCTGTCACCTTAACATCTTTTAATACAAAAACACGGTGGATCCCCGGTGGAGCGCCTCGACGCGCCGACCACCGGGCTTAGCAAGTTTTCTGGGGGAAACCCTGAAGACGACAGAAAGTGGTGGCAGGTTCAACCTTTATCAAAGTTTTTGTGCAAGTTTGTAATGGAAACGCAGCTACAGAGGAGCGATGAAGCTGCTTACCTTGGCAGATATTTAAGGTGCATTAAAGGTGAACAGAGCGAAAGAGAGAGAGATTAAAACAAGCAAAGACTGTGTGTGATGTGCAGATTTTCATGTAACTGAATCAGTTTAAGGATTTTCCAACCCAGAGGGAGTGGAGGAAGCGGGTTTACCTTGTTCCACGATTCCAGCGGTGGTTCCCGCCACCCCGCTGACGGCAGCCGGAGCCGTGGTCTGTCGACCCACTGAAACACAACGGAGAGAGACGAGAGACTATTGGACAGAAGAAAACCAGGAACTGGTCATGCAGTGCTTTGGCAAAATATTCATACCACCCTGAACTTCACATTTTTCCATGATACAACCACAAATGTTAATTTATTTAATGCAATTTTATTTAACAAATATCAGTCAGTTGTCTATCATTTTTAAGTGATCAAGAGCCATTGTGAGCCACAGGTTGGAGACCCCTGAGTTTGATATAAAGCTGCAGTGTGTCACTTTTATTTAAAAAATGTTTTGTTACATATTTGTTAAAACTGTCATCATATTGTGACTGTTATGAGACAGATCATCTGTGAAAATAACCAATCCATTCTGCTTTCTCCCCATGCTAACCAGAAACAACCAATCACAGCCAGGAAGCAGGTCTTGGCGCTGTCAATCACCCTATATGTGGCGCCGCTCATCATCCCCCTCTGCCTCTCCGCTTGCCGCTGTGCTACGCTGCAGCTATGCAGCTAATAGAGGCTGTCCTGAACGCTAAGGCTAGTTAGCATGGCAGATAAATGCTTTTCCTGTAACGATAAGTTGTTTCTCCACCATTGGCACATTTAGCAGTGAGGGAAGACGTGGAGGAGATTGGTCTCTTCGCAGATTATCTGTCTCACATTTCACTGTCACGACATAGTGACAGTTTTAACAAATATGTAAAAATAAAAATAAACTTTTAAAAAAACAGTTTTTAAGCATGTCTGTGTGTTAGAATGGCCAAGTCAAACTACACACTCAAATCTATAATCTGCCAAGACTTGAAATCACAGGGAGTTTGAGTGAATGAGTTTAAGTGACAAGATAAAAGTTTGTTTTTTCTACTAGGGAGCTAAACACAAATGCACACAACACTTTTTAGATTTTTAGACATAAAAATGTATATAATAATGTATAATTTTAATTCTAGTTCATATTTTGGTTGCTCTATTACATAAAATTCTCAATAAAATACTTTAGAGTTTATATTTTTGACATGACAGAATGTATAAAACAACCTAGTTGTATTGTAGCTTAAACATGCTTTATGGTTTAACCCAGGTACTGAAGGGGTTTGAATACATTTCAAAGCACTGCATTTGTAAGACATTCTCAGTCATTCAGCTGTCTCTGAGTCACTCTGCTGATTGGTCTAATTCTGTCACATGACCTAGCGGTGCCTTTTTGACTAAAAAACTCAGACCAGATGGGATGCTATGACACTACCGGATGCTTTGGCAGCCATGCTGGTGAGGCTTACGGTTCTGGACTCATCAGATATTAACATTTCAAATGTTTGTTCCTCACACCTGTTGTCATCTTCTTGGTGCGTCAGATCGTACGTATCTGTGTGCTGACTGAACTCAGAAGCAGAGGTTGATCTCTGATTAAACACTCATCAGCAATAAAGGGAACTTCCTTTTCTCCTCATTCGGCTGAGTAAGTGGCCATAAAATTCATTAGCTGAGTTCCTTAATGAGGTTTGTCCTACCAGCACTACTGCAACACATCACATGTAAAGGTCTATTGTAATTAAGATGCTTAGTCAGAACTGTAGGGAGCTAAAACTGAACAGGATGAACTATATGGTTTTTCTTCGGCTTTCTCAGCCGTGCGTGGAGAGATTTTTCACATTTCTTCTGTACTTTGCCATCATATGCATAAATGAGTGTGAACTTTAGTGTGGGTGTGCTTGTGTGTGAAGGACAGATGGTATGTCACCTGTCTGATCAGAGCTCAGTTCTTACCAGAGAAGTTCCTGGAGACGAGCATGGTGGTTAAGATGGCTCCCTTTTTTTAGACAGAAAGAGAGAGAGAAAGATAATTAAAGCCACCAATTTTGAAGTGCCAGTACAGAAATAATTGTGACAGATTTTTCAATATTTGCTCTTATGCATGAAAAGAGAAAGGTGGTATCTGTCTAGCCAGCCTTATTGTGGATCCATAGCCATAGAAAATTCTGTGGACTTTTATTCTAAAATTTGGATTATTATTGTGAAACCGCTTCTTTTATTACATCTCTGTCTCCGGGGAAACAGACTCTCAGGACTCACACTCTCTTCCATATTTTCTCCATTGGGAATTCCTTCCCAAACATTTTTTACGCCCCTTTTCCTCCCAGGGATTTTGAAAAAAGGAAAATCTGACATTTTTGAAGAGTTTCAGTCCCAAATGAGAAATTTTTTTACAATGCTTCCCATTGAAAAAAAATGTGAAGGAAAGCTGTATATGTGATCAAATCACTCTGGATAAAACTAATCTCTATCTTACTTTGATGATTCATGGTGGAGTCATCAAGTGAGACACTACGGTTCCTGCTTCCTGAAGGTAAAACGTGTTGCTTCATCTGTTATTTCTAGGATATTAGAAATAATCAGTCATTTCTTTTGAATGCTTAAATACACATGCCGATTTTGCACATTTTGAAATTAAAATGAACCTACTCATTTGCAAATTCCTTTAGACCAGAGTACATTATATTTTATAACTGCACAGTATTTATGCTGAAATTTTTCCCTTACTGTACAGCATATAGATCTTTATTCTGTTCTTTGCATATTATTGTCTTTGTGTGAATCTACTTGCCTTTATTGCCTGTCACTTTGCTGATCTCTATTTCTATAATGCTGCTGAGTTTGTTAAATAAAATGTAGAGCAATAGAAGAAACAAAATGTCTTCGTGACCTATTTAGTGTTTTCACACCTTAAGTTTCCGCCTGGCGTTAAACTTCTTCAGGCACTCAACCGTCTCCTGTCTGTGCATCATGGAGGCCACCGTTGAGCGTTGCTGTGGGAAGAGAGAGAGAGACAGAGAGATGCTGAAAATAAAACATCACAGCAGAACAGCTTTGGCACTGACAGATTTATGTGGGCAGAAGCTGCAGGAGAGCCTCTGCTTTGCACAACACATTTTGTTGATTCTGAGGCTCCCGAGGTACCAGGCCTAAACAGATTCACGTTGCTCTTCGTAGATTCCGGCCAAAGTATTTTGAGTGCTTTGCGAGGTTATGGAACAAAGCCAGCCATCGGTAAACACAGCAAACTGAACTACAAAGGCAAAATTTATCCGAGGGGCGATATTTGACCTCAGGAAGCTGCTGTTTGCAGCTGAATCTCAAAGCTGCTTAGAGCCAAATAGAAGAAGTAAATCCTTCCTACAAACACTTTATTTTGCTTCACAATAAATTCCATCCCATCTTGAACTCTACTGTTGTTTTCCCACCTGATAGTCTGGCTGCTTTGGTTAAATTGGGGACCAAAACTGCAACATTTGTTCCAACTTCAGCTGCTGAGGTTCTCTTTCACGCTGCACAGTGACAAACCAACCAAAAGCTTTGAAAAACCTGTTCCCCTCCTCGCCTGTGGAGGTGCTGCACCATGAGCTACTGAAGAAAACGACACAAAAACCTCTGACGAAGACACTGAGGTAAACTTCCTTCTTCACAAAATTTAAACAAAAATGGAGTGGTGTGAAATTTTAGCAGTCGTAGGATTTCTCTTTGGTAAAAGACCATGAGTCATTTCTAGACAAGCTCGTTTGTTTTGGTTGTATTTACCCAGAATGCCCTGCACTGTAGTCCTCTTCCTGCTTTTGGACGGTCTGTGGTCCAGTTGGCAATCACATATCATTTCAAACTGCACCAGAGTTCACTCCAACCAAACTGAGACATAGGTTTGCTTACAAAACCTTCATCTGGGCTTCCCAAAATTGTTCAAAGGCTCATTTCTGAATATTAAAAATATCAAAGACGTCTTTCACCCATTACTCTGGCATTTAGCAAACAGAAATTATTTGGGTAATCTTGACTGACCTAAATCAGAAAACATTTAGTCTCATTCATTGTCTTCTTTCATACAATATGTGTAAATATCAAGTTTCAACTGTGCAATACCGTGAATGTAATACCTTGCAATACTTTGTCAGAGAGAAGTCACACTTTAGTATTTCTTTGACACTAATTGTCCAGAGAAAGCCGGGCTGGTATCTGCTCCAGTCAGGGATAGATTGCGTGTTTGGGAACAGATGGTGGGAAGGCTTGGAAACTTCCATCAGATGTTCTGAGACTCCCAATTAGGCTTTTACAAATTAGTCAAAGTGGAGACGACGAAATATTGTTTTCTGTCAGCAGCAACAGGGTTCTGGATGTGCGAACACCACTTACGCAGACCCACGGGTGCTTCAGAGCCTCTTGGGCAGTGATTCTCTTGGCAGGGTTGATAGTCAGCATCTGGTTGATCAGATTTTTAGCCTCAGGAGTCACCGTGTCCCACTCTGGAGAGGGAAACTAATCAAACCCATACACACACAAACATACACACACACATGTAAGCAGCGATATTTTTTCCATCTCACGTCAGACAAAAGCGACGGAACAAACAAGCTCACATCGTACGCTCCGGCTTTGATCTGCTGGTAGAGCTTGTGCTGGTCTTCGTCCCAGAATGGAGGGTACCCAACCAAAAGGATGTAAAGGATCACGCCTACACACAGGAATACATCTGTCTAGAGTGACGGGCAAGAGAACAAGGAGGCGGCAAGCATGACGACGTAAACAAAGAGCTTACCACATGCCCAGATATCTACAGGTTTACCGTACGCCTCCTTCCTCAGTACTTCTGGGGACAAGTAGCCAGGAGTTCCTGCAAAGCCTGCAAACAGAAAAGAAGGGAAAGTAGGACGCACATTCTTAGCGTTTTAGACGAGAAACCTGTACAGGAAATACTTTTTACAGGTACGTCTCAAAAGATTAGGATATTGCATAAAAGTGAAAAATGTCAGTCACCTCGGTAAAGTGAAATAGTTAATTTTTATTAAGATTCACAGAATATAGAGTTAACCCCGTCACCCATAAATCAGCAAAAAGATTCCTTAATAAAAACATTTACAGACAAATGATTCCTCGTCAAAATGAGTCAGAACAACCTTAAAGATATTTAGTGACAATAGCATCTTTAGCTTCATGTATTTCTTGGAACTGGTTCCTCGTGGCCTGGAGGCGATCAGCCTGTGGTTCTGCGTAGGTGTAATGGAAACCCAGGATACTTTGACAGCTGCCTGAAGGTCATCTCTCTTGTTGGGTCTGATGTCTCTCATCTTCCTCTTGACAGCAGTCCATAGATTCTCTAAAGGTCATGGGAGTTTGCTGGCCAATCAGGAACAGGAACAGGGAATCAGGAAGTGCTACAGAATCTCCTGGTAGACGGCTGTGTTGACTGGACTTCAGGAAACCCAGTGGACCAGAACCAGCAGATGACATTGACATGGCGACCCAAACCGTCACTGACTGTGGAAACGTCACTCTGGACTTCAACCCAGGTGGATTCTGGTCCTCTCCACTCTTCCTCCAGGCTCTGGGACATTTCACCAGCTGTTTGCTAATTGCCGCTTGCTAGTTTGAAGGAGCTGAGCGGGAGAAGTCGCGGGCAGATGTTTGTGACACACATGCATGAAAGAATCAAGGCAACACACCGGGTACGTTTACGTATTAACAGGTATTAGTGTGCAAAACTTTCCTCTGCAGCTAAGGGGATCAGTAGTATGAACTAAAAACAAGTACAGGAGATTAAACGTAAAGGTTGGTCTCTGATTCTGTCTCCATTTTTTCCGTATTTACTCACATTTCTACATGAATTTCTTTAACAATATATTAAGTTATTAGCAAGTTGATTAAATTACACAATCACAACTGAACCACATCATTATCCCTTTGACTTACATGACAGTTTCACCTTAGGACTGTTTAATAAATTGTATTTAGCACTCTCCTTCTTTCCAGTGTTTAAATGCTGCATTCCTCCAGAGCTGGAACCTTTCTGCCGCCGTCTTATCTTTAAAGATTAAACGATCTGGCTGCCTTCGCTCTCAGAAGCAAACTGTTCCTGGTGAGTCTTAATGAGTTCCCTCCACCCACCGGCAGCATTACAACTCCAGCTTCCTGCCTCCGCTGGATCAATCAGCGGAAACTGTTTCACTTTAACCTCAAATATTGACACGTCTGGATTTTGTCTGGTTTGTCTCGGAGCTGAGCGGATTTGGAGATGGCAGACGAAGACATCTTAATCAGTTTGCT